>NW_026136705.1:26359651-26737151 GCF_905237075.1 Dicentrarchus labrax | reverse complement strand
CCATCCATCCCTGGTCAATCGCTCCGCCTAACCGCTCATCTCATCCCATTCACTTTCTTTCTCTCTCTTTCTCCCTCCCCCCCATCAGTCCATCCCATCATTTGCTCATCCACCCGCCCCTCCAGTCCCACCCCAGCGGAGATGGGTATTGACATTCTGCATCCGACCTTGAGGACAATCAATCCCATACCCCACATGTCCCCATCACGGTTACGCACACATGCACACACACACACACAATCTGCTGAAACACACTGAGACTAATGCTAACATGCAGCCTAACAATCAGTTAATATGAATATTTCACTCTGTTTCATTTGTGAGGATCGTTCAGAAATGCTCTCTCTCACGCATCCCACTGATTCAAAAGAGTCAGTTTGAAGTCACCAAAAGTTGGTAAAAGATAAATGACATGTTACTGTCAAGATGACTAATTCACCTTCACTGCTAATAAAACAATAACTTGGACCAATCTGTCCACCAGGGGCGAAGGAGGTTACAGTCTACATGCTTGCAGACAGACATCCATCACTTCACCGTCCACGGGCCCACGCACACATTGCAATATTTAACTGTCGTACAGTAATATTTACTGTAGTACACATGCAGTACAGTAAAAAGATGAAAAGTAATTTGTATTTATGAAGCGGAGACATTGGTTGAATTTAAACATGATAAAAAATGAAACAAAAACCATCCTTTCTCCGCTCTTTCCTCACCCAGTGGCCAAGACGAGGGATGGAAAACGGGGCATGGACCAAATAAATCTAAGTAGGATTTGATCTGTTTAAACAAGTCACCAGCTGCATAGTTGAATACCAATAAAAGGGTGACAAGATATTTAGGAGGCACCTTACTGCAGTTGATTTTAATTACTTGTGTTAAGGCGTGAAACAATTCTGTCTTCTTCTCTCCCATGTGGCTGCAGACGACTTCGGGAGGTGAAACCAACAAGGGATCACAGACCGAGCAGGTAAAACCAAGTGAAAACAGTTTAGCAAAATAGTTTTCTGGTTCATGTTAGACCAGATCTTGTGTTTAGACATAAAAGTAGATCTTGGCTTGATCTCACAAGAAATGTCTGCTTATTTGTGAGATGGATAGTTGCACATTTTCTTAAGTAAACCTGACTGATAAAGAAAGCCAAAAAACTGAACTAGAACTGAAAAAAAAATATCCATCTCTGTCAGGTTTCCAAATAAACCCCTGTAAGTTTTCTTTTAATATGCCTTTAAGAACTTTGAGAGCCATAGTTCATGTCGTGCATCGCTGCTAACACATTCCCATTCTGCAGGGAAATCTGTATCTCTCTCTACAATAGCTGCCTTAAAGTAAAAATCTTGAAATTAAATCCTGTTCCAAGATGCAAAGGCTGTTTGCAAAGCTGCACAACTCTTGAATAATTTGTTATTTCATCAAAAATTCCCAATGGAACTTTTTCATTCCAAGGTCACGCAAATCATCAATAGTTCATCAGCAGATCGGATGGCGACAGGATGAATTTATGCTTACCTCTGATTGGAGGGAGATCCATTCTGAGGCGGCGTGCTGGGCGTCCTGGGTGTCCGTGTGCGTGTTCCGCTGACAAATAAACTATGATATTCGTATAATATCCCTACAATATCCCTTTAATGAGTTGTAGTATGACTGTGGAACAAAGTGATTATATGTACTTTTGTGATTTTTTTTTTTTATGTAAGGTTTTAATCTTACTTTATGTTACTTCAGGAGTGTTAGTTTGCTAAAATACTTATATGATGTACCTCTATGGTAATTTTCTGAGATTACTGTGTCTGCGTTGTCTTAAGGGTGTGTGTTTGTATGGAGTGAGAAGGCTGGGAGGATGCTCTTCTCCTCAGGGTGACGCGCCCTCCTCCTCCTCTTCCCGGAGCTCTTCCAGGAGCGGTCTGATCCCGGTGCGTCCTCCTGAAGTCACCTCCTCCTACACCTCCCTAAAAAAACCAACCAGTCCCTTTTACGCACACTGCATCGAAGGGCTTCACTCTCTCTGTCCAAGTTGTAAAGACATTCAAGTTGCAAGAGATGCTTATAAAAACATGCAGCTTTTATGCGGTTTCAAGAAAGAGAGAGAAAAGTGTCCTCAGTTGCAGGAGGAGAAGAAGTGGAAGTATCTCCACCCCACAGTCGAAGGAGCGATGTGAAATACTTGCAGCAGCTTGCAGAGGATTTGGGGTGTTGTTGATGATAATGAAAAGGAAAACTGCAGCTGGAGGAGGCTTTTAAAGTCAGAGATTGAATGCAGAAGTTTAAAAAAAAATCATCCTTTTTTTTCGCTCAAAAACTGTTTCTTTTCCCGTCCTGCTGTAGTTTCCTCTCCTCTCCCCAAGAGATGAATGACTGAGATCTGGATGCACTCTCTCTCTCTCTCTCTCCCTCTCTCTCTCCCTGTCTCTCTCTCACACACACACACACACACAGGCATACAGGCACACACTCCAGTCACCCCTCCTCCTCCCCTCCTCTCTCGCTCACTCCTCTGTCTCTACCCCCTCCCTCTCCCATCACTGAATTCAATTCAATTCAGTTCTGCTTTATGAACATGACGGGGCAGAAGCCAATCGTTGATCCTTTTTAGGTGTCATTGTTTTAATGGATGACTTAAACGTGATACTGTCAATTTCTTTTACTTTCAACTCAAACCAGTTTGTTTTATTTGAAGCTTGACCAGAGTTTGCACTGGTAACACTGGTACCATATAATGGAATCCAGTTAAAAGCCTTTACACAGAAAGATTTTTAATAGTTTTGTCATTTGACATTGTATCAGAGAAGTGTTGATTCATTGTGATGCTCTGGATTATATTGGAAGAAATGGTTCACAGTTCCTAATTATATTCACTTTAATTGGATCAAGCTTTATAGTTTTTACTTTGTTCTCTTTCTGATCAGTGCCTGGTCTGACCAGAAAGTGGCAATATGTCTACAAAATAATAATAACAAAAATAGAAGGTGGCTATTTGAGAATATGAATGGCAAGCTGGCTGATAGCATGCTACTGCTAGCTAGGCACAATAGTCCGCCAAATTAACTGGCTAACTGCCAGATAGAAAGCTGTAGTCACTAACTGGTCAATAAGTTAAAACAAGTTGAATCAATGTATCTACTTAGTGCACTATATTTTCGCACAATGGTTTGGGAGTAACGGATTACATGTGACTGAGTTACATAATGAGATTACAAAAAAAGGTAACTGTACAAAAAAAAGACTTGATCAGATTAGTGTAGGAAAGAAAAAAGTAGTAAAAATTTGGATAATTCAGCAGGAAATATTTTTTAAGTGAATTGAACTGAAAATGGCCGTAAATGAAAGTTGGTCTTTACTGACTTCCTGCAGACTCCTGCTGATTCACTGCTACAGCTCTTTATTTTCATTTTCATTTTCATTTTTATTGGACCTAAAAGCTCAAATAGTCAGAATACAAAGACTCATTGAGGAGAATTTAAAAGAATATATTATTTTAAAGCCAGTGTAATGACCTGCTGACATGACCTGTAATTCTGACTGTGGCCTGGACATGACACCTTTCAGCGAACGTGATTCAGTGTTGATGATTTTTATGACCGAAACCTTATTTTACTGTTCACCACCAAGTTAACTATTTCAGTGTTGTAGGCAATAGAATGAGTGAACAAGGCAGTGATTTCAAACACAGCATCACTTTATTCAGTTGAGTTTATTGTATTTGTACCATCAACTCCTGTCTCATAACTGAGTCGTGGAACAGTTGTAATGTGAAAACTGCAAACCATTTGTTGTTGGTTTTTGTAAAATTCTGAATTACTATGCTTTTAAACATTGTTTTGGCAAGACTGTAGCCATGGTTATGCCAAAAGAGAAAAGGGGGAGGGAGGAGATATTCATTCATTCATTCGTTCCATAAGGACAAGTGACATCACTGACAATATGCTGCATGACTGTAATATGAACCTCTTCCTTTGTGTGTGTGTGTGTGTGTGTGTGTGTGTGTGTGTGTGTGTGTGTGTGTGTGTGTGTGTGTGTGTGTGTGTGTGTGTGTGTGTGAGTGAGTGTGTGAGAGACACAGAGAGACAGAGAGAGTGAGTGAGTGGAAGCTCATGCATGTGCCTGTTTGTGTATGTGCTTTTGTCTCTTTTGGTCTGTGCCCTTACTCAGCAACTTGCAACCATCCGGACGATAGCAAGACACACCAGTGTAGGCATACAAATGCGCACACACACACACACACACACACACACACACACACACACACACACACACACACACACACATTAAAGTAACCGGACACTGGTCCCTAATGGGGGTGGGGGGAGTTCTGTTTCCTGTTGAGGAAAATATCTGAGATGAAACAAACTGCTGATAGAGACATGCTGAGGGGTAATAAAGACAAAGAAAATGTGATTATCTAATAGAAATCAAAAGTACTTTCAAGTGTTTTAAATTTTTTTATCTTGCAAGGGCTAAAGAGTGTTCTTGTATGTAACTTTTTTTTTACAAAAAACAAAACACCCACATGGTAATTCACAAATAAGTAACAAAAAGTACAAAAAGTTATAAACCAGCATTCATGTGACTTTATTTATTTGTATGTTTGTTTGATTTGATGGGTAACAAAGACAGCTCAGATACAAAGGCAGTTTCCCACAATGAAAATGTCTCATTTCAAATGCTCTTCCAAATGCAGCCATATTTTGTCCTTAGGAAGACACAACTTGTATGTCCTTTACAGCCCTCAGTGTCCACAATCCATTCCGTGTTGAGCTGTTGTTTAATGGAACATTCAGTGACCCTCGCCAATTTGTAAAGTTGACAAAGGTTATGAGACCATGTATATATCATTAACATGACCAATTTAAAAAAAACAAATAAGCAACAACAAAACACTGCAATGAAAGCCAGACAGAAACCTTACTGTTATCGGCCTGGACATGTTAATTAGAGTATTACAAAAACATTTAAACTATAATACTTTCTCTAAATGAGGTTTGGTAGGATCATCACAGCTAGCCTATGGTGGCTTTTATTTACACTTCATTCACACTTGCTTCTCAGTGATAATGTAACATTGAAAATTCCCCCAATGATGCCCTAGCAATCATCTAGTCATGCCCGACCAAACTCCTCATCCGAGCAAGTTGTGCGGTTCAGGCAGAAAACGTTTATTTCTAGTTATTTCTTTTTAGAATTGCTAGTGGCATCAATTTATGGATGGCAATCTCTGTCTGTAGGTCTGTTGTTCTACTATTTCTTTCTTAACTCAGTCTTTTTTTTTCAATATATCAACAACTACTGGATGAGTTGCCTTTACATTTTGTACAGACATTCATGCAAATGAATCCTACTGACTTTGATAATCCTGTGACGTTTCCTCTAGTGCCACCTGCAGGTTAAAGATGGATCTACTAGATGGATTGGCACAGAATTTCATGGTTCCCAGAACATGTCTCTGACGACTTTGGTGATCACCTGTCTCAAAACTGTTACAGTGTAGGCCTATTGTTATATAGGATAGGTTGCCATTAAGTTTATTACATTGACATTCATGTCAGGATGAACTGTAATAAATCTGATTTAGCGCCAGCATCAGATTAAAATTATAATTGCCCTCAACTGTACTTTTTCTTTGCTTCTAATGACCAAATGCATGCAAACGCCCTCAACTACAATGGCGAACATAGTAAACATTATACCTGTGCCTTGTATCAGCATGTTAACTCATTGTGAACATGTTAGCATGCTGATGTTAGCATTTAGCTCTAAACCACTGCACCTAAGAACAGTCTCACAGTAGATTCTTATTCTGGTTTGGTGAGGGCTACCTTACTGAGCTATGAAGCAGACACACTGAACACAAAGCAACTACCTAGCAAGCACCCAATGATGCCCTAGCAACTACAAAACAACTTAAAAACCGAGACCCAGAAAACGTTTATACAGAGACTATTATTTCAAAATATATCTTATTAATTCATTGACATTTTTGATTGTTTTTTTTTAAATATTATTTTACATATTATGTTTAAAGATTATATCCTGATACTACTGATCTCTGTTTCTGGATTTATACTATATGTCTATGTCTCTGTATTGAGTGACAGAGAGAGGGAGGGGAGAGATGGAGATATGTTCTGGGTCAGGCAGGGATCAATGTCAAATGGCCTGGTTAACAGCATACAGCTGACAAAGTCATTCATTTCTGCCGGCACTCCTCTCTGGACGCACTCTTCCCAAGTGTGTGTGTGTGTGTGTGTGTGTGTGTGTGTGTCTGTATGATCTGGTTGTGTCATCGTGCTGCACTAACAAATGCCTGCTGGATGGGGAGGAGGCGTCCCACCCATGAAGCACATGGGTGTTAATTTACACAACACATTACAGTATGTCTCTCACGTGAGCAACACTGCACAAACATTTACCGACACACACACACACACACACACACACACACACACACACACTTGCCTTTCACTGGATGCTTTTATCTGAAGTGCCTGGCTGAACAGTCAGACATGAAGTGAGGGGAAGTTTCTCCTCACTTTATTTGCCCTGAGGTTAGACTTAAAACTGTTCTGACGGCAGGTTTGATGAATCGATGTGACACGACTGACCAGCTGTAGATTGAGTTTAGTGGTTTTGGTGAAAATATGTAGACTTGTTGAACTTGATCGATTAAATATCTGAATCCTGTATTTCACGTTTACTGTGTGTAGGTCAATTCATGGAGTTCCCCCCACCCCCAAAAGGAGGGAAACTGGGTGGAGCTGAGGTGGGACTACATTACATTACTAGCAAGTAACACCATGGTAAAATCCTCTTACTAAAGGTTTCATTACAGAAATGATGATGAATAATGCAGAAATAATGCATGATAGATGTGTAATAGGGGAAGATATTGGATATGCAGGAAGTGCCACAATCAGCATTCCATTATTTCCTTTGGCTCTGTTATTTTATATATCCGGATACCTTTTAGAGTTCATTGTCACAGTTACATAGAAAAACTGACTTCATCATTTTTAGCCACGATGGTGCTCGGTCAGCCTACTGACTTTGGTGATCCCCTGACTTCCTTTTTACCACCAGCAGTTCAGCATTTTTGTTTTTTGTGAAATATCTTGACATCTGTGGGATATTACAGGTAGTTACGGTGGCCAAATATCTCAACCTCTACAGGTTGGATTGGCACAACATTTGATACAGACACTCATCCTTCCCAGAGATGACTTTGATGGATCACTGACTTTTCCACTAGCACCACCATCAGGTAAAAATTTTAATTTGTCCAGTACATTTAAGGTATTTAGTTTTAAGTTTTAAGTTAATGATATTTGCTTTATGCTCAACTACTCTTGGTTTTGTACATTAGCACAAGTAAGCATGCTAAACTAAGATGGAGAATATTTTGCCTAGCACCAGATTGTTAGCATTGTTACTGTGACCATGTTAAAATCTTCATGTTAGTATTTATCTTATTTTGCCAATCCATCGCAGAGAAAATTATTTCTTCTTTCTTCTTTTAAACTACACACGTTGTAATACAAAAGCATTGGGAACACCCCTTGCATTGCCCTTTGATGGGTAAATGATTTACAAGATCATTTCGTAATTGTACTACTTTTCAGATTGTTTCAGAAAGCTCCCACCCTGGTCACCCCCCACACCTTCTAATTGTTGCTGATATTTGGGTGTAGAGAAGAAGTAGAGCCACTGATCCATTAACTGACCAGGCCCTGCTTGATTGGCTCCGGACGAACCCCTGAAATAGCAGGATTGGCTGTCGGCCAAGCGCCCATTTCCTGTGTGTCTGAGAGGAGCTCCAGCCACCGGGGCTCAAATGCATTTCCTGACTGTGTATAAAACTTTTATTAATGACCAGGACGAGTGCATCAGCGGCTGTGCCTGCTCGCCCACACTCAGTCCCTCACCCACTCATTCACACTCTCATCAAGGGAGAGAGAGACCAAGAGAGAGAGAGAGAGAGAAAGGATGATGGGAGCGAAAATGAGTTGCAAAGAGACACAATGTGAGGCAAGCAGAGGATGAGAAAGGAAGAGTGTGTGTGTGTGTGTGTGTGTGTGTGTGTGTGTGTGTGTGTGTGTGTGTGTGTTGGGAGAGAGTGTGTGAGAGACCAAGAGAGACATTGATGGATGGATCAGGAGATGGGAAGATAGAATTAAGTGAAACAAACCAGAGCCCAGACATTAAAAGAGAAAGAGAGATAGGGAGGAGGTTTCCTACAGACTCACAACCTACAGTATCTCTTACAGTGTAACTCCATTATGCACCAATACACTGCAGGTCACTCAGTGCACCTTTCCTCCCACTTAATACAAGATTAACACAAAAATACTTAATGTTGATTTAAATATGTTGAAAGAGTTTCCCAAAAAATTTGATGAATCCTGCAACTAGTTAAGTTGCAGCTTACATCAATGCAGAAGCGCTGATACATGTTTTTCCCCGTGGGTGCCCAAATTAAGTGAATACCACTAAAGGGATGATTGTCACAAAATCACTTTCATTGTGCTTCCTTTAGTTTTCCATTACAATTACTGTGATGTTGGCCACTGTCCAGGACACACAACCTGTGTGAGCAACGTGTGTGTCGCAGAGCCTCTTGCTTTTTATTTCAGTGCCCATGTTAACAGGTTAGAGCAGCCCATAGCCCGCCTGAGCAACACCATGCACAATTGCAGCAGCGCATGATCTTGAGCAGGGGTTGGCAACTTTTGCTATTAAAAGAGACACTTTTGCTCCCCCCAAAAAAAAAAAAAAAAAAGAAAATCTGTCTGGAGCTGCAAAACATATTTGAGCCTTATTATACTGCTACTGCTACTGTCTCGCTGCAGATCAAACATACTGGTGAATCAGCACCGTTGGTGGTGAAAGTAAACAAACCTGTCTTTGTTGAGACTTTGCTGTTATTTTTGGATTTTGAGTCCATAGGTAGCCTAGAGACTAGAAGCCACCACTTTTGCTGTTCGGCAAAATATAAAAAGCATTTACATTTTTGTCTGTAGAATATGTCATAGACAAATATTTTTTTCTTAAATCAAAACCTCCTGTATCACTTTCAGAATTAAAGCTCTCCATTCCTCCATTAATTTGCTAACAAGAGCAAACCCGAGGAAAGGTAAGGGTTGTGCGGCTGCAGAAATGCTGTCTTTGTGGACACTACACACTTGCAAGCCGCAGTTAGCAGTTTAGCCAAGTAACCATCACAAACAGGTAGACATAGGCAACTAGTAGGTGACTGTGGAACTATAGTGGAGAGGTTGGGGAGCCTCCTATCTGGCATAGTTTTAAAGATACCTAGTAATAGGTAATGCTGTTTGCCCATGACACAATAAATATCACCTTCCCATAGGTCTTGGCTTAAGTAGTCTGACCTACCATTTTGAGGGCAAGCGCCATGATAAGGCATGGGAAGGCAACTTACAAGGAAGTGGGAGGAAACAAGGCTTAATATTCACTCTGAGAGAGATTATGTGTGAAGAAACCATACTGTACCTGAGGTTAAGTCTGAACAGGAGAAGCTGAGACAGAAACAACACTATGGCCTTTCATCACACCATAAAATGTGAATGGAGAACTTGTGTATAGAGGGGCATAATTACATCAAATGGATGAAAGATGAGAGCTGTCAACGCTTTCCTGGCAGGGTGGAGAGACAGAGGAAGAGAGATGGGGGAAGAGAAAGAGCGTGAGGCAGAGAGAGTGATGCCTGTCATGACTGGTGGAAAACTGAAAATATCCAGACTGATTAGATGTAACCTGGACAGTCATCCAGATCTGGCATCCCATGGAGGGTTGAGCTGTTATCTGTAGCAATTGAAGTAGGACTGTTGTGGTTGAAAAACATAAAGAATACATATATTTTTGTACTTTACTTCAATTTGTGAGTTATGTTTTCCCTGTTTTTTAAGGTTACACTAAGTTCACTGTCATGGTCTCCATTCGGATTTAATATCTTCTGGTATTAGTCTTGACATGGACTCAGTCGCAGCTTATATCTGGAATAGTTGATACTAGTAATGGTAGTTTTAAACTACCTCTAAATCAGCTGTGATCAATATTCTTATAACAATGTGTCAAATGACTGTAAAAACAATGTGACCGTGTGAAAGGAGTCATCATAGTGACTCATACACTACCTGCTCAGCACCAAACAGCAGCAAGCTGTTCGACTACCTGGTGAACATAATGGAACATTTAGCAGCTAAAAAGCCAGATACTTCCCTCAGGAGTTGGTAGAGACCAAAAAACAGAGCTTAAAAAAAGTGAATATTGGACTAACATTCGTCAGGTGACCAGATCCCCCTTAGTTGCCAAAACATCTATTCAATCTATTTGTATAATTGTTATTGCAGGTTTAGGCACGACAACCGGTCTCATGCATGTATATTCCTATAATGCTAAAAAGACAACTGCCAGGGCAAGACATTGCAGCAGTCAGACAATCCCACAGATTTAGCCAAATTTATTAACAAAGGCAAACTGTAAAATTATTACCTAAACTGTCCGTTGTAAACTTCCATTAGTTTAGACTTCCTGCTCCAACTTTGACATGTTGTATGTGCCATGGTTGTGTGTGCACACTGTTTTCCTGTGTAATGAGGGATTACCATCATTTCAGGTGTGATCATACCTCCTAATCAGGTGGTTTAGATAATATGGCTGACTTCCTTACACCCAGTTTGATCCTTTCACTGCTTGGGTTTGTTGCCCACTGGGACTAGTATTACCTGGGGACCTCTAGTAATTTGTAATAATTTGCGGAGGTCGTCTGTGATATTAATCCCGTGCGAATCTGCCATGTCCGTAATTTGTAAAAATTCCACCACAAATTACCTACCATATTTCGCCAAACACAGAGGTCATGTGATAATATTAGTCCTGTGCGAATCTGCATTTCTGTGATTTGGGGTGATTATTATTATTATTTTTTTTAAGGTTTTTTGTGTTTTCCGTGCCTTTTTACTGCCTTTTTCCCGTTTGAGAATTATGGAGGCTGCGTTAGAGGTACAGGTAGCCCCTGTACAGGCACCGGAGCAAGAGGTCTTTGTAAATACTTTCCCAAACTGTGTGGTTGTGCACCATTTGATCAATGCGGATGTTACACATAGGTTACGCAGAGTCTTGACATCATATCCGGGGGATAATGTCAGTAAATTCGAGTTAAAACACAGACTTTGCTTATCCGGTGCGAATGCGCCGCACGAAACACAGACGTGGTGGGGTAATTACTAAATCACATGAGGTCCCCAGGTAAAACTAGTCCCGTGCGAATAGGGCTACAGTGCAGCCCAATTGAAGCAATTACTATATAGTGGCAATACTATCATAACCAATAGAAATAAAGGCCAAAGCTGCTAAAATAATAACAAGAATTTTAAATGAAGTTTGTCCAACATCTGTGGTTAGGTGAGAGCTTTTAGAAACAGTGACTGCTGCTTCATTTTAACCACAAGATTATAAGACTGAGATAATATCATTACATTCATTTGGCTGATGGTTTTTATCACAGCAACTTACAATAAATGCATTCTACCTCAGTGGGGAAAAAAGAGAACTATGACAGAGATTTAATTGAAAAGGAATTTAATGTTAAAAATGATAAAGTGATTAACTATTTACTTTATGCTTTAGACTGTACTGCTGTTGGATTTAGTGGCCCAGTGTGAGTGGCAGCCTTTTTAGCTCCACAAATGCCTGGCTGTGCCCCAGTGTGGAGTTGGGAGGGTTGGTGATTATGTTTGGTGTGACTCCATGTACCCTTAAACACACACACACACACACACACACACACACACACACACACACACACACACACACACACACTTACCGACCCCATAGCCAGGCAGGGGGCTTCAGTGGGTCGCTGACCCCTGGCATGGGGCCTGGTTACTGGGAGAGAGGGGTCGATAGGCCTGGTTGTGTGGTGGAGAGGGGGTCAATAAGGGTGAAAGACAGAGAAAATGTGATTTTCATTTGCCTTATTGTTGTATTTTACCTATTCTCTATAAGTGCATTGAAGATTTCCTACTTTGTCACAGTTTAATCATTGTATCATTTGTTTGTAGTCTTATTGTTAATAATGTCAGTTTGTCATTTAGTTTTTTGCAGCTGTCATCCATTCATGCAAATTGGGCAAAACTGAATTGGGTTGAGATTAAAAAGAGACTGCACTCTCGATAATAACCTTTTACATGAACCATAACAAGGATTATTGTAAAATCTGTTTACATTACTTGATATTTCTCAAAATACACATTTTGGGAGGCTGTTCAGACTGTTTCAAAGCATCAACCAGCCTCTTTCTATGCACTGCCACCTTTTGTTGATGATTTCCCACTTTTTTTTTTGCCAATATTATCATACTTCCATTGATGCCAATGAAGCTGATCTGATGAGAGAGAGAGAAAGAAAGAGAGAGAGGGAGGGAGAGAGAGGCCAAGGCAGACTGGAGTGCGTAATGGGGAAGCATTGATTATGGCTGTTAACTCTGGCTCTTTGATGTGGATAATGCAGTCTCTCTCTTCCTGCCTCTGCACTGCCTTTACACTCTAAAACCCCCGGGCCTCAGAGGATATTGGGTTTACAGACAGATAGAGTGAGAGTGTATACATCAGACGTGGTGCATAAGCTTGAATGTGAGAGAAATAAGTTTTATATGGTGGAGAGAGAGATAGAAAGAAGGCATGTGTGTAAGAGATTATTATACCCCTGTGAAAAAGACATAAATGTGCACACAGGGGAAAAAAATGTGTTTGCTGAATAAAAGTTTGTGTGAGAAGGTTCAGACGATGTAGATAAAGTTGGAGATTGTCCTCCCAAGAAAAACAACAGCATCAGTCATTTCAGCAAATGCCCAAAGACGACACATGTTAACGCTCAAGTGACAAACATGTCTAGCTGCTGGAGGAATTTGGATATTTGTCCATTGGGAGCAAAGGAGGAAGTAGTCTGACGTTATTATAGAGCCACAAGGTCCTCAGAGAGAGAAGAGGTCAGGGTGGATGGATGGGTCAACGACTGTTCCAACCGACAGTCGTTGTAATTTTCTTTTAACCGTGACCATGAATGTCCAATAATCTTAAAATCCTATAAGTGTTATATACTATTAATATTACATACTGACAATGTATCAGTGACTGTGTGCATGTGCAAGATGTCGAGTTGTCCACTGGCTGCTCTGCTTCGACTTTAAGTGATTTACTGTTTCCTGATGGAAATAACTGTAGCTACTTGTGTTAGCAGTTAGCTACTTTAGCTGCTAACTAGCTGCTGCTGTAAGCTGGTTGGCAATCCAGCTAACTTAGCAGTGTTGGTGTTTATTGTTGCAACTCTATACAGGAGCTCTGGACTGCCGGGAGCACCGGTGCATGAGCTTCTAGTCTGTTAGCAGTTAGCAGCAGCTAGTTGGAAAGGGAAATGTTGCATTCAGGACGGTCTGAATTCTGAGCTTTTTGCTCAAAGAATTACTTATACATATGTTTATCTGATTATTTGACACTTTGGCCTTGTTTAATATCAACACCCAACATAACATGATATAACAACAGAAATGGAAAAGCATAATAGGTCCCCTTTTAAGAGATGATAATATGTCAGTGTCAGGTTCAGCCAGAGATTTCTCCTGCACTGGTACAGCGCTTAAAAAACATGTGAAAATATGTCTGGCTACTAATTCACTCTCAATGTCACACTAATATTTGCAAGCACCACCATGCCAGACCGATGCATCTTTAGATCAAGTCCTACACATTTAATCCACAAAAAAAAGCACAACAGGCAGAAACATTTCTGCTTCACAACTCAATCTACTATTACTGCACTTTACATTATTAAAGACAATGGAAAACATATCATGATTTAATCCAGGTTTAAATAACTTCATACATGTTTTTTTTTTTGTTCAGTGTAACGCCTTATATTTAATTCATGAGGCCTACATAGAATGGGCTGCATAATCGATTCAGTCAAGAAATGTGTCAGTGAGGAGAGAGGAAACATGCAGAATGATTTCAACTATACCATGAACTTAGTCCCAGTAACAGTTGTAATGGACTTTATCAGTCCATCCTATGGCCATTTTGAAAAACTCAAGAGGAAACATAAAAACATGGTTAGAAAAAAATATTACAGAAAATTAAAAGCACAATATTTTCAGAAGGAATGATCAGTTATGATGCTAAAGCTGTTGTCCCTGTCAGTGTGTGTCCCTTATTATCTTTCTATTTGTGGAATACATTAGACAGTCTCTGAGTACCAAGAAATCATTTGTGGAGTCCAAAATGGCTTACGTTTCTTTTGGATACCTTTTTACTATTTACTGCTATTTTAATGCTTTGAAGACTGTTTTTCCCTTTCAAATACACTTTTTGCTTCAAAGTTGATATTTGGACTCCTCCAAACAGAATATTATCTGGGGAGGAATTTTGGGGTTTCTGTAATTTGGGATATTTCCCCAAAACAGACAATTCTCATGTTGTCTTTTCTCGAATCTAAAATCAGATCATTTGTTCAGTCTCCATAATCAGTTACAGCAGCTAATTAGTGACGGTCACTGTAATCCTTCTGCATGTAACCTGTTACTTTTCGGGCCTGGTTGTGTGTCAGGCTAGTCATGGCCCTTTGCAGTGCTCTCTGGTGGTTTTGCTTTCTCTGTGGCCATGTGGGCTTTGAGAACAGTGACTGAAGTCAAAATGGTTGACAAGCAGCCAACTGAGCCAAGCCCTACAGAGCTGCGATGACCTCATTCTCTGTCTCTCTGCTCCATCAGCTCCACTCATTGACCCCGAGTGAGGAGAGAGCTGCTGAGGGGAGCTGGCTCCCTCTGCTGGAGACACTTTGAATAATTATTTTATCCACAATCCCAGGAACTTGCATAGGAATACTGCAGAAATACTATTTTGGGCCACTTGGGGGCAGCAGAAACAAGCTATGGACACAACATTGACATATTATCACCTTTTACGCTTCTATGTCAAGTGTGTTGGCAAATAGTTGCTGATCTACACATACAGCAGTTAAGCACCATCATGAGTCCATCTCATTAATGTAATTCCAATATTCACACTCTTTTAGCTCTGTTTTTAGTCCCTACCAACTTCTGAAGGAAATCTGGGTCTTCACCTGACAAATGCTAAGTTCAACCAGCTAGTTGCTAACTATGCCTGTCTTCTGTTTGGTGCTGTGCAGGTAGAGCTACTAGAGCAAACAAAAAAAAAGTAAAGTTGTGGCCGGACCGCTGAACAATGAGTTAAACTTGCTATATAGCAGCATAGAACGGAGGGGACCTACGACTACATTTCATGGTCGACGGTTTGAACTTACATTATTGTGTAACATAAAGAAGAAATAGACACAGAAAATAAGACAGGAAGCGCACATACAGATAAAAAGAGAGACAGTGAGTGAAAGACGAAGGTAAAGAAGGAGAGAGGTTTTAGTCCTGTGTAATGATTTTGGGTGAACTGGCCCCTTAACACAACCATACGCGATGATGTTGATCGAGCAGTTTTTATCACGCTTTAAAACACAAAACAAGTGCACTTTTGCAAAGATACATTATTGATTTTAATCACAATCTATCACAGCTGAAACATTTCTCATTGGAGAGGACTGAGGCAGTGTAGCCAGGCTAGCAGCCCAAATCCTCTTGAACTGGAGAATAAAGAAAATAGTTTGCTTACGAAAATATATTTAGACACATCTATTTGAAGATTAGCTACAACCAGTTAATTTAGCACAGCATACAATTTATTCTCTGCTGGCAAAGAAAGGCAGGATTTGGTCTCCTCACAGATTACCCAGATAGCAAGCAAATTTGAAGGCCTTTCTTTAGGCAACCAAAGAGCCACTATTGGTCCGATGCTGCCAAAGCTGTTTGAAAATGATCACAGTCGTCAGATTTTGACCAACTGACCAGATAATGATATCCTGTCATCTAAACAGCAACGTCGGCCTAACATTGGCTTGCCAACAAGCTAACTCAATAAGACACTTGAGGTCCCATGAACATATTTTTACAGGCTTCCTACAGAAGTTCGACTTTGTGTCCACTGGGTAGCTTTTTTTCTGTTAGCAGTGTTAATCAAGCATCTAGAGGGAATGTCGGTGCAGTATGGCTAAAACTTTTTTCACGTTTTACACATTTTAAACTACTCTAGTAGCAAGGAATTTGTGCTGCAGCCTGTCAAGTCACAGTACATGTCTATGTCAAATTAAGTGACAACTTAAAACTCAACCTGACGCACTAAATCATGCAGGAGCTTCTAGAATTATGCATGAAGACTTATTATTATTATTATTATTATTATTATTACACAAATGAGAATCAGTCATCAAGGTCAGGCTGAATATCAGAAATAGCAAAAAACAAACGGTCAGTTCAATATATACAAAAAGCTCTCAGTAGGCATTATGAAATATACAGTATATAGGTAATAACAGGGCTTTTAATTTGTTAACAGAAAATAAATAGACTCTGAATGTCTATATTCAAAGGAAATCTGAGAGACAACTGATGTCACTTAGGTTGCCTGTGTAAGTTACATCTGTTTATTGCTCTTAATACGCGTCCTGTACAAATGCAACTACTATAATATCTTTACTACTTCATCATGTGTATAATGTGGTCGTTTTACTGGCAGCAGGAAAGTGAAAACAGCTGTCAACGTTCAATAGTTGAAGGTTTTTTTTTTTGTTCCAAATATAAATAACCCACCTCAGTGTAAAGGCGAGATTCAGTGTGAAGGGTTCTGTCAGCTTTCTACCCTGAACTGCAATCATGCTGCGTATCAGTGAAACAGACTGCAGCACCTTAAAGACGAGCACCCAGTGGACACGAAGCCATCAACATGCTTCCTTGTGTAAAAAGCTTGAACAGAGCCAGGAAAACTCAGTAAACGATTTACATAATATTGTGCTTTAAAATGTTCTTCCACCATCTTAAGACCCCCATAAAATCATGCTCCAGTTCCATACATCCAGCCATCCAACCCTAAAGCTCAACCCCCACCCCCACCCACCCTTTGCAATGCATCACACCCATGGGAGGGAGTGCAAGCTTGCACTTCTTCTCATGGATGTGAGACATTGCACAGTCCCAACCCAGATCCCACTTTTACAACCAGATGAAAGCTACATGTGAACAGCACATACCCATGCACCTCAGAGGCTAACAAGACCTCAAAAAAAAAAAAGAAAACACAATAACACAGTGGGCACATAAAAACAAAAGTAAACCAAACTACCCAATCTGAACATTTTTTAAATGTTCATCAGAACTGTAACGCAGGAGGGCTGCTCTACAGTTACATCAGAAAAAAACATTCACTGAGCGTGCCCATCTTACAAATATATCTTTATATATATAACTATTTACATGCAGAGTAGCAATCATAGTAACACATCCACTTCCTCGTCCCCTGGGCTAGCACAGGTGTGGTGGCTTTGAGGAGGATCTCATGCTACATGCTAGATGGCACCAGGTTTCTTTGAACGTGCATTAGTGACAACTGGAAGCTGAGACGGCACTCTTTTGGTAAGTTTGGTAGCATTTGGTTCCACGTGAGCAAGAGATCAACTGAGGAAACTGAACAGTCCTGATTAATAAATGGAACAAAATGCTTAAGATCTTTCTGTCTTTTGACCACAACTTCTCCACAGTGTGGAATTGTAATTGATCAGATAATGACAAATTCATAACTTTACATTTATAGGTCAGCCTGAGTATCGACCAACGTGCCTGTAGTACCATATGTCAACAGCTGTCAAATAGTGAATGTTAACATTGAAAGCTTACTCAAATGTGGAATCTTGTTGATTTATTCTTTAATATTTGAATATTTGAATACTGTCAAATGGAGGGGAACTAAGGTATTGAGAATGGTTTGGTACCAAAACTCAGGCACTGAATTGGAACTACTATTGTTAAGTGATACAAGCCCTATTTATTCCCTGCCATAGAGCGTGTACAGCCCCTACCCTGTGTGACATCTTGCTGTGAACTATTCATGCTGAAAGGGAGGACAACTGAGGGAACTACAGAATATATTACTCTTTGTTTCACAAACTGAAACTCATGGTGTATCCCAAATCCATTCATGCAATATCTTTAGCATGTACTACATACTAATCCTTATACTATACTGTTTTAGCAGTTAGTATAAAGAAATAAACATACTTTACCATTATTGTGCAATGTTGGATGGAATATCACTGCCAAATAAACTCTTTAATAATAAAAATAAAACTATTTTCTTTGTGCATGGTGACAGCATGCTCAAATTGTACACTGTATTTAGTATGCACACTCTCTGGTTTGAGTACGCTAAACTTTGTCATTTACAGTACACCATGGATGCATATTCAAAATCTGCTTAGAATTAGTATGCAGTATGGAATTGGGACATCCCATCAGTTTGTTCACTTTGTTCTGCAGCGATCTCTCATTCTCGCATTTCGGGGATCAGCCCCTTTGATTCAAGGGAAGGCGACATCCACATGGAGCTGGATGCAGCCTTACTGTAATCTATAAGCTCACCTGCCAAGTAGGGATGGGACAAACAATCGATACAGCAATATATCACAATACTATCTCCTGTGATACTGAGACAGAGCTGCAACTTTCTTTTACTCCAGAATGTTTAGCTCTGAACTGTTCTGATTTCTGGCAATTTGGCCTTTTGCAGTTAGCTAGGAAACAGAAAAATAATAGACTTTTCGCATATATTTAGCAATTTTAGTTTTTTTCTTCAGTTGCATACTTAATCACAGATGACTGTCTTGCAGTATATGACAAAATCACAT
This sequence comes from Dicentrarchus labrax, assembly GCF_905237075.1. Classification (NCBI taxonomy): domain Eukaryota; kingdom Metazoa; phylum Chordata; class Actinopteri; family Moronidae; genus Dicentrarchus; species Dicentrarchus labrax. The sequence goes on along the minus strand of NW_026136705.1, from coordinate 26,718,338 downwards.
GTTCAGTGATTCGATTCTGTGCAATGTATCGTGATTTCCCAACCCTACTGCAGAGTGCTAACTTAGTATTTACCTGGTCAAAATAGTCAACTTAACATTCTCCATCAAAAGGCCATGTTTCAATGTTAATGTAGGAATCAGACCGAGACATTAAAAGTTAAATTTAGAAATGTTAGCAAAGAGCTTTATTTTAAAACAACCTCATACACATTTATTTTTATTTTATTATTTCTCACATGACTACTGCAGGCAGTATGGAGAGCAGCCAATCAAAGGCCAGTTCTTTTCAACCTTGAAACTTTACTTAGTCAAGCTCACTTGTTACTTCTCTGTGCGAACCAAATAGTACATCATCTCAGCTCAGATTTTTTAATAAAACAGCCCACTGTTCAGCTCAAATCTCGCCCAGTTCCCAGTTGTCATGATCGCTTCATTACTGCCACCTTAATCCATTGCACAACCAACAGGCTGTAGCATTTTCTGAGAAGATTTGGTCTTTGATTATTTGTTCCCTTGTCAAAAAAAGCCCAAATAAAACAGTCACCCCAGACAAGCTCAATTTGGTCAAACCCAAGATCTGAACCACTGATCCAAAATTTAGGTGGGGGGGAGAGGGGGATTTCAACCACCACCAACCCTGGGAGCCCTGAGGATGAGGGAGGGCGGGGCGGGGGGGGGGGGGGGGGGGGGGGAGGGGTTGACGTCTGGGTCTTCTTGTCGTTCAATCATTCCTGTCGGAGAGAAGCAGTGTGTCTTTAAGGGGTAGTAATGATTTCCTGTTTCGAAATAAACAAAACACAGGTGCAGTCAGTACATTTTGTACAAATGTTTAGTCAGCTTTAAAAAGTGAAAAAAAATGAAGGCAGACAAGTTTTTGTATTACAGTCTTAAGTTTTGGCCATCATTCTATGTTTGTTCACTGAAATGCAGAGAAAACCAAGGTGACAGTTACTTTAAGGGCAACTTCGTGGTTAAACGTTTACCTACAGTACTCACCGTAGTTGTGCACAGTTTTGGGACAGTTTGCTTTTCCTCGTTTTCACTTTCAAATAAACAATTTGGATAACTTGGCTTAATGCTGTGTTCACATCATACGGGATAACAACTTGTAAGCGTTCACGTCATCAGGATATTTGAATGATTAGAGTTAGTTGTTTGAGGATTAATAAAATCTTCCATGACAGCATGACACAGGTGAACTTGGTTGCTGCTGGTTTGTTTGGACCTTTTTTAAGTGTACAGTCAAATATATCAGAGCTTTCAGAGTTTCCAATTGTAATTACAATAATAATAAGTCAGAACATCATAATTATGATAACTCCGATTTGATATGAACGCGGCATGAGCCTCAATGTTAGTTATTTGAAAATGTGACTTTAGCCACTCCTTGTATTAGTATTTAAAAAAAAATAGAATCTGGCAGACAGTGCAAACTAAAGTGAATTAACAAAACAATCTACACATGCATCACTTCAGATGATTGCCAGCAGCATACTCTTTAGTAGAAAATAATTTACATTTGAATGCACCTTAAGCAGTTTGGCATGATACATAGCCCTTGTGCTGCATTCATGACACATAGGAAATGGGAAAACTCTATGTCAAGTGGTATTTTAAGTGGGATTTAAAAAGTATGTCAATGTTTTGTTTTTGTTTGTTTTTTTTTTGGCTGATCTTACACATAAGATTAGGTTACAAAAAAGATCACAGTGCTGTAGTGCAGTTTAATAAGCCAGTTTATATTGGACTTTATGTTCTGTATATGCAGTGTAACACAGACACTCCTAAGCTCTGAATAAAGTCAGCTGAGTTAGAATTATTATTATGTCAAAGACCAATTTACATTTCTAACTTTTCATCCCAACCAGAATGTCTGGTGCAATAGAGAACAAGTGTACAAGCAAATTCATGTCAAATATTTTTTATAGCTAATTGTGAATCACCTGATGCAGAACACCGATTTAAGAGTATTGAATACCTGCAGCAGCACCTTTTTACCACAAGGTGGCACCATTTCATCTGATTACAGATCACCCCTTACCGTACTTACCAATAAACAACAGTCCTATTAAAGCTTTGAGATCACGAAGCATGGCACATGCATCACTATATTGGATATTTAGCCATTAGCTAGATAGAAAATTGCTTTTGATGACACAAATGTGTTCAGTAGTTCAATGGTAAAAAAGACAAACAATGAAGCAAAAAGACATCAGCCTTTTTGTCACATAGGACAACATTTGCTAATGTCACATCTCATATAATTCATTAAATTTTGCAAAATCAACTTTTTTTTAGAGTATTGTATGTTATGTAGTGCTAGAAATCCCTCACCCTCACCATGACCTCTGGACTTTCATTAAGTCGGTGTTGAATGTGGTGCGACTTGGTGAAAGTCGTCTGTCGTGCCAGTCAGCAGGGACAGAATTTAGCATGGCGCCTCAGTGCCAGCAGGTTTCTCAGAATTATTCTGCTCATCATCATATGACAAACACACGCCTCTGTCACACAGCAGCGTTGCTCAATGTCTGCTGTTTCATTGCATCAAACATGATTAAAGAGAGACTCCTGACACCAAACTCCTCCATCAGTCTGCTGCTGGTGGCTAATATTTTACCATGCAGTGCGCTGAGCAATACTGGTTTCCCTATATTATTCTATTTGGTCGTCTACTTCAATTATCTCTTCTTTTCCTCCTCTCTCTCTTTTTACCTGTTTAATCATCTCTCCAGTTCTCTCGATGACGATGGTCTTGGCTTCTTTGACGGGCGAGGTGGCCTGGTAGTCATCGCTCAGCAGACCGAGGAGAGGGTACTGGTTCCTGTACCTACACATACACACAGTGACACATATTGACATATGTTATGGCTTGAACAGACAGTTTTAAGTTTTCAGTCTAAGATATCAATTTGTTTTTTTAACAGACTGGGGCGGACCTTTTTTGTATTAACCTCCTGTACTGTTAAATTAGATATTTCTACCTCTCTAGTTTAACTTTTTTTCTTTTAACTATCAAATACTCACTAACAGGTTTTCTCTTTTGTGTAGTCAGCTCGCATTCACAGCAGTCAAATGGACCAAAAGTAATGTTGAAAACGTGTTAAGACGTATCCACTCGAGCTGCATAATCCACTTTCCCGTTGAGTCGCATTGGTCAGTGTTTCAAACAATTGTTGCTTCGCTGATTTCTCATTAAAGCTGCTACTTCCAGCAGAGCTTCGGGGCTATGAGGAGGCGATAGTGCCTTAAGGAAGTCTGCATTTTAAACTGGAAAGAGTTTTAGTTTTTAATAACTAACATTGTGTGTGTAATCTGTGTGTAGTTTGCTGTGATGTTTTACCTCTTGGTGATGATGGTCTTGGTGACGTTCTTGGAGCTGTCGTTCCTCTCATGCATCAGCTTCCTGATCTCCTGAGGGCCACGAAAGGTCAAAGGTCGGTGGTCAGCAAGCTAAGAAACTTAGCAACAGGTACTGTGTGCTTACAGGCCAGTGTTCCACATAAATACAGTAGGTGCTTTATGCTGAAGTTCACTAAAATAATATATCTGTATTCATACCTTTTTGTTATTTTGTTTTTTATTACCCAATTGGGTCTCATTTTCTTCTATAGTTAAATTGGAAAAGGAGTTCTGTAGTTGATTTTCTTATTCTCTCATCTGCTTCTCTTCTTCAGTTTCTTTATTTCATTTAAATGCAAATGAACTTAAACCAAAACTGGCTGCAGCTCTTTGTGTGTTTGTGTGAGCAACTATAACAAAGGAAGGTCAGGCCAGCAGCACTCACATTCCTATGGTTAAATTTAACTGACAGCCCGCTTCAGTCGGTGCTGCACGAAAACAAGAATGCAATAAGACCTGAAAGGTGAAAACTAATGAGTGTAATGAAGGAACATATCAGGTCACAAGACTGAGAGTGTGTGTGTGTGTGTGTGTGTGTGTGTGTGTGTGTGTGTGTGTGTGTGTGTGTGAGAGAGAGTTTCAATGTAAACAGTTCAGTGTTCTGTAATAAAAACTTGCTGGCCTGGTTTTCATGATTTCTGTAACATTCCAGGTAAGTCCCGCGCTTTATTTCTGCACCACCAAACACACACACACACACACATATACACACACACACACTCCTTTTGTTTGTTCAGAGTGTAGCACCTGTGTTAACCTGTTATCACGTGATAACACCTGATTTGCATTTTAGCATCCAGAACATGTAAAAACACTGCTGTGGTTCTTTAAGGCGGCCTTGTTTTTGATTTAAGTCTTCCTCTGTAATTATAAAATACATAAACAGACGTTGGGCTTATATTTTGTTAAAAATTGTTAGAATTAAGCTTTTTTTAAAAGCATGCAATTTTGAACAGACTGGAGCTGATCCCGGTCCCCTAACTTTGAAAAAAAAACAAAACAGATATCTGTCCAGTTTGGTTACATGACCATGCAGAAAAAAGTTTGTCTCACTGGAACTACAGGAGTTGATGATGTCAGTCAGTCCTCACGATACAGGACAGATTAATCATTTTAGTTGAAAGTACATTTATTCAATTGGGGTGTTACACTACAGACCTCCTCCTGTCGGGTGATGATGGTCTGCCGCTGCTCCAACATGGCGATCAGCTCTGAGATCTTCAGCTGGAGACTCTTCTCTGAGGACGACTTGGTGGTGGTGGTGGTGCTAATCTCTGTCTGGATCTTTGTTATCTGGGACTGGAGGAAGGACGGAGGGAGAAGAGGGACAAAAGGACAAAGTATTTTACATTAAAGCTCTTTTACAAGACCTGTTCTGCAAGAGGTTATAGCTTTTGTCTTTTTTGTCCTGAGGACATTTTTTGGGGGGGACTTTTTGTGATTGTAATTTGAGGCTATATATTGTACATATATAAATCTGACTTCACTGAACATGCAGAGGGCTTTACAATCTGTGCAACAATCAAAACAACTCTTTTGCAGTGCACCATTCAATAAACATTCAGCAGTCTTCATAAGGGTGTTACCAAAATAATGGTGGTAGGATCTGCTAATAACTGAGCTACGAATAACTAAGGTTGATGGGAATGTCCTTACTGCTGCAGGGGTTTGGCAATACATTGAAATATTGCTCAAATGAATGTTAATTAACGCTGCCAGCAGTGTGGTTTTATTCTCACCCGCAGCCTCTGGATCTCCTCATCTTTTTCTCTTTTCATGGAGCTGAGCTGGTCCTTGTACTGACGGGACAACTCCTCTGTCTTGATATGCAGGGTGGTGCTGTTGCCTTGGCCGGCCAGCTGAGGAATGAAGGAAAGAAGATTTTCATACTATTTGAACAGTTTGCATTAAACCTGTACCAGTAATCATATGTACTGCTAATGCTTCTTTCTTTATTGAAAGTTAGGTCGAGTTTGCACATGAAAGACCAATTATTTCTTTTTGATTATTGACTTTAAAACATCATGACAAACATGCAAGAGTTTTTGTTTGAATCCTCATTTGGATTGATTTATGTCATCAAAATGGCTTGTAACTGTAACATTGATCAAAAAGCCAAACGGTTTTAACTGCAGGCTACCTGCACCTGCACCTTGTTTCCAAACCCATGATCAACATATATATTTTTTTTGGTCTAAGCATGAATCCTCACAACTGCGTAATCAAACACGTTAACTACAAGTGATCTGTCCATGAATAACTTTTAGGTGGCGTGTTACTTTCTGTCGGAGCATTTCGTTCTCCTTCTCCAGCGCTCTCATCCTCCCCTCCAGCTCTTTAACCTTGAACTCGCGGCTCGAGTCGTTGTTTCGGGTGCTCATGAGCTGGCTCTCCAGGGAGCGCTGGGAGGCGCTGGTTTCCTTTAGAGACAGCTGGAGAGGGACGACACAGACACAGAGAGTCAGAAATGCACACAGACACACACAGATTCACAAATCAGCAATGGGAGAGGCTGATCTGTGTAATACGTCACCCCAAACACAACTACCCAGAGCCTGAGGTGACTTTTTTAAATGTCTCGTTTTGTCTTACAAAAGTCCAAAAGTTATTTAGTCTACTATGAAATATGACAATATCTATACATTCTAGTCTATTGTAGAACAGATCATTAATTTGAGAGAAAACAAACACACGTATAGGTGTACTGTACCTGGAGCTGTCTGTTGTTTTCTCGGACGGCCTCCAGGAGGCAGTCATACTGCCGAGCCTGGTCTGCTTTGAAACTCAGATCTCTCTCCAACGCCTCCTTCTCGCTCTCCAGGCGCTGTGAGCACAGACAGTCATACCTTCATGTTAACGGCACTAAGTTGGTTAATAAGTGGATCAATCACATTTTGTTTAATTGTTGATTGCTGCACTTTCTGAATTTGGATTGGATAGCTACGTTTTAGTTTCTTTTTGTTGTAAAAGATGCTAATTGTTTCTGTTCAGGAATGTAAGCGCACAATAGAACTGACTCCACCAAACTGTTCTAACACTGGCAATGATAAGCTGTTATTATGTGGCCTGAAGCCTGTACATGTCTGGTGTAATATAAAGCATTTAATTAGCTTGCACTGAGAATGTGAAGCGCTCATATAATGGGTTCGGCAGGCCGTGGGGACATACCGTTCTGGATCTTGATGCAAATGTTTTATTTATGTAACACAACTTCCTGATGCATTTGGTTGTTGGTGTTCAGATGCATTAAAGAAGGCAGGAACGGAGAATATCTTGCTTTCAATGTGCTTTAAAAATATCACTTGTGCTAAATTTTCCATCTCATTATTCAAAATATAAACTTGGAATGAGTCTTTTGTAACTGTGCAGAAATCACGCCTTGGTACTGATATCAGAATTCTAGGATCAACACTAAGTTTAATATATAAATATCTGGTGGCAAACAATTAAGTACATTTATAGAATAGTACTCAAGTACTGCAATTATGTTGTGTGAGGTAGTTGTACTTTATTTAACTATTTCCATTTTATGTTACTTTGTATTTCTAGTCCTTTACAACGCATTCTGACTTTATAATTGCACACCATATATTGTACAGCTATAGTTATTAGTTACTTTGCAGATAAGGAATTTCAAAATATACAACTTACCTATTTCTTATGCAGTAACTGAAATCTCCCTCCAGAATATTCATGCACTAGTAACAGTAATCTAGTAAGATACTTTACAAACATTTTGCTGAAGAAACTGCAGATTTTATTACTTTTGCTTGAGTAACTAAAGAACCACTATGTTTTTTTCTTTTATTTAAATTTATCTTTGTGGTATTTCTATCCAGGAATTTAGTCGTGTCACTTGTCATGTAATTTATCAGCCAGGTTAGGATGATCTGATTGCTCCTAAACGTTTTGTTAGTTTTCCACAGCCACCATGGAGTCAAGCTAGAGGCTATGGCTTCTTTTTAAGTTACAATTATAGTTAAGGTTGAAAGAGTTAGCTGTTGGTTCACACAGAGCTGCACGTTGAGTTGTAATCGTCCCGATTTACATTCAAAGCGGATATTTAACTTCATGTTGGAGGGTGCAGCGTTGAAATATAAAAAGAAAAAGTTATGATGACAAAACTAGACTCAACCAAACTCCTTCAACATCACTTCACATAGGAACGTTTCTCTTTCCAGGTGGTGGCAGCTCTTACCCGCAGGTCCTCAGACATGTGGAGGAGCTCCTCTCTCAGACTGCTGAAGGTGGACAGCAGTAGACGCATGCTCTTATCTGCAGTGAGACGAGTCTGACACAGAAAGGGAATGAACACATTAACAACCTGCAGTCAGATACCAAATCTCTGAGAAATAATATCGTAGTCATGTTGTTTTTAGAGTCATAAATAAATAAATGTTAATGCTTCATTTTAACCGCCTCTCTCTATTTAGCTTTTACAAACAGTGTATAAGCAATAAGTATTCAGTGGGTCATGATGAAAGCAAATATAAGAAATGGTTTTATGGTTTTCAAATCTAACTATAACTCCTCCAATTAAGCATCATTACTGGTCTATAAACAGTTGAATGTAATAATGTAATCATAGCTAATAATACTATAGATGGCAAAATCTGTGTGAATTATGTGTATAAACAGTTAATAAATGGCTTTGTAAAGTGTTTGTCCATGTCTGTAATTACATATTATTATATATGAACACAGCTATGTCATACTGTATTATCAGGCATCAATTAGTGTTTATAAAGCGGTTATGAGTGATGACAATGAAAGAGCAATGAAAGAGAATGACGCTAAATGGGAAAAATACAAATGTAAAAATGCAGACATAAATAAATGTGTATATAGAATGTTGTATTATTGTCAATGGGGAACTGTGTCGTAATTAAACAATATTTAATTTAATGATGTTTTATGAGAAAGAAGATCAAAATCTCTCACTCACCTGCAGCAGGTAGCGGATTTGTTGTTTGGTCAGTTCAGTGGCTCCTTTGGGAAGCAAAGCCTCCACCTCCTCTCTCTCCACCTGAACACATACACAGACACAAAGAAACAAATGAATGCAAAAGCCCCGTGGACATAATAAGATGATTCCCTCCGATTTGTATTTCTGTCATTTGTCAAGAACAAGTGCAGACAAAGAAAAAGTACTGGCTGCATCATTGGTCATTTTATATGAATTCTTCTTGCATTCTTCATAAGGTATCACTTTACACTGAGGCTCTAAGTTGACTTCAAACACAGATGAAGTTGTGTCTGCTGCGCTCAGTTCAGATTTATTTATCAGATATGTGTGATGCTGGTTTGTTTCTCACCTTGTAGTCATTGCTGGGATCCAGCTGGTGTTTCCTGTAACACACAGAGAGGAAAGACAAACAATGAGGACGGCAGCATGACTGGAAGAGGTCTGCGTGAATCACTGATTGTATCTCACATTGCCTCACACTTCTTACTTTAAATCAGTGGTTCACGCCCCACACTGGACAATTTTTAGCAATAATCAACAACGATTGGGAAACTAAAACTAAGGGAAAAAAAGGATCTAAGTTGAATTTTAGGGAAATAAAAGTCCCCACAACAGTGTCAGCAAACCACAGTTTGAGAACCACTGCTCTAAGTCAACAGGGTTTTAACCAGACATGAGAAGAGGTGTTCTATGTATTCATCACATTGTGATAAATAGACAGATATTCTTATATTTGAGTTGTTCTCTATTTCTCTTGGGGTAATTTTTTTTTCCGTAGTCAGTCTCTCAGTACGGAAAGACAGACATTTTTAAAATGAGTGCAAATATGTAGCTTCATTTTCATAAAAATGCTGAGTAATGTTTTTTTTAATTTCACTATTATTGAATTGACTAAAAGTTAGCCCAATGATAGAATGTGTAAGAATGAGTACAGTACGACACTCTCCACTGTTAAGCTGCCAATCTACAGTATGCAGTTATGGAAAAACAAAATCTTATCAGACAGGGATCCCTGATGGGATTTGTCGGCCTTAAGAACAAATATCACTAGATTTAAACTTTTTAACAGCCAATACAACGGCGACACAGTTTTTTTGTTGTACAGTGATTTAGAACCTCACATGTCGTAGACGGTTGACAGAAACATACACACACACACACACACACACACACACACACACAAACACACACACACATGAATCACCTGGGTGGTAGCTCGGTGGACAAAAACCCTCACTGTCACAACCTGCAGTGCTGAGTTGTATCTCGCCGTCATTGGCTGCAACAGACCACCTGATCTACAGCTCATTTCATCATCCCTTTTTCCCACCAAGGTTTCCTGTAACTACCCGCCTAATGCAGTACTTTCAGGTGACGTAACCGGTGTTCAAAGGCAGTAACCGTGGATGGATGAATACCAAAACTACTACTAATACTACTTTTCAATACGACTGTACATGATGGTTCATGGCGCGCCTGCAGGAGAAGGAAAACATAAACTAAAGAAACTACATGGAACCGACCGAAACTCGTCTTGTTGCACCTGTTAGAGCATGCCGCTCATGGTACTAATCCAAGCCACCAAACCCAGCGTCTATCACCATGACAACATCCCATGGCATCTAGCAAACTATATGCCAGAATGATTTCATCACATAAAAGCCTGTTATTCTGTTATGATATATGTCTGTGGCCGGTTTCATCTAATGTTTGTTTCTAAGAGGATCAGCGCCTTATGTTTGAGAGTCAGTTTAACAGTGTTTAATGTCTGAGTCTTAACATAATGCAATTAGCTGCCAGGTTATTTACACACTTAAAACTAATGCAGTTTAATACAACAGCCCCGTTTTAGTGTTCATTCAGTGTTATGGTAATTTTGGCAGCTACAGTTTTAGCGCTGTTCAATTAACAGTGTTTCCAATGTTGTTGTGTTGTCGTGAGATGCACAAGATTTAAAAGTAGTAAAAGCAGTTGTGCTTGTGCTATATTATTTCTCATCATGTTTTGTCCATTCATTTTAATGCTGGGAATAATTAGGGTGTGTCTTTTGGCAAAATTTAACATTTAACACCAGAGTAAACAAATGCAAGCAGTATGTGTTCATCTCACTAGACCTGATCAGTTAATTAGGCATGAAATTCAGCAAATGAGAATAGGAAAAGAGAATATAACAATTTAAGTACAGTATCCCACTCAATATCTGCAGTCTCGATCTCAAGATAGATATTGTATTGATCTATTGACTGGCTTTGCAGTCCTCTTGATTTTGTTTTTTTGTGTTTTGTTGTTTTATAGTAAATCTTTATATTTATACTCTGTGGCAAAAAAATGCTACTAGAACAACAATCCATACACCCATAGAATAAGGAAAATGGAGGAAAAAAATGAACTGTGACTCTAAACATCCTCCTCTGGACTTTGTGGTGGTGGTAGTCGACCCCAGATACACGCATGATGTCTGAAAGTATGAAGCTATTTGTCTTTCTATGATCATTTTGCATGGACTGGGACATAATTAGTCCATATAATGCTGAAATTAAACATGCACTTACTGTCCACGGATCTTGGACACATGCTCGGAGATGCAGGAGTGGATGTCACAGTTCTTCCTGTAAACGTCGGCGAGCAGCTCGCCGAAGTAGCGAGTGTCCAACCTCGTGGGCTGGGGCACTTCCCTCAGCTCGGTCTTCACCGCCGTCCTCGAGATCTTCTCTATCACCGGCGACGGCTTCTGCTGTATGATGTTGACAATCTCCACCTCTTCTACCTCCACTACCTCCTCCTCCTCTTCTTCCTCCTCCTCCTCTTCCTCCTGGAAGAACACGACAGAGACGACAGGTGTTATTGTTTCCAGTGTTAAATATAAATTAAAGTCAAAATTTCACCCAATGATCTATGCAATGCTGCACTAAAAATGTGTTATTTCAAATCTATGGACATTAATCAATGTGTGTTCAACATTTTATAAAAGCTCTCATCTCATTTACAGATTTACAGATGATATATAATACAAAATGTCATTCAGATGGCAGTGCGATGATGTGATGTTTCATCATTTGTATGATTCTCTAAAGAAATTAAATTTGGTGCAACAAGTAAATCCAGCATCCACAGCATCCTGCAAAACAGCTGCCAACATGTAGCAGACTAACTGGCACCTGCACTGAACAATTTAAATGTATTTTTTATGTTGCCTTATGTTTCTTTTACATTTTGTCTCAAACTGACTTCGACTGGACTAAACGCTCAACAAGAATAAACTTGCCTTTCTTGCATCTAAATATACACATTATTTAATTCTACAAAATAATTATCTTTGTTATTATTTTTCAATCATTTTACTACTATTAAAATTTGTTTGCATTCTATTTAGGTTATCTATCACAGTAACCATCATGTGCAGAATGATTTGACATACAGCATGCTATGATGCAAATCTCTTTATTTTTGTTGCACTGAATTTCTTTATAAGCAGGTTTTAAATCATCATTTTTATACTGTAGATATATTAGTGAGAGGTTAGACTTTTTGAAACCTACAACATTATGGTCTACAATAAAGTATACATCATAAACAAAACATGTAAAGTTACTGATATGCTGAAAGTGCACTATTGTCTTAAATATCATTGTAAGGTGTAGCATTAAGAATGTCCTCATATGTCATATGTCATATAGTTTACAATCATAATTTGGTGATAAATCTCCTCTAAGAGGCTCAGTGATAAAAACTGTGGTCCCAGGATCTCCGCACTGCAATCCGGCGCAGCCCACGCTGCACATACACGTGTTGTAAGCCAAACACACCCATCACCTCCTTTTATCTACATGTAGCAACAGAGTCGAGTCAAACAGTTGTTGCATAACCTGTTATCTGACACTGAGCTGCCCGCTGTGTGTACTCTTCACACAGAACAACACTTTTACTCTTTGCATACACCTGCCTGTCACACTCTTTGTATACCGACACAGGACAAACTTATGTTACTTATGTTCATCTTAGTCTTGTTTCAGATACTTTTCTTCTATCTTTATTTCCTACGATGAAAAAAATTGTTTTACATTTTAAACATAAATTTTTCTCAGATACTCCCACCACACCTTGAGTTCCACCTTATAGCAACAAGATGACCTCATCTCCAGCTTATCACCAGAGGGAAAGTCCTGAGTGAGCTAAAATCTGATACAGAGTAATGAATGAAGTTTGGCGCTTTTTTTTCTTTTGTGAAAGACAAGTTGCTTGTGTTTTTTGACAGCCCTGTGCTTGTCAATCAACACTTTTAGCCTCATTTAACGCTTGCGTCTTAAGGAGTTAAATGTATCCAAAAGGTGCAGCTGTTTAGGGTGTGCGACTACAACAATGCCTCGGGCCTGTACGACGCCCTCCCTACTATCCCTCCAAATGCTATAAATCATTAGTGTTGCTGGACTAGTTCTGAATATAACAATGGCTTTCTAATCAATTGCTTTGAGTCCATGATTTAATGATTTAATGATTTAATGATTTAATTTGTATGCCAAGTAGAGAAGCAGAGATCCTGTGTCCCACCAAGAGTCTGCCTTAACACAATGTCTTTTTTACATTATTCCAAACATGTATTTATGATTTATGATGCAGGTTTTCATGCCAATATTCTTTATTTTATGTAGATAGTAACGGTAACATTGTTATAATCTACTATTTAAGTTAAAGTTTCTCTACGGAACTAGTTTGCGAGTATAATCTTTTTCTTACTGCATGTAAAATGGCTGCCATTTTGCGTATAACTTCGGACATTAATCTGAAAATTAAATAATGTACAGTTTAACTCACACATCATGTAAAAAACTATATATACAGTGTATCAAGGAAGTTTGTGCAGGGGTATTATCGTTCTGAATAGAACAAGTCATCCAAACTAATGACAAGTTTGGGGTTTATCTTGGTTTCACCCCTGAAAAAGAGAAACAAGAGACACAAAGCGAGACAAGGATTTTCATGGTACTAGCGTGACATACTTAAGAAATGTCAAGTACATTTTATCCGATGTGACGCTTTCTTAAATAACAAACAAGCTGTGGCTGTGCACAGTGGTCTAGCCAGATTCCACATTAACCCAAGGGAATATTGGGAGCCAGAATTTCCCAGCAAGTGAAGTTTACACTATTGTGCCATTGGAGAACCACCAAGAACCACAAAGAGCCCTGCAGCACATCAATATCACGTTCAGCTTCTGTTCATTACACTCTGTGGTCATTTTTTGAGACTGTAGTCAGTGAAGGTGATGTAATGTATTACCATATTACCATATTGAGGTTTTTATTATTGTCTATACACAGTAACATACCACAGGGTTTAGTATATCAAAAACAACTCTAAAAAGCAGTAGCCAAAAATGCCAAATAGTTTGTGGTTCCAGCTTCTCCAATGTGCGTCTCAGCTCTGTATCATCTTTTCTCTTCGGAACTTGAAGATGTCACCTGTTTCCTCTAGGAAATTATTATAGTATTAGCACTATCATTACTTCATTAATTGTTGAGTAATCAGTAGGTGAAGCCTTACCCTATAACGTGACGCAATCAAGTGCAACACCTCCACAAACTACAAACCTCAAAAGTGACCAGCGAGTGGAGTCAACCCCTCTCTGACAGTGTCAACAAAAACGAACATTATAAGCTCCATATACTGGCTTTATAGCACAAGTGTTGTAACTGTAGTTTCGAGCATCAGAAAAAGAAACAGTTCAGATGCCAAAGTTCCCCATTTACGTTGTTTTGTAGTGTTTCTGAGTACCATGGCCTTTTGCACTTCCTGTAGCCACCACCCATGCAGCAGAACCAATAGGAGAATGATGAATAAAAATAATGTCATGACTATCAGGAAACACTGGCACAGGAAGGTTTTAGTATCGTTTTCATTTTTAAAAAGTGAAGGAAATACCACAGACAGGAAGAACAACAAGGGTAGTGAGGAGGCTAAAAGGCCTTAAAGATCACAGGTTAGATTTCACTGAACTCCAACAAGCTCAGTTATTGTGAACTGTGCCGTATAACAGGAACTGATAGTAACCGAGGCTGTTAGGAATTTGATTCCTGCTGAAAACCTATTATGTTGTTCAGGACAAATGCCAGGACAAATAGGTAAAACAAGTTTTTTTGGACTTTGTTCCTTGAAGGAAAAACTGTGTTCACTCTTCCAAAACCCGAATCAAAGCGGGTCTGACACAACTAAACACAGACATCATGCATGGACCCAAATTCAGTGAAAATTGTGGGCTTGCCACAAACAACATCCCTCAAAAGACGAACATATCTCGATGCTATCTTTAATTTTCGTTTCGTTTTAAAGTTCAAACATTTATACCCTGTAATACTGAATATTCTCATAATAAATGTGATAAAACATATCCATGTTACAGTGGATGAGCCACTGAAACGGCATAAAAACAAGAAATTGACTAAAAGTATATATTTTATACAATATAAATTGCACACCTGTGGAGTTACACTGATCAAGAGATCCAGATCTCCCAGTATTTGAACTTGACTTGGCACTGAAGCAAGGCACTCAAATGACACATAACTCTGGTATCTGACAGTGCAAGGTAGTAAAGTCTGACATCCATGTGAAACATGGAGAGTATGGTTTATGATCCAGCAGAGCTCAAAGGTCACGGCAAGACCGAAGGCGCTTTCAGGGCCATTATTTATGGTGTCACACATTAAATTCAAACAGAGGAGTTAAGGGTGCAACAGTATGGACAAGGAGGTTATGTATGTGATGTCTGTGATCACATGGAAGTGGGTGTGTCTCAGTGCTACAAGGCTGTGGCTGCCACAGTAACATGCCTGTCATTCCTGACAGAGAAAGTGAGAGTAGAGACACAGACGGACCTGAACCAGTCTGGACATAAGACAGGTCGAGGACAATAGGCTCGTTACCCCCAGGCATAGATACCAGTAGATATCAGTCCTCACGTTGAGATGACGCCGTTCATGACATTCATCCCAACTCAAGTACTATCGGTAATAAAAGTTTCTCCTGTAAGATTTTATGAATCTCTGAACTCGTACAGTCAGCTCCGTTTAAATTCATTTCTCAGCATGTTTGCAATTTATATAGTTCACTTTACTATGTGAATTAATTATATAAAAATATTCTTTTGGAACACTTCAAGAACTATGTGAAAATGATATAACAACACCGAATACGCTATAGAACCAACAAATTCTTCAAAGACTGTGCTGTTGCAACTTCACCAGTTAACAAAGTGTTCAAGTAACAAAGGACCAAATCTGTGTGTTTTACATAATGCGTAAATACACAAAAAATGGCTGAATATTTGTCAATGGCCGGCCTTTCCTTCCACACAGAAGCTTGTTTATAACCTGGAAGCAAGTAAAGTAGCTAAATAATAGGGTTTCATATTATGTAACTCTATAGTGCAATATCAGTATTAATTGTTATATTGTTAATTCAACTGAGAAACACCTAAAACCTGATTTAAAAAACTGAATATTTCTGTTATTCTAATTTAAATTTTTTCAATATAAACTCGCCATGAACATCAACAACAAATGTGAGGCAACAGCTAATAGAAATGTGTATGTAATGTTGACAGAAGGTGGCCCTAGAAGACAGCACACGGTGTGTCCAAAATAGAAGAGTACACCCTCTGGGAAGGAAGGAATGTGCTTTGAAACCTTTCAACTGCTGATCAACCAGTTACATTTTGCAGTTACTGGTGTTTGACTTAACATTTTGTCCGACCAAAGTTTAGGTCAATAGTGATAACTGGATGATAGTGCTAGAGGAAAGCCCCAAAATAATTAGGATTTGTCCTCTGGGAGTTATATCAACATAAAATTCCAAGGAATCTACAGTTACAGATGTCTTGCTCTGGAAACTGTTGGATGGACAAACAGCTAATGTTTCTGCTACATTTTATGAGAAAAGAAATTGTAAAAAAAAATTTTTACAATCCAACAAAATCCTGTGAAATGATGTCCCCCAGGTTTGAGAATCACTGACTTAAAAAGACACAGAAGCTGCAGCTTTAAGGCGGAATCAGTTTTTGTTTTCTTTGGGTTGTTTGTGGAGGTGCCTGTTCATTTTCACGGATCACAAAAATACCTCAGGTCAACTCTGACTCAGTTTAATATGCAGTTGTCCTGCAGATGCTAAATTCCAGGGATCGACTGCAGACCTGAGCTCATGCTGCTGTGTAGAATGTGTGAGAAGATAACAACCTTGTGATGATGGGTTAGTGGGTTAGAGTTGCAGCAGAGGAGTGTGTGTGTTTGTGCTTGTAAAGCAGGCTGACCTAGAAAAGTGAAAGAGCGCAGGGAGAACAGTGCGGCCATTTATCAAAACTGTTCAATCTTATCAAATAACTTCCAAATTGAGTCCTAAAAACCTTTTTTCTTTAAAAAAATTTACTTGTTTTCTACAAATATGTGTTTCCTATCTTCTATTGGGAAGTACTGATAATTGATTAGTTTAAATCATGTATGAAGCCTTTTCTTGTTTTATATCATTGTGAACATAATACTTTTGGAACGTGAACTGTTGTGATGAACATTTTCCACTATTGTTTTGAAATTTTAAGGCCTAAATAATGTATGACAAACAAAAAAAATCAATGGATGGATCCTCCATAATGACCATTAGTTGCAGCCCTATAAGTCTTTCCACAGCATAGGGTTGTTTATATGGTGTTTTCACTCATACTCTCACCCACAAATAAGTCTATTTCTTCCGACTGACATCAACACAGTGAGGAACTACACTGAGACGTCAAGATAAGTTTAATTTGCTTCTCCCCGCCTGGAGGTCAAACCTCCTGTAAATGTGATGAAACATCAGGTGATCCTAAGGTGAATTTGATGTTGTCAAATAAGCTCAAAAAGCAGCTCCTTCCTGTTCAACCATAGGATCAGAAGTTGACATATATAGTTTTACTTGTGGAGGATTGGAAGGAACGTCCGAAAGAGCAGAAACCCAATATTCAAACTCAATACACCATCCCCTCACCACCATGTCAGGCCCTCTGGGATGTGTGTGTGTGTGTGTGTGTGTGTGTGTGTGTGTGTGAGCCGGGCTCTCAGGACTCTGTGTGACCGAGTAACACTAGAGGTTGTTATTGGAGAGAGAAGAGTCACTTTACCACACAGGCTCTTTGTGTGAGAGTCTGTGTGTCTTTGTTTGTGTACACTGCTCAAACATCTCCTTCTTATCGAGGCATTTTTGGGTTTCTGTCAGTGAAGTAGAAATATGTCAACCTGAACCTATTTTTTTTTTTCAGTATTTTCCAAAATGAGGTTTCATATTTCTGAAGCTGAAACCGTCGTCGAGTGGTTTTGTTTTAGGGTGATGTAATGCCAAGAGAAGCCATTCTGACAGTCATAATCACAGCTGGATGTGATCCAGAAGTCAACGTAGCAACAAATTTCACCACTTAAAAAAACATCAGTTGTGCATCAGATGTGGCTGCAGGTTGAGATCAGATCATGTACAGTTGCTATACACACAGATTGAGTTCCCCTAAATGTCATACTATTCCTTTAAGCTTTCTTTGCATGATGCAGAAATGTAACCTGAGGTTAATAACCCCACTTTATTTTCATTAACATCAATTTACAACTACCTGCTTCCCTACAGGGTTTTCAGGGTTTTCTCCAGCTTTTCTCCCTGGTGGCACAGAGAAGCACAACCATAGTTTGTTTTAACAAACCTTTTCTTCAGCTTGACTGATTTCTTCGATAGACAAAAACTCTTTGCGACAGCTATCACAGCTCCTGTGCCAACTGAAGAATACACTGACGAAAGGGGGAAGTCACCCGCTGCAGTTTGGTTATTGCAAACGATAATGTCAGACTGAACAATGAAGCGAGGTCAAAAGTGCAACTTGTTTGCTTAGCAGGCTAAACTTCCACAACCAACAACCACGTCAATATTAGTAATCCATCATGTGGAGACAAAACAAGTTAAAAGATATCTCCATTTTACCAAGGAAACCAACTCTTTACAACCATGTACAGATACAGAGTGATTGCACTCAGTCAAACAACCAGGCTGTTTATCAGCAGCAGACAGATGTGGTAAGATAAAACTATACAGATGACTTTGTGCTGTGTGAGTCTGAATGAAAACAAGTCAGTGAGTTAAGTCAGTAGTGTGTGTGCGTACATGTAGAGAGGATTTTACATGGGCAACTTTCACAATTATTGTGAGGAAAACACAAACTCATATATCAGGGCAATTTTCTAGACATAGTAAAAAGGTAGATTGGGAAGCTTTGAAGTACTGGTGGGGCAGTTTTTTCTCCCACAATGAATCACAGTGAATCATAAAGGCTACAACTCAACCTCCAACAGATGCAATCGAGAACATTTTATGCTGCATACAAAGCGAATGCTCATTTAATTATAGATGCAGAATCATATTTTAACAGATACTGATTTCCTCATGGAAAACATTCAATAATGACGCACTGTTTGGCGTCCTTGCCTCACCCCAATGTGACGCCCTCCTTCACTGTCCTTTAATTAAATGTGAATACTTCACATACCCTACTGTGGTGAGAAAAGCCTCGTAAGAAGCAGCTGAGCAGAGACCAGAAACTATTCTCAAAGGAACGCCGCTAAAGTGTCTGTCAGTCTGTCAGTTACAGTTTGTCACACTCCCATAATTCCTGAATCTGTTTAATCTGGGTTCAAACAATCCTAAATCGTTCTGGCTGTGTCTCAGAACTAAAGATGACAGATTTCATCCTCACAGTAGCAAACATGTCAGTCAACAAGCATCCTGCTTAATCACACTTGAACCTCAACCTTTCACTCAGCTCCTCTAGCTCTTTTCTCACCAGAGTATTTTTGTTAAGAGTACTACGGCTCTGACCTTTGACCAACTGGAAGTTGATTGTTTACACGCTGAGATACAGAGATGTATACCTGCTGGTTTACTTAGATAAAAGTATGTAAAAGTATAATCAGGGAAATGTACTTATGTAAAAGTACTCAATGCAGAATGTTGTCCCCAGTGACTGCTATAACTTTATATAGTATACCACTAGATTATTATTAATGTTAAAGCAGGATTTTACTGTTGTTGGTGGAGCTTATTCTGAACTATATTGGGCTGATGATTATTTTCATTATGGATTAATCTGCTGATTCTTTTCTCCATTAATTGATTTGGTTTGTAAAAATTCTGAAAATAGTGAGAATTGCCATCACAATTACCCAGAGCCCAAAGTGATACCTTAGTAAAATGACAATATTTCCCTCTGAAATGTAGTGGATTAGACGCAGAACGTGGCATGAAAAGAGAAGACTCGAGGAAAGAACAAGCGCTTCAAATTTGTACAGTACCTGAGTAAATGTACTTAGTTACAGGACTGAGCCACAGACCGACGCCGCTCTGCCACAAAAAATGTCCTTGGGTGTATGCTGCTCACACAGACTGTTGCCTTCACTGACTCAATCAACTGAACACAAGTGAATCATTTGTCAGTTAGAACAAATGTTTCCTCTCTTCAGTGCTGTTAACCTTTAAAATAGAGCTGCTGCTGATCATAAAAAAGAAACAAAAATATACAGATGAAAGTGAAAGTAGCGCTAATTTATGGTCCTGGGAAAGAAAATAATAATGACAGGCCTATAAATGTTAGGTATTTACAGGATGCATATACACACAATTAAATCAGTGTGTGTCACTGTATTACTCTGGGTTGCAGTGTAGGTCAAAATCAAGTCAACACACTACATGGACAAAAGTGGTCAGGTCTTTGTGCAGGTTTTGTGTTTTTTTATATATATATATATATATATACATATACATATATATATATATATACATACATAACATAATGTGTATATATATATATATATAGGTATATATATAGGTATATATATATATATATGTGTATATGTATGTATATATATATATATATATACATATATATATATATATATATACATACATATATATACATATATATACATACATATATATAATATACATATACATATATATATACACATATATATATATATACAAATATATATATACACACATACATACATATACACATATATATATATATGTATATATTCATACATAACATATATATATATATATATATATATATATATATATATATATATATATATATATATATATATATATAAAAACACACACACACACACACACACACACACACACATAGGGCACTGTCATGTTGAAACTTCTCTAAACTGTTGCCTCAAAGTTGAGAACACCCTGTTTTTTAAAATATAACTGTATGCCTGGAGCATTAACTTTGGGCTGATCCCAAACCAAGAAAAACAGCCCACAGACAAATTTAAACAAAAGGTTTGTGGCTGTATTGTGTAAATGCAAAATCGAGAAAACAGACTGAAGAAACAGTTGTGTTGTTTGTTAAAGCCTATGATAAAAGTGACAAACCGAGAGCTGACCCTCACTACTTTTGCAGGATATTCATCTTTTACGATGTGAAATCCATATTTTACTGCACTCCAATGAATAATCATATGCATCTCTGTCAGGTGATTCATATCCTCACATATACAGCTGTGGCTCAGGTGGCCTGTACAGACCTGTAAACCTTAGCTTTAGATTTACAGGCAGACTGACTATGTATGACGACGTGTCACCTTAATAAAACTATTCAGAGAGACAGCCCCTCACGTGTGTGAGATTATGGTTCTTTTGCTGTGGGTGTTAAGGTTTTTGCCCTAGTCGACATTTTTAAAAACTTGTCCTCCAACTTTTTCCTCTTTGGTCTGCCACGTTCATGCAGGAGTTTTTTTTTTGTAGAGGATTAGCTGGGAACATAATGCAATGGTCAATCCAGTCTTTGTTATTTAGTTCTAGGTCTGACTCAAGAAAATGCATGGTCTTTATCTCTTTAGGCTTTTGGTACAACTCCGAACTACGGAACTAGTACAGAGTTGTAGCTTGAGAAGAATCGGTTACTCAAAGCCGGTTTTTGATTTTGTTAGTTTACCACACCTTCCACTCAGACAGTGATCACTGCACCTCATTGTTAATCAATCAATCGTGTTATGTTGGATTTTGACACTGTTGTCTAAAGACCATGAAACGGGACTTGATTCCAACTACAACAAACTTGACAGTGCTGACACATCGTTGTGATACCAACAGACTAAACTTGTTCAACTGTACTTTAACAATAAAATCTTTATTTCAACGTGTATCTCAGTTTTTTCAAAGATCATAAAAATGAGTCCTGTGACCCCTCATTGTGCAGCTTACAGTTAAGACAGATACCATTTATGTGGTTTGCATTTGATAAAAGTAAAACAACAATTTACAGTTATGGTTCTTTGTATACTGCCTCACCCCTTCATACAGTTATCAGGCAGCTCCCTGAACCTACATGTGGTTGCCACAGGGTGTGTTACGTAAGATGAATTCTTTCTCTTGCTCTTAATGTACACAGTATGTTCAATTCAAAAGCACTCATATTCTCACTCTCACTTTTATTTCCTCGTACCCTGACGACCTTGTAGAGCACTGTGACTATAACCTTGAATAAAGTATCAGTTGAATAAAGATAAACTGTAAGTCAGTTGCATCTGTATGTGAGTCTAAGTTCAATCAGAGTATCATTTAGCTTGTGTGTGTTTGTGGTTTTGTGTGTGTGTGTGTGTGTGTGTGTATGTGTGTTGTCCTCAATCTGCAGAGCAACAATCAAAGGTTTTTTTCCCCCTCTAGCTGGGCGATTGTCTGTCAGTCAGCAAACAGCAGCCTTCACTGCACACTGCAGCCATGAATTTTTTTTTACCCATTTGCATCCCACGCACACACACACACGCACACACACACACACACACACACACACACAGGCACGCACAGACACAGGCACGCACACACACACACACACACACACACACACACACACACACACACACACACACACACACACACACCTTAAGCACTTCAGCTCCTCCGGTTTCACCAGTGGGTTTGTTTTTATTACAAACAGATTATGTGAGATGAGAAACTTAAAAATGCTATTCACAAAGCCAATGTTTCCAAGGATATCAAATGTGTCCTACTGTACTACAGACACACTGACACTCAAAATACCTTCTGATGTCTTAAAAAATTAATTGAAACATAAAAAACCCCAAAAATGTATTAAGGCTGAGAAACACCCTTCTTCCAGAAAAACACAGATGGGTGTGGTCATTGTTTATCCCTGACAACAAGTTTCACCTAGCTTGGCCCCTTAAGATAATAAAATCATCTTGTTGAGAAAAGCAGACTAACAGATTACTGACTGAAGCCTGGCAGCCAAAATTATCCTCTGAAGACACTGAGTGAGCTGGAGAGAAAACTCATTAGAGGCAGAGGTAACTGCAGCACACACTCTAAGGTTTTAAGCATCAGCAGATGCAGAAAACTTCACTTCTCAAAGTTCTTAATAAATACTGTATAACCGCAGCTTTATGACTAGATAAGGCTTTACTTACATTGATGAAGTGGCTCACACAACTTTCAGCCAACAACCAGATATACGAAAGCAAGCGAGTCTAGTCAGAGATAATAACTTTTCCAAAAATTAGGTGCAACAGGTTGAAATTTCCATTACATAAATGCACCTGTTGCAGTTTTATTATGGATTTTTGTACCGTGTCTGTCTATGTCTTATCTTGTTTTTATCTTATTGTTTTATTGTGTTTTTAATTTGGCCTTGCATGGTTGTTGTATTGGTACTTATATTGTTTGGTATTCTGATGGTTATGATTCTATATGATTCTATAGATGGTGATATTCTGTGTCTGTCAATGACAATCTTCTCATTTTTTTCCAGTCTTTTTTCAGTGACAGTTTGTTTTACACTGTCATGTTTTTTTCAGTTTTAGCCTTGCTGCAAAAACATTTTCCTGTTTTAGGACAATACAGAAATGAGCTGAACAAACCTGACCAGACTTGAACGATGCAACCAGTCAAGACTCAAAAAGCTCAGCTATTCAAAAGAGGTGTTATAAACGACAAAAGGACAGACTCTTAAAATTGTTAGCTGAGTAATTACTTTGTGAATCAGCACAGAATGAACTGACCATTCAAGTCATTAATAAAGAAAACAATGACAAACATTAGCTGGTTCCAGAATCTCAAATGTGACACATTGCTTCTTTTCTCTGTTTTGTAACTGCTAAATATTTTTGGGATCTGGTTGGTTTGGCAAAAAATCATTATGACGACGTCACCTTGGGATCTGGATGATTGTGATGGACATTTTTCACTATTTATTTTAATATTTAATAGACTTGATTAAACCAAAGTGATCAAAGAGACTAAATGAATGAATGAATGAATTATTTTTTAACTAACTAATTTGGCAGGAAAAGTGGAAGGTGTTTCAAGGTTTTTCTCACGAACGACAACTGCTTCATAGATAGATGGATAGATAGATAAGACTGTCACTCAAACCAATTAATAAAACAGTTACTATGATTGTAAATGCAGTTTCAGTGAGGACAAGTTATGCCAAGACGCCGCTTTAAATCAGAGAACCTCCCTGTTTTGACAACAGCCATATACATGACGCTGCAGGTTCAAATCAAAGGAATGTACCCACCCACAGCAGAGGCCTCTGGGAAGTTGTCGGACACACCCCAATTTAACACCCACCCTAAATGGTTTATCAGTGTTGCGACAGTTGAAGGTCCTGTGATTATGAACAACGTGCTTGTTGTAACTGTGAATGTGGAGGCAGGGTGTAGCTGCATGCAGAGGGAGCATGCGTGTGGGTTAATATCCCAGGGTGAACCGAGAAGGTTTAATTTTTATAAAAGACGTTTGTTATGCTACTGTTCTGTCACACACCGGCATGTTCCCATGTCGAGGTTTAATGGTGATGGGTGTGTCTGCACAGAACCTACAAATGGACTCCACACCCCCCTCTGCATTTTTTTCTTTCCCATTTAGAAGACAAATCTTCTGCCAGAAGTTTGTACCTCAAACCGTGACTCACTTGGAGAGTTGGCACAAGGGCGCAAACCACAATGCAGGCTTTGATTTTACCAAAACGGAGAACTCAGACGAGTGCGTGTTTGTTGATTTACAGGTCAAAAGAGATCTAAACGTTGGGTTCCACATGTTCTGTCATAAAGTCTACTTTTATGATAATTTGTTCTTCATGTGTGTCAGGTGGTAATTTAAATATATGTTTTAGCACTAAGGTCATAGACAGATAGCAGACTGCATCATATTCTGGGGCGTTTCTGAATATTTTGACCCCCTTGTGTATCTATAGGGATGACAAAACACATCTTAGTATAATCCTGTTAACCAATCACATTAACACATTTCCAAAAACTGATAATAAACCTTGCAAAGGTAGAATTTATGGCAAAGCTGTTGTATTTAATGGATTATACAGCCACTGAGTGTGTAACCAGGGCCAGGTATTGGAGTACCAAGCATCAAAAGCGGTCACTATCAAAAGTTGTCTGGTCAGATTCAAAGCCATCTTTACTTTAGAGTAGACATGGGTCGATACCTGCAGGACTAGACTGCAGATGCAAAACTTCTCTCACAGTTCACTTACAGTTCATTCAATCTGAGTGATTATTTTTTATTTTTTTTAAAGAGTGGAATGACCTGCAACTTGTTGCCACAAGTTACAGGCTCATTTGCCAGTAAGTTTGTTGTGCTTGCCAAGGGCATTGACCATGTCTATGAGTCAATTGAAGTCAGTCAAATGTTTGCTTTTTTTTAGGCTCATCAACTTTATTTGTTTTATCTGTTCATTCTATGTTTTCATCTGTGTTTTATCACAAAAATAACGCAAAGTTAATGAGTGAATGAGAAGAGTCAAAACTAAACTGAACTAACTTTGCTCCAGTAGGTTTACACTAAATGAAGGAAACGCTTGTGTGGTGCGCACTTGCCTCCTCCTCAGCACTTGGCTCAGGGCTCTTGATAGGACTGGACAACTGGCTGAACACTGAAGACTGCCTGCTGCTACTCTGAAAGAGGGAGAGAGGAAGAAGAGATTGTCAGACTTGAACAGAAAATAATAAACCTCTGTCATCGGACCACTAAATACAATGCATGACATCATCTTGATCCTTGAGCTGTTCAAGAAAATATAAAACCATGTTTTCAATTAAAATGTTTGCTTTTGACTCACATTAAATATTAAACCAGGTCAGGTATATCTTGATTCAGCCTTGAAACAGCCAAACCTTTAAGTATTTACTAGTAAAATGAATGGATTGGAACTGTATGCACTTTCAATTCAATTTAAAATACTTAAGTTGTCTCCCAAGGGGAAATTTAAGGCAACTCAGAAAGTGCATAAGTATCATGGCGGATGGAGGGAGAAATGTGGTTATTTATAGCAAAGTTAGTGACGATGTTAAACCAAAAATAGCTCTTAAAACATGCGTTTCACTTCTGTATCAGCTGGGTGGAGGCACCGTAAAGAGTCCTTTAAAGAGTGTCAACTGTGACACAATGATGTCAAACATGGACTCCAACTGACTGACTGACACATTTGTGAAATGAGAAAAATGCAGACTGAACTCTGAATTGTGTTCACAATCTGACATAACTGTTTTGTTGCCATGGCTTGACACCTGAACTCGACTCGGACTTCAGTCCTAAAATCCAGACTTGAAACGTCACTTAACTTGAAACTTAAAAAGCAAAAATGTGTTTGATGTTTTGACCTGGTAAATTCTCATAACAAGAGATAAATGTAACTGCAATGTGCGTATAGACACCTGACTCCAATGGGGGTTTAAAGACTAGAGACTTGACTTGGACTTTTCTTGCATGACTTTCTCTGCTAGGCTCAAACGCCGACTCATACTTGCCTTGGATGACCTATAACTTGGACCTAAAAACGGCTCTGGTTGTTTCTGATTCTACCTTTGAGCACCACATGGAAGTACAACAAGACCTCAGAGAATGTTACTGTCACTGCCTCCAGCGCTCTGATCTCTGTTTACTGTTCTTCTCCTGAAATTCTCCTCAAACTCTCAATACAATGTACAATGTGTGCAAATCCCAGAAGTTGAGAAGCTGGAATAGGGAAATGTCGGGCATCTCTGTTTGAAAAATGACTTTAACGATAAATTGCTTTATCAAAACTGTTAATTTTCCGTCAATCAGTTAATCTTTTCAGCACTACTAAGCCAACTGGTGTTTAATAGAAGTCAAAACAGTGCGCAAAACAACATTAAAGCAACTCTCTCTTGATTTACATTTACAGGCTGCAATAACAGATGTCACTGGTATATACTGTACTATATATGGATACCCTCCAGCCAATCAGAGTGCAGTATTCTTGCAAAGCATGTCACATTTTCAACAGTGAAATATAAGTTACTGAATTAATAAATCAAGGTCATTTTGAGTCTCTCAGACAAGCAAGAACCCTGCTGTCTAACCGCTGATTAGTGCAATCGAATTCAGCAGAGGTGATCCAACCAGGTTCAAGAATGTTTGTCTTCAAATGTAAGGGTGTGCCCTGTCAGCAGACTCATACTGGGTGTGGCACCGCTTCCCTATCAAACACACCATGAGAGTTTAGCTCAGAGTGCAATGACTGAAACCGCAGAATTAACTTGAATTAGTACACTATCAGGCCAACAAGCAGCCAAAAGGACGTTCCAGAGGGAATCCTGACGTACTCTGCTGCAATCGATACTAGAAAGAGAACAAATAAAACCAGAAGCTGAGGAAACAATATTTTTAGAGGCAGAGGAGGACGATGTGGGAGAACAGATATTATTCAAATGTTTTTGAACACAGCAGAGACCTTGTTTAAACCATCCCAAGGGCGAAGGCCAATGTATTCAGGAAGTGATTATTTAGCAGAGCAGGAAGGAGTCTGCTGGCAGGACTAGACGGGCGCTTAAAAATGAATCAATAAGGAGGAAGAGGCAGATAAACCAGAGCTGTGAGCGAGCACGGTAACAGGTGGCGAACGCTGAGGCCTGCAGCACAGTTATCTTTAACAATGCCACATTGTGTCTTGGCAGTGACATGAGTTTCATTAAATGCTGTGAGAGGATGACGTTTACTAGAGCTCATTCTGTCAAGGAGAGAAGTGGTAGCCAAATCCTTAAAAGACACTTTAAAACACAATTACTGACAAATAAATGTTTGATGTCCACACCAATACAGCACCCTAGTTTCAGTACCAATATCAAAACATTACATACAAGTGTAATTGAAAAACAACCAATCGGAGTGATAAGATACAAACTGTATGTAATATGTCCTGTAACACAGTGTGTCATTCTATATTGCATGTTCTCCTTTATGTAATAACAATGTCTGCTCTTCACCACAGGTGGCACATGAAAAGTCTTCCACACTGCCAAAAACTGTCCATCGCATTCATCCATCTCTTTCTAATTACAGGCTGTAAAAGTTCAAAGCAGTGTGTCAGAATTAAGAACTCATCACTGAGCGGGAAACATGCTTACACTGGGAATGCGTCTGTTTCTGGCAGTTTCTGTTTACATGCAGTCGATCACTTTTCTTGCTCTGTCAACTGAAACTTATTGAGACTGACAAACTACTGAATGATCTGAGATGCTTAACAGCCCAGATGCAGTTTGAGACAGACACTTAAGAGACACTCATGAAATCTGGGCAAAGACCATCAAGTCTGGTCTAGGACTGCACAATTAAATCAAAATATTACTGATATCGCAATATGGCCAAGTGAGATATCCAATGCAATTTTTTGATAAGGTAAAGTGTGTAACAGAACAGCATTACAATGAAGTACTGTAGTTCTGCAAGGATGACCTGGCCTATAAGTTCTCCAGATGTAAGAAAACAAGTTTGTTTGGTACAGACCACAATATCATCATAGTTTTAATTGTGTTTTCCAGTGAATTCAGTAAATCTGAAGAAATAATACCATAAAACTGTGTCAACTTTAGGTTATTAAAATCTTACACTGAACAAAAAATATAAGTTATCGTGTTTACATTCTGCTTGGGGTCCCCAAAAAAAGTTTTGTTCCAGTCTCCCTTATAATAATAATAATAATAATAGTACTAAGAATAATAGTGGTTTTAACAAGCCTTTTCATGAGGAGAAGAACATGGGTCTCACCTCCAGCGTGCTCTGCTGTTGGTACAGCAGGTCGGACTCCTGGCTGCTGACGCTCAGGTGTGGCATACTCTGCAGGTACACCGGGGACACCATCTGCTGCTGCATCATAGGCTGCTGCACGAAGACGTAGGACTGCTGTTGCACGGCCTGCTGCACGGGGATGTAGGACTGCTGCTGCACCGGCATGTAGGACTGCTGCTGCATCGGGACCAGGTAGCGCACCGTCTCATAGCCGTTCATCGGGGACACCGACCCGGCCGAGGACACCGACCCGGACGAGAGCACCGACCCGGACGAGAGCACCGACTGGCCCGAGAGCACCGACTGGCCCGAGATCATCGACCCGCCCGAGAGCACCGACCCGCCCGAGATCACCGTGCTGGCCATCGGCTCAGGAGAGGCAACTTTCATGGTCCGGTAGGTCGTCGTCGTTTTCTGGCTCGACTGGACAGACATCTTGATTGAATCGGAGCGGATCAGCTCAGACCCCCCACAAACCCGAGAGAGAAAAAGAAAATCCAACAGAAGAAAGCTGGAAGTTACGCAAAGCGAATAAGTGTCTGCGGGGTAAAACCGCGCAGTGTTCCTCGGGGTTGTTTTCCTTTGATGGGGGGTTGGGGGGGGGGGTTTCAGCGGTTGCGGAGCGGAGAGGTAAGCCGACCCAGTTAAACTTCCTCCTCAGCTGGACAAACTAGAGAGGAAAGTCCGGTTAGAGGAGTACATGGAAACCAAGTGCGGAGGGCGGCGCTCTGCTCCTCTGTATGCAAATAGTGGGAGGGTTCCGAGGAAGACGCTGCCAATACAGTTTCACCTGGTTGCTCTGACAACATGGGCACACAGGTGCAAATATGTAACGGTGGCAGTTTGGTTTCCCCCTTGGAGTGTGAGTGTGTGTGCGTATTTATTCCAGGTGGCTCTTTCTCCTAACACACGCAGGTGAATTAGACACTTTAAACTAAATGTAAATGTTCTGCTGCTTTTAATAAAGGGTTTGCATGTACATTTCCATTGTCATGATTTGCTGTCAGGGGTAAACAGAAGTGAAGATTTACTGCTACCTGTAGAAAATACAGTAGGTGACGTAAAGGTAGAGAAAGGTGCTGAATCTGAGGCAGCCGCTAGGGGGGAGACAAACAGCCGCTAAAGAGACAGACAGAGAGCAGTTACACTTGTCTTTCTTTCAACACTAAAACATGTTTTATCTGCCATATGTTTGTATTTATGTGTTCCCTATGTATTTATATGACTATGTATGTATGATTATGAATTTAAACATTTATATGTATGTAGGCATATGTGTGTTTATATATTTGGTTGTTTGTGAAGATATATAAGATAAGATGTTCCGTTTTTGATCCCCCGTATGAGAAATTCAAATCAGACACAAAGGCACAAGGGAATGTAGTACAAAAAATACATTAGTGTAAAAGTACAATAAAGAATCACAAAATAAGAGTATTATAAAATATAATAGAAAATGTAAGCACTTTGTGACTGTGTGTTATATAAATAAAGCTTAACTTACTTATTTACTTACTGACGAAGATTTTGGTTGCATAGGCATTTACTCAGTTATGTCCAACAGTATATTAATAAAAGATGCTGAGGTCATATGCTATATACTAAGTGAGAGTGCTGGAAGAAGTTCTGCATCTTTTACTTAGAAATAGCAATATCACATTGAAGAAATACTCTGTTACATTTTAATTACTTAATAAACTGCCAGGTTGCTTGTGAATTTACCCCCCAGGATCAATAAAGTTTTACCTTATCTTAACCTATAATAATACATCATCAACATTTATTTATTGTTCACGTTTTGCATTATTAATCTTGTACATTGTATACATGCGTAACACTGTCATATCCACCTATAGGCTATAAAAGGAAACCAATGATTTCATATTTATTCCAGTACTCTTTGCACTCAACATTACACAATTTTCTTCTTGCTGACAAATGTGAGTGTTGTTGTTATACTATTTAATATTTATATATCTACATAGTAGTTAAATGTCTACATTTGTCGAGCTTTGTCCTTGTTTTTTAGCTTTATATTTCTGTGTACTGAGAGTGTAGGCCTACATACTTGGCCAAAAAGCTGAAATAGTAAAGTGCAAGTCCTTTAAAACTGTACTTAAGTAGCTACAGTACTTGAGTAATGTAATTTGAAATAATATCCATATTTTGACTGTTTTTTTGTATTATATATCTCATAATGTTTAGCTTATATTTGTGCATGCCGGCTTACTAAAATGCACAGAGCCATTATCAATGTTATTGATTACACATGTGCTCTGCTGGCTGTGATAACTCAACATATCTGCTGCGGAGGGGGAAAAAAATCCTGCGCGTCTGAACTGTACTCTCGCGATACGCAGCGAGAACTGGTAACGCAATTTAACATTGAATCGAGGAAGCGTCTTTTATTTATCGGACACAATAATGGCTGCTACCCAACAACACCGCTGCGCACTGAACGCTCCAGTCGACATTGGAGGGTCACCGGTGTTTTTGTCGTCGTCCTGAAGCCGCCATTACCTCCGGTGAGAGATAATAAACCTGACTACCCTAGCAACGCAGCGTTGTCAACCGTCGTTTGTCGCCTGCTGCTTGGCATCTTGTTGCCCTTCAGCTCCGTTTGTTTCCGCTATCTCTTTTAATTCTTTTTTTTTTTTTTGCGGCGAAAACATACAAGCCGCCACCAAACTCCATTCTAAAAAGACACAATTAAACGTCGCAACGCTTCTCGGTTGACGTATGTGAATGTTAAATGTCGTCTGCTGACATTTTGTGAATGTGTAGCATTCAGTGTTCAATTCGGGGTGGGTTAAAATTCACCAAGCAGTGTTTTAGTAAAAGAAAAAATATATACATTGTAAACCTTAATCCCTCCCTGAAACCCACATTACCGAACAGCCTGTACGATTTTTTTTTTTGTAAATAACTGTTCTTATGAGATTCAGATAGTTGCTTAATGTATTGTGATGAAGCACAAACACAGAGATCACTCTTAAAACGCTGAATATGTGAATAGAGATTAGCGATTACGTGGCTGTAGCCTCTCTGGTGGGTGATTCAGGCAGCATCTGCTTATTCATCTGCTCATTTCATTCATTTATCTGCTCTAAATTACTTGTGTTTCATTCTCTGGTGCGATTGTACTAGACATTTCTAAACAATATGCTGGTTATATAGAGAGAGCTCGTTTAGTCAACCAATGCTAAGCAGCTAAAAACCACATGTCATCTGCACTGAACCTCATCTCTGCATATATCCATTCGTATTTGTCACCGTTTAGGGATCATAGTGTATGTATATTTCACATATATCATCTAGTGTGTGGTGTTTTATTCCTTGTTTCAGCATGGAATTATTGTGGAATTATATTAAACATTTAATTTGACCTGAAGCATTTGCTAAACAAGCTGCGTGACATAATCTTCTAATTATATTCATCATTTTAATTGCCAATAAGTCTACTCTGTTAGGCCTGCTGGGTAAACTGCAAGGTTTACTTGATTAACCCCATAAGACAGAATGTAAGATTTTGTTGTGAAGTAAATGTCTTTGTCAGGGAAGCAGCCGCCTGCTGCTGCAGCAGGAGTTATATAATCCAGCCTGTCTGCCATCATGCTCTCGAATAATCCTGCAGTCATCCGCTGTGCTGGTTATAACAGAGGATAAGACCCCTAAGATCCCTTCATACATGTCAACTCTATCTTTTTCCTCTCTTTAACGCTATCAGTAACATTTTCTCCACCACAAATGTGTGCTTTTTAAAGCTTTTTCGCGTGTGGAGATGACCTAAAGTCAGTCCAAAATTACAAATGCATCCATTGTTTATGCACATAATGCCATTATTTTCTATTTTTAATGCAGTGTGTTTATTTTTATTTTTATTAAGATTACTAAAACGCAAGGCTGAATTCGGAAAACATTTTTCCAGATGTAAGATATTTTTTTCTAATATATGCAGGGTAAATGTAACTACATACGGTTTCACTGTACAGTTTTTTAGAAACATTCTCACCGAAGGTAATTTGATGTATATTGATTACAGTGTAACAAGGGTTCCCTTCAAATTAAATGAATGAATTGTCACACAGTTTACTTTGATTGATTGTCCAGTACAAACATTCATCAGGGTATTGCAATAAAGTCACTTATTTCCTTTGTGGTGACCTCTGCTCTCTCCTTAGTTCCTTCCCTGGCCTG
Source organism: Dicentrarchus labrax (assembly GCF_905237075.1). Taxonomy (NCBI): domain Eukaryota; kingdom Metazoa; phylum Chordata; class Actinopteri; family Moronidae; genus Dicentrarchus; species Dicentrarchus labrax. Next base: position 26,685,637 of record NW_026136705.1, on the reverse strand, counting down.
ACTGCCTACCCACAATGCACTGCCAGAGGGTTTTGTGTGTCTCTGACAGACCGACATAACCATCGCTGCTGCCAATTCACCAGCCAGTCCACATCACAGCAACAACACAGCTGAAAGGTAGCTCACCATCTGACTTATTTAACTGTGTGACTGCGTGTCTCTTCTACACTGCTGCTGTAATCTGGTAAAAGTAGATATTTATGGAAACGGGTTGCAGAATGAAAGTGTTTGAAAGTGTAGTTTTCTGTTAATAACTCCTTTGTGTAGATGTAATCATGCAGAAACTTCTCTTCTCTTTTTCCAGGTCTTGCCCTGGTTGATCTTGTTCATTGTCTTACTGAAATCATGTCTGGCCCAGGGGACTTACCAGGTCGGTATTTCTTGCAGCTGAAGTCATGAACTTATAGTCTGGATCTGTGTTTCATGGTTAGGGCTGGGTCACTTTGTTGTCAATGAAAGGAGAGCTTAATGCTACAAAATACAATGACATTTTCAACAACGGTGTACAGTTTGGGAACGCCTCTTCCTGTTTTCCCAACTTTGGGATGAATTCAAACGCTGACCGTGAGTCAAATACTGATTAACATGTCGCGTCACACACATAACAGGATCGCACAGATTGTTTTGTCTCTCGCAGCAGACAAGTTTGAGTATACTGGGAGCTCAAACAATTACACATTCACACTGTGAGTCACACTGACTCACACATCGTTTAAAGGTATCTATTAATATCTCTGAACCACTGGCTCTAAAAGTCCCACAGCTAAGTCTTACTGTGTCCTGATTTTGATCATGTTTGGCCTATGAAGTTTACACCAAACAAAATAACATGCATACACGATTTTCATTGGATTGTTTGCCAATAAGGAAAATGTTGAATATTGACAACCTTACAGGACCTGTTGTTTGTTACCCTTTGAGATCATATTTCCACAAATAGTTAATAAATTACTGGAAAAAACCTTTTTAAAAAGTCATTACGCTGAACCTTCTCCTCAACTGAAAATTCAATCATTTATTATTGTGTTAGTGTTACTGTGATACACTCTCAGCAACAGAAAGATAAAGCTGTTGTCCTTTTGTGTCTGCAGCCCTAGAGGGGCCCGGGGATGGGCGGGATGAAGCTTCCCATTGGGATGACCCGACGAGCCCTCAGCTACGACGATAACCTGGAGGCCCCCATGTCCACGCCCCCCCACGACATCAGCATCAACAACCTGTGGAGACGACCCGTCATACCGGAAAGGAGGTTCTCGCACCTGGCTGAGGTGAGACGGGGGACTCAGCAACACACGCACACAGCTGCTTTACTATTAACTTATCTGTTGCTTCATCAAGAGGAAGAGTGTGATGCAGTGTGTATATGATGATGGTGTGTTTTTATCCGCCAGGAGGATGAGACTGGTGCTGTGAGTCAGTCTACAGGGCCGGACAGCGCCCCCTCCAGGTCACCAAGTGTAGTGAAGGCCAAGGCCTCCTCCGTCATCATGAATTCTCTCATCACCAGTATGTTACATAACAGTTTTATTGACTTTGATCAGATTTTGTGGATATTTGATTTCTTTTTTTATTACATAATACATGTCAATATCCATATCAATCGATTTGTAATCACCAGGATTCAGGTTCCCCCTCAACCTTATGAGCTTCTTAAAGCCACCTTCTAATGCTACAGGGATTTGAATGTTTGCTATTTAAAAGTTAAACTGCTGCTTTCAACAATTATTTAAAAAAAGGTTTCTCTCCATTTCAGAGCAGACACAGGATAGTGTGTACAAGTTTGAGCAGAGGGTGGGTCTCACTGACACCAGCTACACACCCCACAAAGGCCTCACCGCTGAGGAGACGAGACACCACCACCGGATTCCAGAATCCCTACATGTAAGATACACATGTAAACACACAGATCACAGTATACATGTACAACCAGGATGTTCCCATTATACTCCCCACTAGTCTGAAGTTTTTTATGGGCTTTATCAAAGAGTGCCTGTAAGAAGTAATTATAAAGGGATTTGCCAATTAATTGCCGACTAGCAGCCAATTAATACTTCTTTTGTGAGTCCAGAGTTCTGGTCCATGAAAGTCAAATCTACCGCTTTGTTACATCTACAATTTTACTTTAGAGTGAAGCCTGTTTTGTTGTTGCTTTTTAGAAACTGCAAATCCAGAGCATGGAGACCAGAGAAGAGCGGCAGACCTCCTCCACCCAGTCCACTCCATCCAACACACCACACAGCTCTCCAAAACAACAACGCAGGTACACACATACACATACACAAGGATTATCCACCGTCCTGTGGTCTAAATCCGGTTTAATATTAAAGAAGCACTGGCGAATCTATAACCTGGTCAAGTATAAACTCTTGTGTTTGTGTAGGGCCTGGTTCGGCAGTACAAGCTCAGAGGTCAGCGGTAGCTCCACCAACAGCAGTGTAGACCTGGGAGACGGAGGAGGCGTGGTCGAGCGGTGGAGCGTGTTTGGGCCGCGGCCGCTTGTACAGAAGTCGACCTCTGACCTGGGATCAGAGCACAACACAAATGCAGGTAAACAGCATTGCCTCACTGTGGGGCACTAAGTGGACTTCTCTTGAGTAATAAAGTGCCTGAATGTTGGTTTGTTGTGCGTGAACAAAACCTCAGAAGTGCTCCCTCTTCACATTATGCAAATAATCTGGCTCTCTTTTTGTTTATGGGTTGGCAGCCCAAAGTCCAATGGTACCTTTTTCTTTTTTTACCCAACAAACAAAGAAACCAAACTAAAATTGGAAACATTTAAAAATAACCTAAAATCAATCCCAGTAAACACCTGGTGTTTCAGGTGTAAAGACACTTGGTGAATGGTGATATTGTTTTTTTTCCCCATATAAACAGGATTTGGGTTAATGGGCAAACAAATGACCTTCAGACTGATAGTAAACACTGACCAAAAGTTTGAGCTAACAGCGCCGTGCGTCTGTTCACATATTGACTATTGCCAATAGTTACGCAGTTTTTTTTTTTGCATCCCAGTGATATAAAAGATCAGACACAGTCACTGACAGCTACTGAAGAACATTAAGATTTTCACATGTGGGACGATTCAGACTGTTTGGAAACCATCAAAATCTTTTTTCCAGGATGACTTTAGGTAGGTCCTTTAAAAAAAACTAATAGAGGTTTGTGTGGAGCTTAGTTTGAGGATGGAAGGAATACATTCTGTATCTCATCTCTCAGCTCAAAAAAGGTTTCAAATAATTGATTGATATCATTCACCTTATGACAGGAAACTCGCAATAACCTGTGTTGTATTTTTTTAATCTACATTAACATGCATAACTGGATAGACGTTGATAATTTCAATAGGAGGTGCTGCAGTAAAATAACAGCACTAACAGAATATGTTCATTAGTAGCAGGGATTCCTTATTGTAACTAGAATACACAGAGACCTAAACAACACATATTTTTAATTTAGGGAGTAATGGGAAAACGTTTTTTGTTTGAACAGATAATAGTATATAAGGCACTACGGCCCTCAGACTAAAGAGGAAAGCACTGGTTTCAGACTTTATCAAGGCATTTATTGGCATTCCCGGATACAATCTTATCAAAGTACTGTATGAATATATATACAACTGTTAAGAAAGGTCACAGTTTTAACTGAAAAGAGTAAAACCTTATAATAGCACTTTTCAAAATCAGGCTTAAAAAAATGCTTCTGAGTTACAAAAAAGCATTTGAATAAATATTTCAACATAAGACAAGCAAACATTGTTAAAGAAAGAACAAATCACTGCAAGGAAGAATCAATGAAATACCTCTGAGAATAAAAACACATAAAGGGAAGTTTAAAAAAAACATTAGAGAATATAGTTGTGTGTGCGTTACCAATGGACACAAAAACAAAAGTATAATATTTGAATCAATTGAGTTTAATTTTAATTATGTTTTTTTTAAAGCATGCATGAACTTCTCTTTACTACTAGTATTTACTTTTCCATTCTCTGTGTTCCTCCTCTATGGTGATGAAATAACCGGGTCTCCTTAGTGGTCAAATCTGGGTCACTGTGCAAACTTCATGTTAAACTGTCAGAACATTAATCCTTTACCAGCGTGTTGAACAATCCAATAATACAGTGTGCTAGACGACATTCGAGAGCACAAGCATCCACCAACAGTCCTGTTTTCCTGCTAAACCCAAATGCACCATCTGCATCACTTATTTTAATATGTTCCCTTACACTATTAAACAGTTTTTGAAGAGTTGGAATTAGGTTTCATTTAAGTTTGAATATAAAAGTTTACATCTGAAGTCCATTTTATTTAAATCCTTTTCTTTCCTGTCTTCCTAGCAGGCTTTGCCCTGCAGGCGTACCGTGGTGCCCAGAAGCCCTCCCCCATGGAGGTAATGAAGTCACAGACCACGCGTCTGGGTGACAACCCTGCTGCTCAGGCGGCGGCCCCTCCCAAAATGGAGATTCCCACAGTAGAGGGTCGACGTCAGGGAGCTCGACCACACAAGATCAAACACAGAGACATGAACATCCTGACGCCCTCTGGCTTCTAACACGTCACATGACATCAAAGCTGCACGTCACTCAGACGCTAAAGGTCCCATAAAATGAAAACTTCTCTCTCATATTGTTACACAACTTATTGCCACTTTAAAGATGTGTTGAAAGTCAATTTAATACATTTTTTTAGACAGAATCATTTAATCTTCAGCTGCTTTCAAATGTTAACGTCTTGCCCCCGAGATGGCATTTCCATCCAGTGAATCTGGGGTGAGCAAACTGACCCCTTCAAATATTTACTTTTATTACAACTTTGGTCTGATTTTTGTTGTTTTGTACATTAATAATAACACTACTCAAGTCAATCACTGACATCTGGAATAGCGACAATATTGTTAGAAAGATGTCATATGAGATGGATTGTAAACAAAGTCCCAGGTTAGAGAAGAAAACAAGGAGGAATTGAAAAAGTGTCTGTTGTCCACAGCCATCATAGTTTACAGACTTCCTGTGTCAACTTTGACCTACTGTAACTACTGTAGTTGTATGGTTTTCCTGTCAAAAGAGATGTGACGCTTCATTTCAGGTGTGCTAACTGGTCTGTTTCCTGCAAACAAAGTGGATTAGCTAATCTGGCTAAGCTGTTAACAACCTGTAGGATCCTCTGACTGTTGCTTCTTGCCCCACCGGGCTTTGTTGCGTCAGTGCCAGCGTGTTCTCAGAACTCAATTTACTACTGATGGTCAAAACCACAAAAGTAAGACCCAGGTTGTGTTGTGGAATTATACTTGAAGCTAACTGCCGCTAGCTACGAATGCATAGGCTTGAATTTATGTGCCAATTTGCAACATCCTCAATATTAGTAGCACATTTGTCTGCTGACGAAGGCTCCAAAGTATCTGCTCTTCATTGTGCCGGTCAGGACATTTCCCTCGTTCTTGTCTTCCTCTTCAGTAACAGTCAGTTTTGGAAGGAAGCAGCTATTATCAGTGTCCATTTTGCAGTCTTTTTTTTTCCATGTAAAAACTACATTAAACCTAAATCTGAAAGTCATTTTATGGGACCTTTTTAACAGCAGCACCAACATTCAGATAACCATTGTACTGTCCACCATCTTCGCCACTGAAACAATTCTGGATAAAAAAAAAAAAAAAAAAAGTAGTTTCACATCTGCACTTCTTTGTGGCATTTACTGTGTTGCTTGGCTGTAAAATCAAACTCTCTGTGATCCTTCACCCTTTTAACTGTTACATCCAGTTGCAGCATGCTGACATAAACATGGGCTCAAGTTAACAAATTCAGCATGTATCAACCTGAGTCCAGATAACCTGGCGGACCACTGACTGACAACTTTGCCCAGCTGAAGGTGAAGGTGAAGATGAAGGTGACCCTGATTGAAAAGGATATCCCTGTAAATGCACTTTATCCCCACTCTTCCCACCACAGAGACTAGCTCTATTATCTGCTCACCAGGGTGCAAAGTAATGTGATAAAAAACCTCCTCTGCTTCAGAGTTGATAGTCTTTACATCCTGTCTGTCTCTTTTTCATTGTCTTCTTAAAGGGGCATTTCACTAAGCAGGGTGGGATTAATACGTCTAACAAATGGCTTAAGTGTAGTTTAATACGAATAAAACCAACAGAACAAAAAAGATCCATAGAAAATTGTACAAATTTTGTCTCAGGAAATCTTGGAAATTTGGCAGACTCCTGCTCACTGAAACGTTCCATTTGTTTTGCATTATACTTTTGTGTGTTTTAATGTAGAGATTAAGATGTTTTTTTTTTTTTTATCTGCTACTGTAGCAACAAATTTTGTTCCTTGTAGGATCAGAAGAAAAAAAATGCCCACCTGGTGTGTGCGTGTGTGTGCAGAAATCAGAGCTACATGTGACTCAAGACTCAAACATTGACATGGTCCAGTGTTTCCATTACTGGAGTCAAAACAGAGAAGTTAAAAGAACCAAAAAGAAGAAGAGGTTTTGAACCTCTTTTAAAGGTTCGGTGTGTGAGCTCTGTTTTTTTCTACCCATGGTCACATATGAAGGATTCCTGTTTCTGTTTCTGATGAGTTTTGGTGCTTAACTGACTGAAGAGACCACTGGTGTGCACACTGGCCACATCCTGCAGAAACCTTGTGTCACTCAGAAAAAGGGAAACACCTTGCCTTACAATAACATAAAATGACTGAAATACAGGGTTTATTTTAGAAGTGCTAGCTTACTGCTAATAAATGCATATTCATACAAGGTCCCTGCAAGAGTGTGTGTGTGTGTGTGTCTGTGTCTGTGTGAGAAGCTTCAAACTGCTTAATAAGCACTATGATTCACCTGTTAAATGAAATGTAGGGCTGGTCGTTGTTGTTATTGCACTTTCATTATTAAGTTGGCTCGTGATCTGTGTATTGTACCACAGCAGTGGAAGAGGTTGTCTGTTTTATGGGGTAAATATTTCAAATGCAAGTAATTTGCCACTTGTAACTGCTGTGGTGTCAGTCAAATGTTGTCAGTTTTCTTTTCATCTTGACAAACGATCTTAAAGCTGGACAGAAAACACACTCTGCTGTCAGCAGCTGTAAATATTAAATGAATATGACTGTTTCTGCTCTGTTCAATTTTGTTGTTACCTAGTTTGTGTTCACAAGTGCTCTGTGTTTAAAGTGACGCTGTTCCCTTTAAATCTCTCCCTGACTGAAGTATCACATCTGTATGGTAGTGTGAGTCTATTACAGTTTCTGTTTCTGTTCCACATTTTTCCCAGTGGATGTTCAGAGACATTTTCTTTGATTTGTATAGTCTCTGTACTGTTTTCTTTTTCTTTGCCTCAACAGTTTGAAAATTGAGAATAAATGTTACATTTCCATCAGAAAAACAAAAGTCAAAAGTGTCTTCTTTTTTTTAGAGCAGATTGGCATCTCCACTGTTTCCTTCCACTGAGTTTGACCAAGCAGAACAGTTATATTAAACTGTCTGCCATGTGAATATTCCCTGTGGATCTGTAGTCATTTATTTCAGCGTGTAGACATCAGTTCACCATTCAGTAACAAAAGGTCTCATCTTATTTTTTCTACAGCACGTAATTAAGAATAAAGAAAATCAGGTTTATCTCAATAATAATAATAAACAAAACTGCTTCCTCAATGGAAGGTATATAATGTCCTTTTTGGCATTTAGCTCACTGTTCCTCCATCATCAGTCGGAGAGGAGCTTTCTGCCGGTCTTATCCTCCACATCAGTCACATTTAACAGAATATTGTGGACAAACAAAACTGAAATAAGTCAGCTGTTATTTTCAACCTGTGTATTCCAGAAGACAATCTGATTTTACAGTCAACAATCCCCACTAGACACATGAATGTTCAAAACTGACAAATACACTGAAAAGATTCTTTGATTGAATTTTCTGTGAACGAGGATTTAAAGTTTATTTTTCAGGTAAAGTGTAACAGTGTTTTATTGGGAAAGCATTTTCATGCGGAGTGAACAGAACTTCTGGTATCTTTATTTGTACACTTTCAGTCAACAAAATTATCTTCACCTAGAATCTGTTAGAGATGCAGTTTCATTCTAAATGAATTCCTGCAAAGCAAGTCAGTCTAGTTCCTGAAAAAAAACAAGTAATTTAGTATAGTAGCAAGTCCATATCTTATTGTTAACAGTGGTAGCCAGTTGGAAAACATCCAGGGGATTCTGAGGTCTTTATCCTAAAGTAAACCAGATTGCTTTAATAATGCATATAAATCCCTCCATTTATCACAGCAAAGATAAGATGCAATGCTGCATTTTGTTCACAGCCAGAACTCCCACTGACTTTGGTCAGAGCTGAGCTGTGAACAACCGACCTTAGGACACCTCAGGGTTGAGAAATCTTGTATGAATTTCCCACATGAACTTCAAACTAAAAGGATTGTACATCAAGGATTGTCCTCGGAGACTATTGAAGTTCTTTGAAGTTGAATGCAGACAACACAACTTTGGCTAGGATTTTCTTGTCCTAGATACATTTTGGAGATCTGAGACTGAAACCCATGGAGTCGGAAGAGAATCCACGTTATTTCCCATCCCAACAATTTGTCTAGTTTGAGCCTCTTGATCTTGTCCTGAGATGCTACAACGTTGCAAATGGAGCATTTTTAATTTTATTGTAGCCAAAAACAGGTTACATTTGTTCCTGGGGACAAATCTGAGACAGTCTGGGCAGTACCCAATAAGATTGTCAAGAAATCGGCTTTGGGGAAAAATGGAGGTAGAAAACACTCTAAAACAACACATGGCTTCGAAGAGGGCAAATACCCGTGCTAGTGTTCCCTTGCGTTATGTGTACTGACTTTGAGCTGGAATCCCGGCATCATGCACTCCAGTCGCAGTTCTCTCTAACTAACTAATAATCTTGCAATCATCTGAGATCCGTTGTGTGGGTTGTGAACCCCCATATCAACATGATAATAGTCAGTGTGAGCAGTACAGCAGTTCTGAAACCTTGAAAGTCCAATAGTTCGGACAAGCTTTTGGTTTCCAGTACTCTTCTAGATCTTTGCTGTTCAGGAACAGCTCAGAATGGCGTTTGGTTTCTCAAAGGAGACTTGGTTTTATGTGGAATAATACCTTGTCCCAGGCTTCCTGGAAAGACACAGCTTGGTAACTGGTTTGCGTAAAGCAGGAAGAGACTTAAGCGTGTCCCTCTGTTGCTCCAATAAACCAATCAAACAGCCCACGATGGGGAAGTTATATTCAATGCACAGGTGAAGGAGCTTGCCAATGGAACTGCTCCTCAAATTCAAACTTTCTTGCCATCTTCTGGTCACCATGAACTTAACCAACCTGGCTTGAGGCTAACTGGTTGAAATGACACACAACTGTCTTGTATTTAGGTTGTCTTCTGGACTGTAATAACGCTCTGTTTTTCTTCATGATGTGATGCCTTCACCGCCTTCCTTAATGTTGGATCTCCTATCAAGAGTCATCCATCCCTTTCAACAAGCTCTGTGAAACAAACCCTCCCTTCTTTTTTATTCTCCTCTGACCTATCCATGCACTTCAAAGAATTCCTCTTTCTCTTTTTATCTTCAGAGACTCCCTCCTCCTCTTCCGCCTTCGTCTCCTCCTCTTCTTCTGAACTCTCCATACATCTGGAAGAACATCTCCATCTCTCTCTGCAGCGTGGAGTTTTGGAGGTCAGCATCAGCTTTGGCTTGTTCCATGTTGCGAATCTTGATCTCAGCAACACTTTGGCTACGCTTCTGCTGCTCAAGACTGACCCGCAGTACTGCAACCTGCCGCTCGAGGACGTCATTACAGCGCTCCAACCTGCAGTACACACACAAATTTCGTGCAGACTGTACACAGGCTTACACAACAAACCCTAGCTATATGTTGCATTTGTGATAAATCAGTTTAAACAAAGGCTACTTTAAGTATTTATTGATCTTCCCTAAGTTTATCACACAAGTTGGTTTGTATTGATTCAGGCTACTGTTAATGGTAACTGATTCTGACTTGCATGTACAGTAAATGGTTTCAGAAGCTAAAAGCATCTACAAATACTTCCTATTTTGGATAGTTTTCCAATCCACAATTCGAGATGTAAATTCAGTCTCCATGGTGTAACTAAGCAAAACATTTTTGTCTGTTTAAAAATCTCCTTCCAAAACCATTCCAAAGAAATAACAGCGTTCACTTTGGTTTAGGTTCTTCTATAGTATAGAAGAACCTAAACTGGAAAACCATTCCTTTAAAAGAAAAGGGTATTCCCAACCTGTTGCTATGAGGTTGGAACACACTGTGGTCTAAAATATTATTGAATGCAGTAGGTTACAATTTCCCAAAATTGGAAATAAGGGGCTTAGACTAAAGTAGGAGAAACAGTCACAGGGGTAATCACATATGTGCACATAATGTATCTTTGGTACCATTTTTTTTTAATAATGCAGTGAAGTAAGAATTCTAATTATTAAAATGTCAGCGTTTACAAAAGCATTTAGATACCACTGACTAAACAAGGCATATCCCAATGCCAAAGAACACTAGGATTTTAATACTCAACTCTAAAGTACTGGATGTGGGTGAATAATGTTTGGGGGACGAGAGGATGCCATCTTCCTCCTTGTGCTGGTGTCTCACCTCTGTATCCTGGCCTGGTACTCAGCCTTCTGCTGGGCCATCAGCTGCCGCAGCTCATCCAGACGTGGGTGAGCATCCCCGGGATGTGACTGAGTCTCAGGATCATGGAGGTCTGGAGGAGCAGAGGGGAGGAATACCTCTGAGCTGCCTGTACTCAGAGGGCTGAGTATAGAACCAGAGGCTGGGGAGTTAGGGTGGATGTAATCATCATCATCCTCATTGTCATCTTCATCCTCATCATCACTGTCATTGTTTTGGCCCTCTTGTTCCTCTTTATGACTGTTTTCCTCTTTTCCTACCTGACTTGAAGGCAACCATTTAGGTCGCTTTGGTGAGATGTCAGGACTAACCATGGCCACAGCATCACCGCTCTCGTCCAATGGTAGAACCTCGCAGGAAGACCAGGAAGAGGAGGAGTTCCTTGTTTGCCCTGCCTCCTCTAGCTCCACCTCCACTTCACAAGTTCCAGTATGGCCTCCCAGATCATTGGTTTCAAGAAGTCCACCAGTGACATCCTCTATTTTCTGACTTTGAGACACTCTGTCCAGGTTATCATAGGCAGAAAGGGGGCTGTCCTCCTGAGCCTCACTGCTGCCTGCGCTGGCTGTTTCTGGCACTGTTCCCTCTTCCTCTGCACCACCAGAGCTCCAGAAACCAGCACCTGCCTCTGCTGGGGTTGGCCAGGCCTTTGCCCATCCCATGGGCATCGGTCTGGACTTGGAGCTGTCAGGTAGTGGATCTTGAAGCTGGAGGCTGGTTGTAGAGGCTTGAATATTTGTAGCTGATGGTCCTTGGTGAGCGTGGTGCTGGTGATAATCTATGTTGGCTTGGTGCTGACTGGAGGAGGGCACGGGGTAAAAGCAGTTCTCGGGGTGGGAGGAAGTGTAGCGATGGCCGAGAAGTCTCTTCTGGCCAGAGGACAAGTTTGATGTGGCAGCAGCAGAGTAGAAACAGCTATAGATGGCAAAGAAAGGGAGGTATGAGTCTGTGAGATGTTTGTATTGCAAATTTCTGTGAGAGCGGGTGTGTTGTACCTTCTGTTGTTCTGTGCATCTGCGGCGGCCTGTCCTGGCTCTCTAGAGCGATCTGCAATGAGAGGCATAGACAGCTGGCGGAGGCAGGGTGACGGGTCGAGATGAGGCTGCCGCAGAGCACTTGGTGATGCACGCGAACCACAAGGTGGACGGACAGAGATGGACGGGGGGACTTTGGCGAATAGAGACTCATGCTCTCTGATCAGCTCCAACATCAGCACCTGAACCAGTGTTGCACCTAGGACACAGATAGAGATCAGAGTGTGGACTCTATACTCAGCTTGGATTCACATTGGTTAAAATGGAGACCCAGTTTTAATAATAATTTTATCTGCAAAAACACTGCAGCATAGTCTTCTTTCCATTTGCCATCATAGGTTCAGTATTTTCCAAACATTAATTACACTGCTTGTGTTTTACATCTCATCTCATCTCATCTGCTGTGCAGCTTGTATGTTTACCTCCCATGATGCTTTGTGGGTCTTCAGCTTTGGCTCGGAGGATGTTTGGCCCAAACACAGTGGCCAAGTTCTGGCTGCTCATCTTGTTACTGTTGGAGTAACTCTGGACCTCATTTAGAAACCTGCACAGACAAGATAAATACTTGAATGAAAAGCTGGCCAGAGACTGCCATTATAAATAACAAGGTAGCAGGGGTCTTACTGGCAGATAAAGTTGAGTAGATTGAAGTTTGCAACTGGCAACTCACGAAGAAGATTCCTCAACTCCCCCATACCCTGATAAAGGAAGAAGAGAGAGGATGGGAGTCAGGAAGGGAGAGATAAAAAAAACACAAGGTAAGAAGGGATGTTTTTTTTCTCCCCGCATTGGTTCCAACATGCTAAATGTTGTTAATTTACTGCAGGGGAGTAAAAGTGAACACGCTACATTATGCAATGCTTAAAATATACAATTTAAAGGTACCCTGTATTTTGACCACTTAAGGTATCAAACAGAAATCTTTTGATGAATGTTTGTCATAGAAAATAAAAAACAAAAAATGCAGGTTTTAAAGAATAGCTGTGCAAAAGTTTTTTTTGTGAAGGCTAACTGACAAACTGTAAGAAATTCTAAAAGTAAAGAAAACTATGTTTGTGCCTTTAAAGGGTCACTTCAACATCAGTCTGAAAACAGTGTCCTTCTGAAACTTTCAGTCTATTTTACCTCTGACCACTCGTAGCAACACTGATAAGTGTGGTGGGGTTTAGTAAGAAGGGTGTTCTGCTGCACCTGTAAATACACCCAACAGTGATGTCACTGGGTCCTTTAGTACACCTGTACATCACTGCAGCAAGGTGAGTTAAACCACTGAAGGTCAGCAAAGACAAAACTTTCAGGGTGTGTTAAGTTGCTCTTTAACTAATGCCGTGTTTGACAGTGTAGTGTACAGAGCTGCAGTTACCAGCGCTCGGTCACTCGACAGCTTCTGACCACAGAGCAGGAAATCCTGGTAGCGGCTGTAAGGAACCAGAGGCTCCGGCAGTTGCCTGAGGTAGAGCTTCAGCAATGACGCCACCGTATGGACGTCTGTGCTGCTGCAGGCAAAACACACAGCAAGCTGACTTACTCCGAAAACCCTTTGAAGAACACGTGATCAAGAAACAGTACAAGCAAAAAGCAGAGGTATTGTACCTGTCAAAGGACGGTCTCTCCCCTGCATCAAAAGCCTCCTGCAGCTCTTTGACTAGACTGGCCTGTCCTGACTGGCGAAACAACCCCACTTCATGCAGGCCACGCTCCCGGATGAAGGTCACACACTGCTCCACCACCAGAGGAACCAAACGCACTCCATAACGTCGCTCATACAGCACCGTCTCCTCCAGACGCTGACCAAAGACCCCTGCAATGGAGGAAGATTGTAATGATTCTCTCTGGAGCCCAGGGTCCACCTCTTCCAATCACAAACAAGATGAATGGTCTGGTAAAACCTTTTACATAGAATTAAATTTATTTATTTATTTATTTTTTGCCTGTAGAAGGCACATGACATATCACCATATACCATACTTCAACAACAGCTGTCTGCTGCAACATTAGCATGGTTGCTTGTGTGAATTATGTGAATTCAGGGAAGGAAACACCAGCAGGACATACGAGAAAGCATCTAGAGCGTGTGGGTTTGTGTGTGTATTCACTGTGTGTGTATACCTGTGAAAGGAATCCAGACTCCCTTGTTGAGGCTCTTCAGCCACTCGTCACCCTGACCGGCGCTGTTAGATAGGAAGAAATACGAGCCTGGGCTGGCCAACACGTCTCTGTTACCTGCACATAATGCACAAACATGTATTTTTAGGGGGCTTGCCTAAGTCAGGTCTTAGGTTCTTATAAATAAATATATATAGTAAGTCTGCTGACCAATACAATGACACAATGCTTCAAAGCCATTGTTGCAGTGTGTTTTTGATGTTTTACAGACATAATGCATGTTCTTTTTAACATATTTGACCATTACAAAAATGAATCATATCACCATTTTCTGATATACCAGAGACAACATGTTGTATTAACAAATGCTAAAATGTGAGGACAGTGTCATATTTTGTTATCTAGCTTCCCTTGGAATATTAATCTTGTCTGAATAGAGCTTAATAAAGTGACACCACGACTAAAACTAAAAACTAAAATTTGACATGGGGACACCCAGCACCACGTCAAATATGTATTAACCCCCACTGTGCTCGAGATGGTGCATAGACTCGTTAACACACTTTCCTCTCTTCTCCCCCATATCCCATCATGCTCCACTGTCTGTCCTCCTCAAAGTCACATCAAACACACATAGACACATACATGTATGAGGCACATACGTACACACACAATGTCACCTTAGATAGAAGCATAAAGATCCTGAGTCAGCATTTAACAGATGTCACTTAAGGGCAACACACACACACACACACACACACACACACACAACACAAACACAAACACACACAGCTAGAGTTCTGGAGGGATTAAAAGATAATGTGTTGATGGTGTGTGTGTGTGTGTGTGTGTGTGTGTGTGTGTGTGTGTGTGCGTGTGCGTGTGCGTGTGCGTGTGTGCGCGCGTGTCTCACCTTTGTGGCCTGTACTTTCATGTTTCCAGGACTTGAAGCAGCTGAGTCCCATGCTGCAGTGCTCCTGCTCCGGTTGCTATGGTAACAGTTGTAGATGCAGTGCAAATTACACACGGCGATGTGAATATTTTTTAGAGAATTGGGAAAGTTTAGAAGGTGAGACAGCAGTGGTGCATGAAAACTGCATCACTGTTTTTTTCTCACACTTTTAGGTCCCAGAGTCCCAGTTTGAGCCAGTAGAACTTAGACAAGCTCTCGGTTGATTTATGGCAGACGTATGGCCTTAAAGAGTTACTCAAGTAGTGGATAGATTCATAGTTCCTTGGTAGATGTTTAAAGTTAAGTTTCTGGTGAATAGTGTCTTATAAGAACTTAAAAGAAAGGTTCTTTATGAATATAGTGCCTTAATAAGAGATTCCAGTTGAATAATCGTTCTCATAGAAAGGTGGATTTTTAAAACCCTTTAAAAGAGGGAAAGGAGAGTGAATATTTGAACCTTAAAGTGGGGTTCTGGGTAAATACAGTATCTTGTAGGAAATTAAGCCTTAAAAAGGGATTTCAAATAGACATTTAAGACATTTAAATTTAGGTGGAGACTTTTGCTTGGAGAATATAGGACCCAACTGATTTAGTTATTAAGCTTTAAAAGAAGTTCTTTCCTGGTGTTGATGCTAACCTCAAGTTAGTCTCGATGGCTAAAGGCTTCAAGAAAGGATCATGGTCGATACAGAGCCTTTCCTATGATTAAAAAATGGCTCCTCCTTGATTATATGTCTTAAAGAGAGGTTTTTGTGGATGTGGTGCCGTACAGAGAGTTTTTAAACAAAGGGAGGGGTATTAGATAGGTAAGCCTTAAAGGGATATCTTGGTTGATCAGCTTTTAAGAGTTCCTGATGGATTTGGAGTCACAGAGAGAGAGAGAAGTCCCACGATGCTGCAACCTTGCCCAACCTCATCAAGCTACTACTCTTCTCGTATGATTCTTAGAATATATTTTCCTGCTGTCCTCGGAAATCTCCATTGGCCTTGGATGCACAGACAGTTTCTTTCCACAAATTGAGTATTTCCAGCCTCCTCCTTGCAAGAGCCATCTCTCCAGAGCCCCTGAAAACACAAACTGGTTTCTCAATAATTCAGTTAGTTTGAAATGTTGCTCGTTGTAGAAGCTTCTTCTGATTGCATGGGTAGGATGAGTCTTCTTGGTAGAAACATCTCTTAAGCATCAGTCTTCACCACAAAGGATTTCAAATCATTTAGGCTGCATTTGTCCATTTCCAGACTTTGTGGAGAATGCACCCTTTCACACCCATGAAATCAAACTGCCTCCAGTCCACTAAAGCACCAGGAGTGAGATGTCAGATTTTTCTTCCTATCTTTGGAGCATTTCATGATGACTGTCTCACTGTATACAGGATCGGCATCATTACGTCGCTTTCTCTCTTTTTATATTACATTTTCTCTCAGTGGCTGACAAAAAGTAAAACTGTCCTGAAGGAAGGGTTTACCCTTTTTTTCTTTTTTCTTCCACCGGCCACGGAGTCAAACTACTCCAATGTCTATGAGGAAAGAGACGATCTCAGTATTCCCTTCAGCATCCTTCCTCCTTCCTTGTCTCCCACTCTGTCCTCTGCTTTATTAGCCCTTTAAGTGGACGCCCTGCTCCATTCCCTGAACACAGCCTACATATCTGAATGTCCACGTCTTCATCATCCCCGTCCCTCTTCTTCTTTCTCCTCCTTCTCTCCGTCCCTATTTCCTTTCTGTCTCTCCTCTTGTCTCTCTCTTTGTCCCTGTCCAGCACGTCCTTCTCTCTTGTTCCCACTATCCTCTCTCTCTCTCTCTCTCTCTCTCTCTCTCTCTCTCTCTCTCTCTCTCCATTTCCCAGCAGTGTGTGTGCCCCCTTGTTGCCCCCCTCCCCATTTGCCTCATCAATAACCATGCTCTGTGTATGTGTGTGTGTGTGTGTGTGTGTGTGTGTGAAGGCTGTGCATTAGGAAAATTGGTTCTCTGCGACGCAGCGCTGTTTTACCAAAGTAATCACAGCTGATGGTGAGAGAGAGAGAGAGAGAGACGGAGAGACATAGAGAAAGAGAAAGAGAAAGAGAGAGAGATGATCTGGCTCAAATTCTGCTGCTGCTGAAGTATGGTCTGCTGCAGCATACACACACAGACACACACACACACACACACACACTTCCACCATGATTCAAGTGGACATAAAAGCGAGAGAGGCTGGTCGGCCCAGTCAACTTTTGAACTCAATTAAAGTATGAGGAAGCTCTCTCTCTCTCTCTCTCTCTCTCTCTCTCTCTCTCTCTCTCTCTCTCTCTCTCTCTCTCTCTCTCTCTCTCTCTCTCCAGTCCAATTCAATAAGCCTCATTGGCCTGTACAACACAATATACAGTATACTGCTAAAGCTTTGTTAGGAATCAATATAAGCAAATATCAAATATTAACAGCTGTTCTGCCTACAGCCTAAAATATACTCCAGATATAACTGTATCACCAAAGGTATGCGTACATATGAACATTACAGCCATGTACTCATTGAACATGTTATATTTGGAACGTGGTTGCAGGGATCTGCTCCCATACAGCCACAACAACATGAGGTTCAGCACTGATGTTGGCTGATAAGGTGTCAGATGGGGTTGAGGTCAGAGCTATGTGCTGGTCACCATCATTTTCTGCTTAGTTTGTGAGAAATACATGTGGACTTCAGTACTGTAGTTTTAAATAATTGTATATTGCTGTTTTGGAACCTTCCTACAGTTTTATTGATACTTGTGTGGAAGACTAGGGACCACTTTGTACTCTACACGTGTACTTTCTTCTTCAACCTCTTCTACTTTGTGTGCAGACAAGCGAGACTCCTAGCACTGCAACAAAGTGATCCCTAAGCAAGTACAGTTTCATTTACAGCACAGTATGACTTAAGATATTAACCATTTGAGTTGTAAATTCTATATTATGAACAATTGCACATTAAAGTTATGTGAACAATTTAGAGCATGTTCTGTTGCTCAGACCTGGAGCAGAACTGTGATAGAGGATGGATGATAGATGATGACAAGATGCAATTGCCCAACAATCAACCCCAACTACTTGCAAGGTGTTTGTTGAATAAACTACAATACTACTGCATCCTCATTTTTAGTGTGACTAAAACAAAGTTGAAACTGATTGCATCAAGTAAAACTAAGTCATAAGTTAAAAAACAATTATTGATCAAGTAGCTTTAGTCATTTTAAGTGACACTGACTGAATTGTATTTGTACTGTGAAAACAAAATACTAGTAAGAAGTTATCATTCAGGAATGTTTCTGTAACTTACATAATTAAGTTAGTGTCACTTAAAATTACTTTTAAAAGCAGCTTAATGAAGAATATTTTGTAACCTAAAAAAATGTAGTTTGTGTTACTTAAAGATTTTGATGTAATCAGTTTCAACAATGTTTTAAGTTAAATGAACTTACCTGGTTTTACAGTGTACTATATATTAATGCTATACTGTATGTCTGGGGGTCTGATAGACTGAATTCTAATCACAGCTGAGAGCTTTCACGTCTGTCTGTCGATACAACTGGACGGCATGCTCTTCATTACAAAGTGCTGTGTGTGAATGTCCGCGTGTGCTCTCCACTAAATGAAATCTGTCACCTCCTTTCCTCTTCACTTTGACTGCATGTCTGTAATGAATCACATGCATGGAAATATTGCTAACCAGGAGCAGTCTGCTGCTGTCTCTGTCAAGAATATTGACCTCACTGTCTGCATCTTCTGGAGAAAACGCCAATTCCAACAGCAGTACCCCCACGCGGTTACACACATAACTACGGTTTGAATCACTTGTCCAATGGGTTGGTCCAGTAAAAAACAATGGGAAGCATTACTCAGAATACAGAAGTATATGAATACTTTAATATTGTACACATTAACACAGGTATATTTACCACATACAGTAAATGGTCTACTGAGGACTTAAATATAATTTAGAAAAATATAAAAATAAATGAAAGGATTCTAAGACAAAATACCAAAATATGATGAAATTGTAAGAATGAGGATTAAATCTGAAAAAGGCCAGACGCTAATGGCATAAAATAATACATAAAGTAAATAAATATTTTTTCAGAGGAAACGAGCACCTGTGCTTTTGATGGAGTAAGCATCTAGTTTCAGAATTTGAACTATGCCAGTTGTAAAAGGTGAGGATATTTTTATTTTTTTATGCTTAGGGAAGAAATACAAGCTCCTGGCGGTGGTTGATGTGCGTCAAAGCCACAGTAAAAATTCCTTCTGTCACCTTTCACGTCCTCGCACCAAGCTGCATTCAAACATTTGGCTCTTAAACAAGATCTTTACGTAATTGAAGTTACCAGTTTCCTATCAGCAGTACACATAGCAAGCATATATTTCATTAAACATGTTCAAATTACCCTGGCTGTCAACCTTCCTAATGCAGGGAACGTACAGTAATGAGACAACTTAATACAGCTTAAAAATGCTACAGTTTAGCTTCCCATTCGTTGCTTTCCGAATGGCTTACTTTGCAGAAAATTACTTGCAATTTATGGCCTTTTAAGATATTAATTTTTAGAAATTATTTACTGACAAAAAGCCCTGATTGTACCGATTTTAGTCCAGTAAGTCAAACAGTAAAACAAGACTGGATTTAATCTATAAACCTAACTAGTAAACCTATTACTCACTGAAATGTTCAAAATACACAATGTGTTAAATTTACAGTTCACTCTATTTATCTATATTTATCTACACTTAATTCAAATGAGGAAAGACACTTATGCACTTCTGGCCATACCCATCGATAATGTCACTGCAGGAACTTGGCAGCTGATGGAGAACACCACAAAATATTATGTGTGGGGATCTATGAGGCGCCTGGCTGTCTGTCTGTCTGCCATGTCCATAGCAATGGTGTTTTGGTGTTAATTTTAGTTTTGCTGTCAGATTTAGCTCTTTTGCAGGTTGTAAAGCTAAAGATAATTTGTTTGGATGTTTAATAGTAAAAACATGACCTTTAAATGTTGGCTCCTGCATTTTAAGGGAAAGTTACTGGCTGGTCAGCTGACCTTGTTTAGTTTCCGTACAGCTTCCTTTGGTTGCTCACTGGCTTTATATCAGCAGAGTGATACTAGTTACAAGTCTGTTTATTTCTCTGTGGTCCAAATGAGAAAGGTCAAACAAAAAAGGTACGATGACTGTACAGAGGAGTGCTACTTTATTGGCTTCTGACGAGTTTTTGTAAAGAACCAAGATGGGTGCAGTTGATGTTTCTCTCAGATCCGCTATCATTTCAGTATTAAATTAATGTCTTTGGTATATTTTTTCTAGAAGAAGAACAAAGAACTGCACTTCAAGGTTTTCTTGATAAGAAATATGTATTTGCTGTACTTCTGACTGAATTTGGAAAGTTTAATTTACCACACGTTTGGTTGCTCTGATTGGTCATCCAACTGCATCCAGAGGCATTTTGGTCTGCACCTGTTGATTAAGCTTCTTGGAAATCAAAAATTAACTGTTCCTGACTAATTTGCGTATTTGTGAACTGGTTTGGCAATGCAAGTTTAACTTTAAAACTTTAAACCTACAATAACATATTTTTTGCCCATTTGAGGGCAGTAGAAACAAAATTTACATATTATCACCTATGGTGAACAGTTGCTGTTATTAATTAATTTCTTCGGAGTGTGTTTGTGGCCACCTGGTGAATTTAAGTCCATTATTCCCTCCCTCCACTATTCCTTTTAGCTCTGTTTTTGGTCTCTACCAACTCATGAGGGAAATATCTGGCATTTAAGCTGATAAATGCTACATTGTGTTCACCAGCTAGTTGCTAATTTGTCTGTGTGTCATTTAGTGCTGAGCAGGTAATCTCACGTTGTTGTCACATTGGCATTATAAAAATACTGATTATAGCCACTTTAAATTATGCTTTATGTTTTAATCACTCTAAACAATTTCCATAAAGAGACAAAAAACAACCATGAATTCATTCTACAGATGTCCGTGTAGCCTCAGCTATAGGGAATATTTTATGGCATAAAGTTCTGTAACTCTCTGGTTGCTCACCTGGTTGAGCTTGTGCCCCCTACGGCTAAGTCCTTACAGCAGCGGCCCAGGTTGAACCCCAACCTGTGGCCCTTTGCTGCATGTCATCCCCTCTCTCTCCCCACTTTCCTATCACTCTCGAGCTGCTCTGTCAAAAAAAATCTCACAGTGATTTCCCCCAAACTCTGCAGAGCTTAAAAATACAAGTACATTGTCCAAAATTACATCGTTACCGTATGTCGAAAAAATATTGCTCCAGTTATAACCAATTTTAGTGCCTCTGAAACAAAACAACATAACAATGTGTATGGACCAACAGGTGTCTTGTAAGAACCGTGATGGCGCTGTGTGTTTACATGTATATGTCCAACAATCTAGAATGAAATGCGTGATTGAATGTGTATTTTGTGTCCCGTGTCATTCATGGAGTACATCACACAATCTGCTGCATCATACTGCATGAACGGTTCCAGATCAGAAACAGTACACTATGTTTTCTCCTGTGGAATGAAAGAAGAGCCCTTGCAGGGTCAGGCCAGGGGTCGAGGCTGGAGCAGCTCCCCGTGTCCCTTTTCACTGCAGCTGGCTGAAGATTTTACTGCCTAGAAGTACGCAGGAATGTTCACGTCTTGGTTTTCTGCGGGACATAAGGTTTTATTGCACCAGGGACGCCATTTCTGTCCCTCCTTGTTTGGCAACTATGTGGCGTGGCAACAAGTGTTGATACCCCTGGGAGGTAAGTTACCCAAACACATCGACAGGAGACCAAACAGCAGTGAGCAGAAGACATCACAGCTTCAATAACAAACATAGGTAAGCAGAAAAATCACTTTCACATAAAACAACAATGTATCTAAAGTCCAGTAAGAGCAGGAATCTCTCTGGGTGACATTGCATCAATAAAGATTGGACCAATCTGGGGTTTTGAAAGATTTTTAAAGTTAAGTTGACAGTAATTGATTTGTTTCACTTAAGTGAAACCCAAACTAATCAAATCTACCCCTTACATGCTCTGTGCTTATGTGATTTTGTGTGCACTTACATATTTACGTCGCTGTTCAATTTGTCTGTGTGCTTTTGTATGTTTTCTTATATGCCATCAACCTGCCAAGGAGAACCTGCACATGAAAATACGTCTATATGGCTAAATCTTGATGGACTGAAGTGCTCATGTCAATAAATGTGCATTGTTCCTCCTTAAATAAATCAACTTCAGACTTCAATCATCAATAACACCAAGAGACAAAAAGAAGAGCATACCTTGTTGGCACAGCTTTTATTAACTTCAACGCTGTACATCCACCAAGTTAATTAAAAGCATTGTCTGGGTGGGCAGTGCCTATACACGCTGATACACGTAAGCCAGGACAACAGGGAAATGCAAGAGAGTGCTTAAACCATGGCCACTTAACAAAAAGAGAAGCTGTGTACAAGTCTTATTTTCAAAAGTTTAATTTTAAATTATTTTATGAATAAATTATATAAGGAACATGACATGGTCTGTTTCACCAGTGAGTGTTAACAAACACCTGCCAGATGATCAGAGAGGCGTATTGTCCTTGGCCATGGTCTTAAGACATTTAATTGATGCTTTACTAAGCATTCAAAAAAGACTAAATCTGTGTCCATGTTTCAGTATCTTTAGTATGCTCTGTGAATTAGTGCTGCACTCAAGAGTATGCAGTGTGGTTAGTAGGCATAGTATTCATTGTTAGAGCTGTGTGGGCAGTGGGTCAGTTTTCAGAGATAGATTTCATCTAAGTATATTTTGAGCCATATCAGATGAACTGTTAAAGTAAAACTGATAGGGCCGAATAACCCCCTTCAATTAAAGCTACAAGTCACCAATCTCAACCATCTGCATTGAGTTAGATCATATCCCGTTAGAAAGCAAATGAGCCGTAGCTTCAAGAATCAGCAGGGCCTGAGGACAGTGATTTTAGACAGTGAGTATGTTTATCCAACACAAAACGGCTGTCCTCAGTAAAATTTAGAATTGCTTATTTGTTCAAACAAGTGTTGGTGTTTTCCTACTGGAAAACAATTAAAAGATAGACAACAATAATTAAAAGAAAACATAAGTAGAATGATCCTGCTGAAAGATCTCTAGTAGCATGGCTTACATACCGCAGATCAAGACAACCATGTATCGCAACATCTTAATGCAATGGATACAGGGAAAGGTAGAAGAGGAAGGGAAAGTATAAAAGCTATAAAAGCTTAAGTATGAAAGCTATAAATCTTTGATCAACCAGAAAAGAGACACAAGAGGTCAAATTTGATGTTTAGTTGGATAAAGCAGTTAAAATTAATTCATTTTGAATGTTTGGATCAACTAAAAATTTGGAGTTAAGCCTATATTGTAGAGTTTTGTTATTATTATTGCAAAAACTCAACTAGTGAGAGAGTGATGAAATCATGGCTCTGGCTGGCATTTTCTCCATTGCATTGGCAGAACTTTTGTACCATTTAATAGCAATAATAATGAGTCAAATATAATTCAAAGAATACAAATTATAATTCTAACCTGATGATGGCACTGGATTAAAAGTTAAGGGATCACCAAAGTTATTACAATTCATCCTGAGGGAAACATGCACGTGTGTACCTGATTTCTTACTAACCCCTTCAGTAGGCTACATGCTAATACATTTAACTCAAAAACACAAATGAAAAAGTCAGGGAATCACTAAAGTAACAAACATTGATCCCTGAGGGGTTACAACACTAACAATGTGTCTAGAAAGATGAGCTTCATGTCAGTCTAGTTTTAAAGTATTCATGTAAACTAGGACGTTCTGGATACATCAAATCCCCCCTCCACCCGTTTTCTCCATCAAGCTGTGTGCAGAGTGAAACCCTCTATGCTCCTGGCAAGGGCTTGGTGAGTGGTGAGTGTTGGAGGTTCTTAAGTAAGTGACAACGGTCCTGCAGGTTGTCAGCAAGAGCGAGTCGTCCTCAGTGCTGATTTACAGTGAATGAGAGACAGCTGAGCTGGGCGGCATGGAGAGGCAGATCCATTTCTGAAAGAGGGAGGAGGGGATCCCTGCTCTGAAACGACTAACCCTCCTTCACATTGTTGGCTATAAAAAGGTCCTTCTCATAGGCCACCAGTCAACTAAATATTTCAGTATACACTAGAGAACAGTAAAAAAAAAACATGGGTATATATTTGAAAAGCATTTGAAAAACAACATTTTGGGGATCCACATCCTCTTTCTTGAAAAAGTGCAGACAAATGGGAATATTCGAATCTGCCAAATAATTACTTCTGCAGGTCGTAGGTGGCACGTTTAACATCTGATACAGGCCTACTGAAGGAGTGGAGGAGGAGGTGACGAAAAGATGAATAAGAAATAGCTCTGAGCAAGAGAGAAACTTCTACTATGAATGGAATGCCAACTATTTGTTGAAGGGACACAGAGAGTTTTCATTGGATTTGCTACCACAAACTGTAAACTTGTAGACATGTGTGGACATGCTGTTGTCGAGATGTCAATCACCCGTGCACAATCTGATTTAGCTCCTTGAATTAAAAGCCGATAAGTCTTTTAATTCAATATGTTTCTTATTGTCAGACCGAAACCAATTTGATTTGATTTTGCTAAGAAGCATTGTCCGTGCATCCAAATGCTGATAAAGCCCATTCCTCTTTGCCATAAAGCTCCATTGTTGTCCGGAAACAATTAAAAACCCACAAAACAGTGAGCCACACTGTTGCACCGGGTGACATGATCTTTCATGGCCATGAACATGGTCACACTAGTTTATTTTGAGCCAATCCCACATAAACTGCCCTGCTACTGTTTGCTAAAAACTACAGAGCCCAGATGAATAAGAAAATAACCTTTAGGTAGTCCCAGAGTTATTGTTAATATTCTTACTTTGTAAAAGAGTTGCAATTTTTAACGGTAGCTAACTTCATCATCACATCACATGAATAAATCAAATCAACTCAATAAAGCAAAATAATTCCATTGTTTACTCAAAACCCAACCTGTTCTACTGAACTTATATCATAACTTATATCAAATACTATAAAACTTAATTTCCCCACTGAGACCATTATAGTTTCATGTTATCTTCTCGCCCTTCTGGAAATTGCCCCTCTGGCTCAGGGGTCGTAAATAAGCCTTTTCCAAAAGGCCAGGGAAAGCCCTGGAGATAGAGACACCAATAGGTTTGTAGGTTGGAGGGATGTAACACTATGTATAGCTTTGAAAACAGAGAAGAGAGCATCAGGGGTTGAGGAGACTGGGAAGCCTTTGCACTTGTAGATCAAGGCTTGCGGAGGACGGAGGATTTAAATTGCAGGCTGAAGAAGAGCTGTGAAGTTGTACCTCTCTCTTTTGTTACAAATTAAACTTTTCTACCTTTACAAAGCGTGGCAGAACAACAGAGGAAGACAGTGAAGAGTTTTTGACCTTTTCTTTTAGGAATTTCTTCATTCAGGTGAAGCAACAGATCTTGTAAGTTATAACGCTCTCCTCAACTAGGTTTCAAACCACTTTACTTGTGCCAGTATGGAAGAGCACGATGTTAATTGAGTTGTATGTTTAGATTTTCAAGGAATTCATTATTAGTCTTGTTAGCTAGTGGTAAAGGTCAGTCATTGAGCCTGCTGCCCAATTTTATCCAGAATTTAGCATCTCTCTAATTATTGGATGGCTTTCCGTGACATTTGGTAAGTCTATAGACATTTTGGTTCCAAGAGGATGAATCCCAATAACCCCCTTTTGACTTTTTATTGATTGTTAAATTTTCAGGGAAGTCTGACTATGTGTGTGTTAGATGCCCTAAATTGGCAACCGCAGAGGATAAACCTATTTGATATGGCATTTCCTCTGACACCATGCCACTTTCAGACCAAACTTTACAAAACACTACCAAAGTTGTCTGTCCATGTTTTATGCATCCAAAAACTGTGTTACTTATCAGCTTCACAGGATTGCCAGTGCAGATATACCCTTTAGCATGGACTTGTTTCTTCTTCTTATCTGTCCAGTAATCACCTCCAAAGGCTGGAGCAGAGGGAGCAAATTATGGTCACAGAGCCCAGTGTGTACAGCAGCACTATGGGCAGGAATGACAACAACTGTGGTTCTTGGAGAGGTAACCATATTATGTGTTGTTGTCATAGTCATGTCTTGTATGTAGGAGAGTCTCAATGACACTAGAACAAGATATATTGTATATTAAATATGTTTTTTTCTTCTAGTTAATGGAAATAGTCCACTTCTTCTGTGCATTAACAATTACTATTCATCTTAGAGTGTCAGTTAAAAGAGGTTTTCGAAATAGTGCACTATTCAATTATAGCCTACTGCAAGAAAATTCTTCTGTTTACCTCTTCATTAGCAACAATGTGTTTGATTTTTACTGTAACTCAAATCGATAAGATCTCAACAAATAAGTATTTAGTAATATATAAAAGTATAATTGTGTATTTCATGGTGTTTGTGAGTTAGTGAATATTAGTGCATGTGAGTCCCAGGAGCATTTCCAGCCTTTTATGACACAAGTGGCATTGACTTATGCAGGGGTGGCATGAAGTATGTGTCTCAGCTTTCTAGTCATTCCCAATTTAAGCAGTTCCATCTCAGTTTATTGCGCCCATTCGTTTGATCTGAGATGCTGTTGATCGCGTGCAACATGTAGAGTCAGTGAATGTTGTATGTAGAACGTTTAAATGTTTCTTACTTGTATGTTTGAGAGGTTTTCGTGTGTGTGTGTGTGTGTGTGTGTGTGTGTGTGTGTGTGTGTGTGTGTGTGTGTGTGTGTGGGTTTCACTAGCATGTGTCTGAATCTGAATCATGACCCACCTTCATATGACGCCAGTGGTGCTTGTTGTCTCTGTTAAGACTTTTCACAGTAACTGCTTTAAATGTACTCACCCAGCAGGAAATCACCTTTCTGTCTGTTTCTGCTGGTAGACGGTGATGACCCCAAAACAGACGTCCATGCTGACAAAAAGATGGGAAGCTTCAATCCGGGCACACTGTGCAACTCACCAGATATCTGTAACTTGGTATGGTTCTCCTCCTCCTGTTTGCCCTTCTCTTTCTCCCAGATTCTGTCAGTGAGCTTGGATGGTCATTCAACATTTTGGCTTTTAATATATAAAAAATGCATTTTGTTTAGTATTTTATGGACTCAAATAACACTTTTGGCTTGAGTTGGATTTCAGGGAGACACGCCAGCTATAAAACTAAAGTAACCAAAAATATGGGACTAAACATTTTAATTACTTAAATTTTGTGGAACTGTTTGCTTGCCATTGTGAGAGCTTTCAATATAGGGATATATTTCCTTAGAGATCCTTAGAAACTCATATACTCAGACTGTCCTTGTTTGTTATATGACTCAATCTGTGAAATCACTGTTTCTGGTTGTTGACACTTGCAAACAGGACTGGGCTTTTCACGCTCTTTTTGGTGGTTTCTTATGCTTTGTGTGATTCAAAGTGTTCCCCATGGGAATTAAGTGCTTTTTTGTGACAAGTGACCTATTTCTCTTTCCAATATGTCTTGTCGACCTGTATATCTTGAAAACATGTGTCAGCCTGATGACATCGCGCTCCAGCTTGAATCTGCCTTTCTTGGTGACAATGCTGTCAACGCTGATGATGGAGTAAACAGGAGTCACAGGGGAAAGAGCTGTGAGGATGATGAAGAGGGCCACCTGGTCTATCACATCGGTCTCGTGATGAAAGAAAGATGTACATGACACCAACCTTTTGTCTTTAGTGTCTTTTCTGTCCTTGTCATAGCTTTCTAAAAGGGTAACACGAAGCTAACTGTGCGCTCACACCACCAGCAACACGATAAATAATGTCCTTTGTTTGTGCAGAAATGCTGGATGTAGGCAACATTGCATTTATACCCATCAGTGTCTACATCACATTTAAGATTTGTACAGTACATTAGTTATCATGTAAACTGTCACGTAGCTCAAGTTGGGAGTATTACCAGTGGTGTAAGAGCAGATCTAGTTTGGGTTTGTATGCCTTTTGTATGTCATTAGACTGTGTGTTTCACTTGTATATACAGACTGTAGTTGAACTGCAAGAAAAACAAACAAACATAAAATAGATTGTTGTTAAACTCTTAATTAGTAATGTCTTAAATTTGTGACATTTTAAGAAATCAATCTTAAAGCACATTAAGCATATCTGAACATGTTCAGCTTTTGCAACCAGCTTTTTCTGGACCTTTCAGTTAGGGGTGGGAATCTTTGGCGACCTCACATTTTGATTCAATTCCCAATCTTGGTGCCATGATTCCACTGAGAATTGATTCTCGCTTCAAAAGCGATTCTGAATTCAAATAAAAAAGGGGCATAGTTTCAGGCTCTTGATCCAGTAGCACTGACCATTGCATTTGCCTTTTTAAGACACTGCTCACCCAAGCCATTATATCTGTCTGTCCTTCCCAGATGAAGTGTTATGTACATTGGGGGCAGGAGCCTTTGGAAAGGTGGTCGAGTGTATTGATAGAGACAAGTAAGCACGCATGCTGATTGAACCTTGAACTTCTAACTGTTGGATGGCTATGCTGCTTATCTATGGGTTTTTGTGGCATTAGTGCAGTTACTCTTTTTTGTGTGCCTGTGTGCACCTAACTGTGTTCAACAGAGGGGAGCACGTAGCCGTGAAGATTGTGAGGAACATTGAGTGTTTCCGTGAAGTAGCCAGGTCTGAGATTGCAGTGCTGGAGGAGATCAACCGCCTGGATGATGACAACAGATTGTGAGTAGAGCTGCAACAGACCCTCAGACTTAATCCTTGACAGCAACTTTGTCCTCTAAAAGCAATCTTTCATGAATCATGTTCTTGTTCTAAGGTTAGCTGGGTTTTTGGTTTTGTTTGGTTCAACTAATGCATGCAAAATAAGTTGTCAACATTAATAGCATTTTAATTCTTCAGCTTTTTAGTTATCCAAATGCTACGCCACATGTTTATGGATCACTGACTCTCTCCTACCAGCGCCTGTGTGAGGATGCTTGACTGGTTCGAGCACGAAGGTCACATCTGCATTGTGTTCGAGCTGCTCGGCCTCAGCACCTTTGAGTTCCTCCGTCAGAACGAGTTCCTGCCGTTCAGCGTGGAGGAGATCAGACACATGGCCTTCCAGATCTTCAAAGCCGTCTGCTGTGAGTCAAGTGTTCTACCACGCCCTGTGACTTCTGACTCCTGACCCCGTCATTATTGGTGGTGGCGATCTTGGAATTGGATCTTCTTGTTCTCACTGGAGGTTTATTTGGGCAAGAGAACAGACACCAAATGACAGAGCTGTGAAGTGTAGAGCTGTTGGTTGATATTGACCCTGATTTCCTTGTATGCCAAAGACTTGAGACTTTTGGGTGACATCAGCCAAACGTACAATTAATGCTGCATTCACATGGATTCAGGCAGACAGTTGAAAGCAGATGAAAAGCACCTTCCTGACAGCACGTGTTGTACGACTCACTTGATGATCTTTGAGAAGGAAAAAAAAATTAACAAGCACACAATTATGTCTTTTTTTGTGTGTGTGTTTTACAGTCCTGCATCGTAACAAGCTGACTCACACAGACCTGAAGCCAGAGAACATCCTGTTTGTGTGTTCCGACTACGACCTGGAGTACAATGACAAGACGGTAAAAGTTCAAACAAACAGACAAACCCAAATACGTCATTTCAGTGTTTGCCATGCAGTGAAGGATGTTTAGCAGTGTGTGTTTGTGCGTGTGTCAGAACTGTGCGGTGAGGAAACTGAGGAGACTGGATGTGAAGGTGGTGGATTTTGGCACCGCCACATTTGACCACGAACACCATGAATCCCTGGTGTCAACGCGTCACTATCGAGCTCCAGAGGTCATACTGGGTATACACACAACTCTCACTCACAACAACACAACTAAGAAATTGGATTGGTTTACCTGCATGGCAAATAATCCATGTTTATCATTTTAACTGTGTGCTCAGATCTGGGCTGGAACCAGTCGTGTGATGTTTGGAGTCTGGGCTGCGTTCTCATGGAGTTTTACCTGGGACGTTCACTGTTCATGGTATGTACAAACACACGCACACACACACACACACACACACACACACACACACACACACACAAAAACAGTAGTAGGTTTAACTGCCCTGCCTTGTCTGTTGTTTCAGACCCACGACAGCAAAGAACATCTGGCCATGATGGAGAAAGTCCTGGGACCGATCCCCCCACACCTGCTGAAACAGACCAGGTAACCACACACGTATACCCTCTGTATATTCTTTGACTTCACAGACAGTATAGTATAGTTGACTGTAATGGCTCTCATTGTATTTTGCTCTGAAATAATGATGTTGAGCTAAACATTAGCATCTATGGGCTTGAATCAGTTTCAGAATCAGTTCATCCATCCATCCATTTTCAAACCTGCTTGTCCTGGTCAGGGACGAGGTGACATAAAGGTGAGCAGAGTAGCTCAACTATCAATTTCCATCCACATCCTCTTTCGGTCCCCCAGATTTCCAAGGCCAGTTAGGAGAGGTGATCTGGATCAGCCTCAGGGTCTCCAGGGTCTCCAGGGTCAATAGTGTTCATAGGAGGCATCTCTACTTGTTGCCCAAACTACCTTAAATGAAACTGGCACAGAGATGAAAAGTCTGTATGCTATGTTGAACACAAAAAACAAGTTTACATCCAAATGTTGTGCAAATTTGAATCGTTTCCATCTACTAAACAAATATTAGGAGATCAGCAGATCAAGATGAACAGCTGATGGCACTAATTATCCAGTTTGGGGCCATTAAACCAATACATCTGTCACTGTGTCTATCAGTCTTCATGGTAATGGCTGTTTCCTGTTAACGATTGAGTGCCACATGTTATCTGTTTATGCCGTTTCTTAATGTACTCTCCACAGCTGCAAGTGTGACTTGAAATGTGAGTGCTGGCGGGGAGGAAGTGAGTTGAAAAATGGTGTTTCTATCTTATCTGAAACTAACCACTAATGTGTATGTGCTGTGTGTAGAAAGCAGCATTACGTGCACAACGAGCGTCTGAACTGGGCCGAGAAGAGCTCCTCTGATGATTACATAAGGAAACACTGTAAACCTCTCAAGGTAGCTACACAGCACTCAGATCAGCCAATCACCTGCAGCCGTGAGGTAGAGGAGGTAGCTGTGGAAGGTCACTAACTGTGAGTGTCTGTGTGTCTCTCAGCTGTACATGCAGAGGAAGACCGAGGACGAGAGGCAGCTATTCGACCTGCTCAGCTGCATGCTGGAGTACGACGTCTACAGACGGCTCACCCTGGAGGAGGCGCTGTGGCACCCGTTCTTCAGCCCGCTGAGGATGCAGAATCAGCAGCGCAGCTAGCACATGCGCACACACACACACACACACACACACACACACACAACACACACACACACACACACACACACACACACACACACACACACATTCAGCATCTACCTCGGGCTGTAATTTAAGAGTTGCGATTTCTAAACTGTTTGGGTTGGTAGGTCTGAGTTGATGAGTTGGAGGATTTTTAGTTTCATTTAACAGTTCATTAACAGTTTCAGAGAGCATTCCTGTCAATTTGAAATATTTGTTTTGACATCCCAACAGTCTGCATGTCTTTGTAAAAAGCCAAATGTATTGTGAAACAATCGCGTGTTTTCCTTCATTGATTCTTTGTCACATTTGTCAGCAGTTTGTTAATAAATATTTAGCATTTTGGTTTTAAATCTGTTTCATACAATTAATTTTTACTGCTATAACATCTGCTCATATGCCATCAGAGGCGGGAAAACTAGCCATACTTAACAACTAAATACCTAGAAAATTGTACATCACGTACGGCTGTCAAGGGGGTCCTGTTAGCTCACCTGGTAGAGCGTGTGACCCATGTACAAAAACCTTATTACAGCAGCATGGGTTTGATTCTGACCAGTGGTCCTTTGCTGCATGTCATCCCCTCTCTTCTCACCTTCCTGTCACTCTTCAGCTGCTATCTAATAACGGCAATAAAAAAGACCCAAATGATATTTTAAAAAACTACCATCATTTCTATTGCTATTCTATAACAAAGTCATAACATTAAACTCACCAATATCAAATTTAAAGAGGCTTTATTGGCATGACTATATAAAGTCATTACTTTGATATGGGAAAACCGTTCAATCGCTTTCTACGTGCAAGAAACGACAAGTTGATCAGCCATTTTAGCAAGGATAAGACTACAATGCGTGCGCATCCAAAATCTAGGTAATAATCCCACATTTCACAGCAAATATGTGTGCACACAACAACGCAATTACTCACAGTTCAGGTGCTGTAGAAATTATGAACAATGTTATTAGAATAAGACCAGGGTTCAATGAAATCTGATTTTGCCAAAGGCTGTTTTGAGGTTAACACACAAATGACCGAGCATGATCCTTCTGGGCACCGCTGAAAGCCTAGATGTATAACATATATGACAAATGACGAAAGAACCAAAGATAAATTAGCTCTTTTTCCAGCTCAGACGATTAAGCTTTATGTAGACAGACTGTCAGTCTAAAGTAAATGTTAACTATCTCCCGCATAGAAATCTCTGACATCACATGGTGCAACTGCCTTGTTGATACAGACTGCTGACACGTAAAGTGGAGGATATTTATCAAGATTCAAGCAGCCGAGGAAGTTTCCATGACTGAATAGTTATCCAGCTATAAAATATAACATTCGCAATAGCGAGCACTCAGATAAATGCCAGGTGTGTCTGCTATCTTAGGACCATCAGTTTAAAGCTACTAAATCACATGGATATAATAAAACAGTATAAAACAAAGCGGGTCTGAGGGCTAAGGCACACAATTTATGTATAATGTTGTGGGTTCCAGTCTGTCTTATGACCTTTGCTACATGTTATCTGTGATCCGTCCAGCCTCAGGTTACATGGCACAGAAGAGACAAATCTGAAGCCAGAATACAGTCATTTTTAGAGAAAAACTCAAATGCTGAATAAGAATATTAGGTTCTTTTTTTGGATGATGAACCTGGACAGTTCTAACTTCATGAAGGGCACACCAAAACAAATTCCTGGCAACTGTCAATTCAGCAATTAAAACTTCTGAATCTCGAATTACTGCTGTCTTTCAGTGAGACGCTGGCACACATCAGTGACTAGTTATAACCCAAGTCCTGAACAGTGTTGTCTTATTGACAAAAAGTTGCCCAATTACAGCCTAGAATCCATCCAATTGTATAAGACAAACTCAAAACCATGGTTAAAATAAGGAAAAATGGATAATAAAAGTTAAAATAAAATCAAAGTCTTTTAGATAATGATAAATTAAGCATTATATGAACAGATGTAAGCTTTCACAAGTCATGTATCACAGCTACGATATAAATAATAATAATAGATAATAATTGGAATGGGAAAAGAGATTTCAACTAAATTATAATAAACTGAGATGACAATGGGTTTTGAATGCCATCAGTTAGTAGTTATTGCATGTAAAGCTGATTCAGTCACTCTCAATCATGCTACTTGGATGAGAAGACGGGTCGATTTATTGCTTTTTGTTGGTGGAAACTATCCAAATGCCCTAAAACTATTGTTATCTGCCAAATTAAATAAAAAACAAGAGGCTTTTATTAACTTAACAAGAGGTGGGATGGTAGCAATTGTAAAGATTCCCATGTTTACAACGTTTCATTTGCGTCATTGGACAACTCAAGACGGTCTGTCTGACTGAAGAGCTCTGACTGTATGACAGAAGAGCTGGTCGTGTCAAGGGTAAAAATACTTTTAATGGTCAACATAGCGCTATACTTAAATTACCTGAATTGACACACACGTGTCCCATCCATGTTTGTTTGTTTTTCAGCTACTTGTATTTTCTATAGCACCAAATCGGATATATTACAGCTGTCATAAATATCGGAGACTTGAATGTTAATGTGAATGGTATAGATACATAAATGCATTAGTGTAAATGTGTGACTGTAAAGTTTTTTAAGGCCCCACATGCTTTACGTATTAGAAATGTTGTTCAGGGTATGAGGTGCTCTGTAGCAATAAAATGAGGTTCATATTTCATAAATATTTAAGTTGTTCATGTGTAAAATATATTTGTTTTTTAATTAAACATTTTTGGAAGGCATCACTGCCTGTATTTACTGACAAAAAAATCATGCTCCCAGGAGAACACTAATGACACATGATAAATTCTGGTACTAATTACTACCAAATAAACACACAAGTCAGACAAATTTTACTTTATATTTTCACCCGTTTTTTACATTACAGCCCCCTTTCTTGTG
Source organism: Dicentrarchus labrax (assembly GCF_905237075.1). NCBI lineage: Eukaryota > Metazoa > Chordata > Actinopteri > Moronidae > Dicentrarchus > Dicentrarchus labrax. The sequence goes on along the minus strand of NW_026136705.1, from coordinate 26,651,562 downwards.
GGTTTTTTCCCTTGGCCGTGTCCTCTGCAAGTCTCTGCGGGATCTTAGTGTGCATAAAGGACTCAAAGGGACAGTGAGCGCCCCTCATGTACTTACTTATTCTACAGTGGGACAGGCCTGAACCCTTGTGGACTTATCAGGAACGAATGTCACACTCTGTGCAACCGCAACGTAGAACTTCTTCCTGCCTCTGCTGCCACTGACCTCTGACGCCACTGCTCTCACCTGGATGTCTGGAACAAATCTCTCTAAATTATAGGCTACTATGGTGCTATCACTGTTATGAGTCTCCTGCCCACTATCATTCAACAGAGTGAACACCAGGGAGAGGCCATAGTCTAGGTAAACTTGGCCTGAATGTGGAGCTCTACTTTACATATGATAACTTGTATGCAATCTCATGTTATATTAGTGTGTTCTGAAAGAAGGTTTCTGGTTACCTGGATCTTCGTTTCATAGCTTGTTTAAATTTTTTCTTCCACACAAGCTCGGCTTACCTGGCTACCTCTGTTTAAAACCTGATCATCATGTGTTTTTTAGTTTGGTATGTACAATATTATCATAACTAGGCAAATAAAAACTAGAAATGATGGTTAAAATTTGCACATGTCTTAAAGTCTAGCTATGCTAGCGGCTCTGTCAGACTGCTTAAGCTAAAGGCTAACGACAGCATGCTATCACACTCAAATATGACGCTGATATTTAGCAGGTATAAGGTAAACCATGTTCATCATCATCGTCTGATGTGTTAGCACACTAATATTTGCTCATTTGAACTTAATACAGAGTACAGCTGAGGCTCATGGGAATCCCACATATCCGTCATTTGTTTACAGCAAACATATTTTGCAAATACATTAGTACTGAACACATGATGATGGCTATTCTGAAGCTACTCTGAAAGGTTTGACTTTCAAACTTTATTAATTGTCAGGCCATGATCAGGCTTAGGCCTAATGGAACTGGGCCAAATCGGGCAGTAGGGTGCAGAGTGATTGGGTTGCAGAATGGTGCATGTGTGATGGAGGGAGACAAGGACAGGTCTGTATGAATTAGTGTGCCATTGTAAATTTAATATGGAATGTAATACTTAATACTTTTTTTGGCTTGCAGACCTCTATTCTGATCAATGCCCTGTTTCCCAAAAACATCTTGATGACGGGGCGCAGGTCAGTGCTGAAGATTTAAAACACACTTTAATTCTTGTATCAATTTAAAGTAAACGTTAAGGTCAAATTAGTACTTACGTAATTAACATTGCGGTTCACATTCGGAAGTAGCTCTTACATTTATGGTTATAATTTCAGAACAAAGATATTCACCTTGTGAGGGTTTTATCTGGGATATAATGAAGGGGTCATCATATTTTACCATCTGGTAGAAATTCATTTCTTTTAAAATCTGGACAGGAATGTGTTTCAGCTTTTCAGAAAGAAAGGGTGAGGCAAGTAACTCTTCACAGCTCTTAAAGTAAGTTTACCTTTCTTTGTAATAACAACCACAGTGTCTAGATTATCTAGAAAATCACATTGATAGTACACTCTGTCCACCCAGTTTCTTTCACAAGCTGGTTGTGGCAGACAGAGGCACAATGTGAGTCTTGTCATGTTCAATAACTGACTGCAACAGTGAAGGGTTGAGGGTATCTCCACTAGGGACACCAGCTGGAGTCAGCACAGGTGGCGGGTCACTTCTTGTGGCGACACCTGGTGGTCCAACAGCCAACGAGCTGCCTGTAAAGCAGGAAAACATGGCTGCTAATTGCAGCCGCACCTCCCTTTGCCAGAAGGCGTACACCAGAGGGTTGATCAGTGAGTTGGATAGACCCAAGAGCCAAAGATAGTTCTCCAACACGTCGGTGAGTTCACAGGTTTCACACAGAAGGTGCACTATGCATGCTACAAAGAATGGGCACCAGAGGACCAAGAAGCAGCCCACGAGCACTGCCACTGTCCTCAGAGCCTTGACATGACTCCAGTAGCCGCTTCTTAGCTGCTGATGGTGCTGATGCTCATGATGTTGATTGTTCTGGTGGTCACCTGTCCTGGAACCGGCTTGCCTAACTTGGCAGATCTGCTTCTGGTGGCTGCAGGCGATCTTCAGGATGTCCAGGTAGATGTAAACAAATACAGAGAGCACAGGAAAGAAGCATGCGCTGAATAACGCAATCATGCCCACCTCAATAACAGAGAAAAAGGCACAGAAGCCGCTGTAGACATCCCTCTGCAGCTGCCGCACCATTACTGCGGAACAGAGGAGACAGGTTATTTGCCATATGACACTACAACTTGCATTCTCGGACTGTCAAGAAAACAGTCCCTGAAGTCCATCAATATACACAAAAACAAAAATGCCATCTAATGTTTCCCCAAAAGTTGTAACTTAAAATAATACGGGAAATCACTCAGCAGCAGTCAGTCACGTTTGAGCTTCACCCCACTAGCAGTGTAAAGAAATCTCTTTTTCAGTATGGGTGAAAATAAATAGTAAGCAGATTTTTAAATAGGCTAGCTATTTACTCCAGTCTCCAGTCTCCAGTCTTTATGTTACAGGTTGAAGATGTCCTGAGCTGTTTTTGGCTTAGTGAAAACCAGACCTGTTGCTGCTATTTAGTAGCCCTGTCAAAAGGTGTCTGTACAAGGAGTCGAGAACTAGTGAGATGCTGTTACCATAACAGATAATTGTTATCTGTTATGGTAACAGCATAAAGTAGCCCAGCCAGTGGATGATCTGGACATACTCAGACAGATGCAAGTGCACATTCCTGGTGGATTATTTTATAACATAATTCTACTGTTTACCTGATAACCATTGGGATGGAGTTTAAAAAGATAGATACCTGTGAAAAACCTTTGGACACAAGGACATGTTACTCAAACTCAGACCTCTCAGACATTTTCTCATCAGTACCTCTGAAAAGAAACCCAAAAACAAGCTGCTTGCATTTTTAAATGCAGTGCTATTTTTGTCTGAATGCCAGCTTCTTTTGGTCTAACACACCATACATTTAATTAAGATAGAAATTAATTAATCTGTTGTACATTTTTACTTCTCACCTGGCAAGAATCCCAGAATCAGAGAGCTGATCCACAGAGCTAGCAGGGACCCAACTGCTGTCCCTTTCCCAGAGAGCTGAGAGTACCGCAGGGGCATCTTGATGGCTGCGTAGCGGTCAAGTGAGATCAGGAACATGGACATGATGGATGCTGTGCAGGGCGATGTCACAAAGGCCATCTGCATCAAACACCGTGTCTTGCCCTGAGCAGGAGGCGTGGCGTTTGTGGGAGGACCAGCAGTGATATGGCTGTACTGGTTCTGAGTGATATTTTTGCTGTTGTTGTTGAAGTCCTCTGTGGCTAGACCAGTGATGGCCACACCCACCAGGGCGTCAGCCAGTGCCAAATTGAGGACAAAGCACCAGCTCTGGCTGCTCTTCTTGAGGAGTAACTTAAGTAGAGCTGCTGCCACCAGCAGGTTGGTGGAGATGATGAGGCAAGAGGCGATGCTCAGGATCAGACCCATCACTCGGGGCCTCATGTCGCCTTGGGATGTCGACTCATTGGAGTCCATGCAGTCAGAACTCATCCTAACAGAGGGCTCAGTGCTTGCATGTCCACACAAATATGACATGTTGTTAACAAAAAACCCAAAGAGAAGGTGAAATTCACAAAATGTATATGCATTTAAGATTTGCTGACACTGCTGCCATCAGAAACACTTTCATCCTTTACAGCCATTGTCCAACAAAACACAAAATGTACCTGAGCTAGAAAAAAAATAGAGATTTGCACAAATGCTAAAACATAAAATAGGTTAAAACTTGAAACTTGATGAAGAATCCTGTTAGCCAGTATTGTCCTGTTACGTTAATCCGGAGTCGTGTAATGTTTCCTCGGTGATGCATATCATAGTTTAAAAAAGTGAATCTGTTGCTTAAACATCCGTTCAATCTAACTGTTCTCATCAGTGTCCTTAAAATCCCTTCAATGCAGAAGGACAAAAACACTCACAGCTTTATCAGTTAGTCTTGCTTGTCTCCTCCCCTCACACACACACACACACACACACACACACACACACACACACACACACACACACACACACACACATACATGCACAGGCGCACACACCAGCACAAACACATACATACCCTTCCGCTGCTCATCCGTTGCTGTTGTTGCCTCTCTGGGATTGACCCTTGTCCCAGCCGCCTGCCTGCTGGCTCCCTGCAAGCAGGAAGATCTCTATTTTTATTATATTTACAGTATTTCTAATTTTTTGTTAAGAGGATGTTTTTAACCAAGGTTTAGTTAGGGTTAATATTCTTTGGAGAACCAAACCTTACATGATTGGGGAATAAATAAATGAAATGAGTGTAGACTGGCTACAGGGGTTTTCCAAAGACGACATTTTGACACGTCACGGTAGAAAAAGCAGAAGAGTAAATAATACATTTAAGGATGGTTTAGCTGCTTCACTTTCATAGTCACTGAATTGTTCATGCTGGCTCACTGTCAGACTTTCGTGGCTTACTGGGACACTTCAGTAAAATGGAGCCATTGTTAATACAATACAACACATTTAACGCTTTTCCTGCTATGATACAGTATGTCTCACATGTAATGCATTATGTCATCACAGAACTATAGAGAATAACGTTGAACCAACACTATAGTGAACATTCACTGATCCAATGTTCCAGAAGTAAAAATCCTGTTTTCTCAAAGATGTGTTATATGACCGACAATTGAAGGGTTGTACATTAAATTCCTGATTGACTCATCAGTACAAAAGATAAGCAACTGTAAGAAAATATCTAGTCCTTTGATGAAGAGTCAAAATTGTAAGGAAAGAAGTTGTATTTTAGTTTAAGTTTAAGTGACGACAATTTTATTTACATATACTTTTGACTACTTCAGAATTACTATTTTAAATAGCTAAATAATAAATCCAAAGTGAAATATACTATGTAAAAACAAATGACAAAAACATTAAGTTAAGTTTAAGCAGTTAAATACAGTAGTTTAAAGTGGTATGTATTCTCAATTTGGGATAAATTCAGCAAATATGCTGCAGTGTTCAGCAGCTAGATTCTGAATTGCACCTCTGACTGAGTTCTTATCTGCAGCAACAATGATCTACAGGGTCATGGGCATCCTGACAGAGAAAACATAATCTCTCAGAAGGAAGAGGAAGTTGAAATAATTAGAACTAATAGCCGTAACATAAAGCATCACATTACCCTGACGACGCTTGTGTTTCTGTGTTGAGGAACTTTAAAGCGAGACTGTGTAACTTTAGGAAGAAGTAACACGGTCTTACTCTTATTAATGAAGATAGTCTGATGACTTTGTGACTCGTCTCTGCCATGGTTTACTGTTTACCGTACCACTGTTCTGCAAAGGTTTCTTGCTTTAAGGACATCATCAAAAGGAAACTTTCGAATGAGAATTTAAAGTTGAAAAAAAACAACTTTTGGACGTCACTCCTCCCATTAGCCTGACTTGTCCCGGGGTGTGAATTTCAGAAATTTGGGCGAAATAAAATGAGAATAATGCAAATAAATTTACGAAGACATGACAAGATTTTATAATTATTCAGGCACAATTGTCTCTGATGCATGATGGAATTTGCTGCCACATGCATTTGTCTTTTCTCTCACTTTTTAAAAAGCATTCATTTGTCTCCTGTGTTCCTGCTGTGATTTTACCATCTTCTATGGTGGCAGAGAGGAGGGGTGAATGCAAAGAAGGCCCCCATGTGGAAAGAGACCAGTAGACAATGTGGTTATGTACAGTATATATTTTTAATCTTTACTTTTGGTATGTCTTGCAGAGTGGAGGTCTAGAATGGCGAGTGGTAGCATTACATTAATATTTTGTAGCATTGTCTTGAGAGCCATCTGCTTACAGTTTTCCAGTGAATTTCTGGGGTTTCCGTTCAGGATGGAAATGTTCCTTGTAAGGCTTTGCATGACTGCATCATAATGTATCAAGCATTTATATATGCAAATGCAATGTTCATTTACTCTACATTTAAATGTAAATAAGGCCACCATACAATGATATTCATATTAAAGAATGAAACACCAAACTACATGTTCATTTACATCTAAATCACACCATGCAGGAAGAAAATTAATTCCACTAAAGAAACTTGAATCCAGAGATGAAACCCTTTAAAATATAAAAATGTGGAATTATTGTATTACACAATTTGTAGATTTATTCACAACATTTTTATGCATTTTATTGATCCATCCAGTTTATAAAGTCAGATTTGGTGGTCTAGATAGGGCAGGTAAAACACAGTATGAGTGTGACAGCATCTTATCAGTGTGCACTCAAGCAGGCTGTGTGCTCTGCAGGCTTCAGCTTTAATGTACATGAGTGTCCCGTAGTGCAATAACATACAGGAACATCGCCAGTGGAGCAGAGTAGAGATATATTGAGTGTATTCCAACCCTTTATGGAGTCATGATGCTAAAATTAAAAACTGTTCTCTATTTTCTTGAGGACATGCCTGTAAACCTGTAGACAGTGGACTCCTGCATGCACGCTATTGGCAGTGTTTGTGGGCTGTATAGAGCTGAATGGGCTTAGTTAAACTCTAACCTTGCTGGCTGCTGTCTCGCTCTGGCTCCAGAGTCCCCAGGAGAGACATGATGGGACCATTTTCCACTAAGATTCACACACAGATAGATCTAGCTAATGATGCATTCTCGCTGCACACACTCAAAACATCACCTGGCACCACACCAGCGTCTATAGTCTAAAAATACTAAAAGAAAAACAAGTGACTGGAGACATCCTTGTGTATGCCAAAAACCTTTTTGTTTCTTGTGTTTTAGAGAACTTCTTCATTAATCATGTCAACGTCTCAAGGAAACCTTTCATGTCACTTGCTTCCATAAGTCAACATATTTCCAGCTAAAATAGGACATTGGGGTTGGAACATATCTCAAGTAGCGATTGTTCAGAAGTCCAAAATGATTGCCCAAACTGTCCTCAAAATGAATCATATTTTAAGAAAAGAAAGCGGGTTTTCACCCATAATGTACTACCACTTCTCTCCCTTTGAACGTTTATTAAAGTGCATTTTATTTACTAGAACACAGTGAAGCTACTTATTCACATACTTTACGCTGATCATCAACATCTTAATTTATGTTCATTACATTTGTCTGCCAACAACCAAAACTGATAAAACAAAATTCTATAAGACGACAGAACAATGTTTTAAAGAAAAACTTGCTTTTCATTAAGCAGATTCAGACAGTAGCCCAGAGACCATTTTCGCAGCTGGAAAGCAGAACTTGCACTCTATTATAATGTTGTTCCCCTTTCTGTTTTAAAGTCAAAATAATGGCAAAATTTTCACCCAGTGAACATTTTTGTCAGTAGAGGCCATGATAATGAATTGGCAACTGTAAGATTATGGTTTTACTCAAGAGTATTTTAAAATTGTAATCCTGCTAATAATACATATTTTACTAACTGTAACTATAATCTGATATAACCCCAAGCCCGATGGTGAACCTGGTAAATGTTCGTTTCTAGAAATCAGCATTTTAACAGCGTATAGCCTCACTGAAATTCTAGCATGCATGTAGACTCTTTGTCTTCTCAGGCTTTGAAAAAGTGCAAAATACAATCTGTCATTAACTTGGCCATAGTGTGAAAAGGTTAGACATAACCGGAGCTTAGACAATCCTACAGAACTGGTTGGTAAGTGTCTGAATGTGTTAGCCCAGCCTGACTTTTCAGCATTTTCACACTTCCCATTCAGTCACACAAAGACGTCCTCAAACCCCAACACTACAATCCCAGCCAGTTTCACAAGGTTCACAATGAGTCCACAGCAACCTAAGAGGAAAGATCCTCTTTTTTTTATTACCCCTCACCCCCCTCGCTCCCGACATGCCAAAATAGCTCCAACGGACACACAATATAGGAATGTTATTCACCCCTGCTAGACCTTTCAGGACCTTTCAAAACAAAGTGTGGGTCAGCAGTAATTGTGCCCAGTGCCCAGCAGCACCCAGGGAGCCAGGATCCTGTTTACACCTTTGCCAACACCAACCCCCAACCCCTGTGACAAATTCTTGTAACTCCACCTGGACCTGGGATCTGTTTCGAAGAAGCTGCTGAGTGTTTTTTTTTTAAGCAAAGCGAGGAGTTTTCCAGTTTTGGAGGATCAGTCAGTCAGGAAAGAATTCTTCTGGACAGGATTGTTAAGGTGATGTTATGGGATGTTTTTCAGGGTGATGTCTGGTATTCAACAGGAGCAGGGATGTAGCTTCTGCTTCCCATTGTTATTACAATGTGGCCTGCAGCAGAGTTAGAGTTGTATTGGAGGTCTTGCGGTTGGACCTGACTGACAGACAGACAAGATCAGAATACCAAATTTATTATACTTAAACTTCATGATGTAACCACTCCTCACTTTTTGTTCTGGTCACACAGAGGACAGCTCTAATAACCTGTTAAACTTGTAGAAATGTGTTTCACAAAAAAGGCCCTGTTACCCATGATCTGTCATTTTAATAAAGTAGGCTATACTCTCAGACTGGTGATGTGTTCACAGTTTGTTTTAACATGAGTGGGGGATATAAACATGGCAACATTACAGATTATTTTCTCCCCTCTGAGTATTCAACAGTTTTATAGACCAGATCTTGAAGATAAGCTTTTAAGAGCCACCAGAGTTTGTAAAAGTGTAAAAAACAAATATCACTAAACTCATAGTCCCTAACTTCAGAAATCTTGAATACTTAAAGGCCAGCTCTTGAAAAATAAGAGTTCAAGAAAGAGAAGAAGGATCAAGAAAGGGTGGTCCACCGGCCTCATGCAGTCACCAATTCGCGTTTCTGATACACAGTCTGTTTCAGACAGTTTGAAAATGATTGTATTTGTGTTTCTATCAGACTAAAGATGTCGTTAAAGAGACGACTGCTGTCCATGTTGTTGTGCTGTGTTTACTGCATGGCCTCGCTCTTCTGCCTCCACCCAAACCGCAACAACTGCTTCTCCATCGGAGCTCGGTGAGTCTGTGTGTGTCAGTGTGTTAAACATGGACAAATGTTTGTGATAAGAACTGTTGTGTTACAATGACTGACTTTCTAGACACGTGTGTCCCCTCATGTTGCCCCACATGCTCTATTAAAAGTTGCACCTACTAAGAATGGTCAGCTGAATGTTTATTTAGAGGTTATTGTTTTCATATTTTGAAAATTTTAGACTAGTTTTTAGATAAAACTCATGTTCCTAGAAGAAACAAAGAAACACATTTCTTAATCTGCATTTCCAAATGTTCTCTGGGATTTCCTTTTTTGGCCATGAATTTGTATTTGGAATGGGTATGTTGAATGTCAATAACCATCATACCCAGATGACATTTGTTCTACCTGACAGGAAATGTCCTTGTTATGAACAAAGTGTAGAAGAAAATGAGGGGGATTTAACAAAGGTCCCGAGCTAGAATTGAACCAGTTGTGTTGCCGTTGAGGGTTGCTGTATTACCCCATTGACTACAGATATGTTGATATATCTCTATAAATATAATCTAATGATTTGAACTAGCATTCCCAACCTTTGACCTTTGGCTTGAGAAATAATAAAAGAAAAGGCAGAGGTGACAAAATAAGACTGCATCTGGGGTTTGGGCATGCCAACTTATGATAAAAACAGTTGAATATGAGCATATTTTTTCACATTGTGGACCTTTCTCACAGCAGACATTTAGGCTTGTTAAACACAGGGTCCATCCAGGAGTTCCAGTGCCAGGACCCCTGTGTTGTGCATGCTGGCCCACTCATATTAAGGCCTTATTCTTTTTCCCTCTCTTCCCTTAAGTCACTCTTTATCCCTACATTGCTTTCTCAATTTATCTCTCCATCCACTTGTCTGTCCATTCCTCACTCTCCTTAATTGTTCACCCTTCTCTCAGGAATCTGGTGTCAGTCGTCCAGCAGCTTTACCAGCGTGTCATTCGACTGCTGCGCACCACTCTCTGATCCACAGCGCTTCCAGTGTTTAAACCAATCACTCCGGACCTGTATTGCCACTGTGGCAGATGTGGCTGTTTTCGAACATGCCCTCCGGTAGTGCATCGCCAACTAAAAAGAAGAAAAAGAAGAAAGAGGAATGGTGTCACTCCACTCTTGGACTGTGAAGTTTCCACCAATTGCCCTGCTGTGTTCACCACTGCATTACTCTGGCTGTAGATGAGGAGGCGACAAGCATGTGAAAACATTTTTTTTTACTCAAGTAGATTGTGGGTATCTGCTGTGTGAGATGTGAGTGAGGTGGAAAATACAGTTTTGTTTTAAATGCATTTTGAGGGTTCAGTGCAATCGTGAAGGCTCAAGAAACAGGCTCGTAACCATGAGGTTGCTGGTTGAAATTCATGGACACGATGGCAGTATTGTTGTAATATATGAAGGTGCAAAATTCAAAATCTTCCCTTCATTAATAACCGTCACAAAGCTGACCCTGAGCAAGGCAGAAAGCTTTCATTGTGGCTGCGCTGTAGAGGGAAGCAGCACCTGTGGTCTGAGTGTGAAAGCTGTTCAGACAGAAGCTTGTAACAGACATATTAGGGTACTCTCGTACCCAGTCTGACACAGTATATTGGACCCAGCTTGAGTAGGAAGAGGACCTGTGAAGACCTCTACTTAAGTACACATATTCCACATCAACACTTGCCTTGTGCCCTTGCAAGTAACACAGTACAAACATGTGTTTTTAGCTCCCTGTGGAGCTGAAAGAGCTCTACGAGGGTAATACAGCAAGAGACACGTCAAATTCCACCACAGGGAAAGAGAAACCACACACATCAGATGAGACACATTTGCCTTGTTGTTGCTATAATGCCCTTAACTATGTGAGAGAAACTACAGCTTATGGTTACATAATAAGAATCTAAGGTGTCATATTTCTGAAGGCAACTGTGCTAATGTATCTTTGCATAACTAGAAACATCCTCAATTGTTTTTGTATGTAGGGCTTAAAAAGTATTTTAGGCTAAAATGCTACATATAGGACATAAACAGGCTGCAGCTGAAATGTTGATTTATGACATTGCAGGTAATATATAATAACAGTACACTGAAGGGGGAGATGGGGAGACTTCAAACATCTAGTAGCAGAGAGGCCATAGCTTATGTTATTGAGACAGTGCTCTATATAGAATCAGTTTTACTGCTATGTAGTTGCCTGGGTGACAAGTCCTCACATGACACATGTCACTGCATATGCGCTGATCGGGGAGCTCAACAGCAGGATGAAGACACGTCTGCAGCACTTTAATTGTTGGTTGTCCCAAATAATAATAATTTAAAAAAAAAAAAAAAACATATTTTCTCACTTACTTACAGTGGTAGCATGCAGATACTGTTGTTTTGGTCAATGCGGGTTTTCATTTTGTGAGATTTGTGTCTCTATGCCAGTGCAATAGAGGTGAATGGAATTTAGTTTGTGGTGCTAACAGCAATAAAAAAAACTACATAGAAGAATTCCACAGCAAAATGTATTTCCAATATCCTTGTTACTCCGGATAATTCACGGAACACAATGGTTTTCATAGGGACTATTATTTAGTAGAAAATAGTTTCATTGAAAATGATTCACACAGAACTCACAGTGAGAATGCTTGTCAGGAAAACCTAAACATGGGTCATGTTTAGTAATTGAACAAGAAATGGTGAAGTTTTGTTTTTCTGGGGACAGATCAAGATGGAAGGATGGTGCAATAAAAATCAACACGTTTAGTCTTATCAGGCTAAGAGCCGCTGGTCTGAATTTGAATTGAATTGTGTTTGTAAAATGTGTGAATGAGTAAAGTCTGATTCACACTTAGGGAAACAACCACAAAGAAATACTTAAATCTGTGATGCATTTAAAAGAAGAAAAAGAGAAAACACATTTACAAATCAAAGTTGTAAAAAAGAAGGGATATGATAACTCACTGGTTATTTGTTTGTAAGAGAACTGATAGCTGAAGACATATCTTTTAAAATACTTGGGCAACAAGTTATGCAAATGTGCTATAATATTATCTGCTGCCTAAAGAGATGATGTACTTTTGCATGGCTCTGGGTGTCAGTGTTGCTGTGGTGACAACTTTTTCACACTTTTGTATAAACTGAGTGAATGTGTAACACTCCCAGCATTAGCTGCTCCACCCTGGAGGGTTTGATAAAAAATAAAAAAAGAAGAGAGAGAAGTTTGCTTGCATAAAACCTCCTGTAGCTGTTAAAAAGTGGTGAATAAAAACTGGGCTATGACAGTTGTCTATTGAGGTGACATGACTTTAACGTCCCGTTCTCTCACTGCAGTCAGTCCCTAAACATATGTAAGGACATACAGCAGGTGTGTTGCAATGGGATACCTTCAATTACTTAATATCATTATTTAAATATAACAAATACACTCCAATAAAACAAAACAAATTTTCTTAAAAAGCGTGTGTCATTGGCTTATTTATGTATAATAATGTGTGTGTGTGTGTGTGTGTGTGTGTGTGTGTGTGTGTGTGTGTGTGTGTATAGTGTATTAATTAAATATTTATTGAGCTCTTATGAGAGCAGTCCTGGATTGCATTGCTTATAGATGCAGCAGAAAACAACTTGTTGAACAGGTTTTAGGCTGTTTAGAAATTGTAGTGGAGCATTTAAAACATCACCAGTATCTGCAGTGTTAATAGAAATGGGGGAAATGCCTCTAGGAATCCTGCAAAGGCCATTTTACAGGAAGGACTGAGCCCAAGTCTTTTCAGTTTTGAGTGGAAAGGGAATGCTAAGGTGCAAAATGTAGGCAAAAAAAGAGAAAAAGAGAAACTTCTGGTACCAAAGTGGACAACAGTACAAAACTATATCCAGACAAAACTAAATCCAGACACAGGTGCAGCATTCTTCGCCCCTCCTTGTGAGGTAGCAGTATAAACAGAGATAATCAGACCATCTTGCAGTGTACACAGCCGCATTATCTAGAGTATTGTTTGAATTAAGGCTGGATGGAATATAACCAACCAAGTGTTGTAATTGCTTAATAGCTCGTCAGAGCTTTCAAGCATTAAGTCGTAAAAGTCATCCTGCAGGAAGGATGTTGTGGATTAAACTTCTGCTACTCAGGCTACATTATAGGGGTTGGATATCTCCTTTGTTTTGGTAAAGCACAGGTTAAAGCTATTCTTAAGAATTATATGGACAAAATCTTGCAGGAATACTTTGACTTAAGTGCCACAGGAAGACATCTTTCCAGTATTCAAAAACATGTAGGTGTTGGTGGAATATGAAGTGGGAGCCCAGGGGGAAGAGATGGTCAATACTCATCTAAGAATAAGGCATGCAGGATTAAATAAAATGCACTATTACTGGACTATGCACACACTGTCATAAATCTACTAAAAGAAACAAATATGACAAAGAAATAAGGGAATTAATAGTAGATTTGAATCTGGGGAATATCCCAGGAAAGACGTAATGGAATATACGCAATCTTCAAATTAATTACTTAAGAGTAAAATAAATAAATAAATTCTGGCAATCAACTACTCGGTCGGTCCAGTAGGTGGCGGTAACGCGCGTATGAGCCGCTTGTCCGCCGCAATTAAAACCCGAAGAAGAAGAAGAAGAAGACGACGGCTCGGCTGTGTTTGACATTAGCTGAAATGGGAAGCTAACAGCAGACGAGAAGTTTTCCGCTTTCACTTTCTTAAAGTCAAGCCACGTATATCCATTAAAAAAAGTCATGGAAAACCGAGTCAAATAGCAGCTTCGCCCATTTGTTATCGACACCACAGGTACGTGACGTTTCGGCTGAATGTAACGGTAACTATTCGCTAAACTGTTGAAACCTTAATTTCCACAAGTGTTAGCCGACTAGCTGTTAGCCTAGCAGGAGCCGTTTGCTTCGAGCTAACCGCCCCAAAAAAACAGCCGGAGACGGCCATTTATGCGAGAAAGACAATTCAAATGAACGGTTTTCAGTTATTAAAAGTGCACATCAGAACCAGAAGAAGGACTTGTGTTTTATTACTACTGTTGGTCAAATCGCTAACGATAATAAATAACTTAATTTCATTCTCGTGATACTGTTGCTATCAACCGAACTGTCACTCACAGTCTGACTCCTCCCCCCCCATTCCATTCCATCCCCGCCCCCTTCGCTACACACAGCCAATTGAATCGCTTAAAACTTTGATTGACTGGACTCGCAGCCAATAGCAGCCCCGCGACGAATATGATGGCTCTCTCTCTCTCTCTCTCTCTCTCTCCGCGGTGTTCGACACAGCGGGCGTCTCTTTCCGGCGCAGTACGCTGGGATGCTGATGCTGAGGAGCCAAGTTGATCTGTAGCATCACTAGCTCTCCAATGTCCATCGACATGTTGTATTGTTTGAAGTTGCAGCACTGTATTGACCTCTGTCTGGGGGGGCTGTTGTTGTTTCTAGCGGGGCTGCAGCAGGTGGAAGCAGCCGCCGCCGCGGAGATGGCCAACTTGAACTGGAAGCCGTTCATCTACGGAGGGATGGCCTCGATTGTCGCAGAATTCGGTAAGCTACGTGATGCACCACGACATGCAGACCCTTACCGTCATGTATATCGATGGGTTTAAAGGCTGTTATGTAGTGCCAGTGCATGTTCTGTGCAAATAAGGCGGTTTTAAATTCCGTGAGTTTGCAGTCACGGGCAGAATTTGCATCTGCTCAGTAATGGTAGCGCCGGTTTCAGGAAAGGGACCGAAGCCCGAATGCATATCAGATTTCTTTTGGTGCACATTGTGTGCATCATCCTGGGACTGCAAATGTATACAGTGCACTGAGTTAGAATACAGCCAGGTTGTTGGGTACACATCCACACTGTTTACTTCACCTGCAATAACCTAAAAAGATCAAGCATCAGTATTCCAGAAAAGTTGTACATATTTGTTTTATATTTTTATTTTTCTTACACAAAAAGTAAAGACATAAGAAATATGCTATTTCTGGTACCTGGATAGGAGTTGCAACTTGGGAAACACTTAAAAATGTAAATCATGCATGACAGGTGAAACTGCATTACCTTAATTTTCTGTTTTGACTTAATCTTTACTGGTATCATTGTTAATATTATTACTTTTAATCCTCAGGCACATTTCCCATTGACCTGACTAAGACCCGGCTACAGGTCCAGGGTCAGTCCCAGTACACGGAGGTCCGGTACAAAGGCATGTTCCATGCCCTCTTCAGGATCGGCAAGGAGGAGGGCATCCGAGCGCTCTACTCTGGGTACGGAACATGCTTTTTTAGGTTCAAGAAGTTCTTCAAGTGCACGCTAGTTTGGAGCACAGTAAACAGATGTTGTGTGTTTGCTTGAGGGTCGAGGGCCAGTATAAATTGGCTACATAAAATAAATCTACGACATAAGTAGGCTTTCCCTAACATGGACGTGGGTGCTATCAACACAGGCGTCTTTCATCCATTAATGCTGTTCAGTTGGTGTGCATGTTTTATGAGATTTAAATAAACAGAGGCTATTATATGATATTAATCGCATAATGGGGTTTATTTAATTGATGCAGTCAGCACAGCATGGGCCATACCTGCTCAATCTGCTCTGTACCACTTTACCAGATAACTCCTGCTCTGGTTAAGCGCACATTGTGTTTCACATCAAAACGGTAACAAAAGAGATGAGAAGTGGTGTGGGATGGATTTTTCTTGGTTTCGACATTGTTAGAAACTGTAAGTGCACAACTCAACAAAATATATAGAATACGTCTAGTTGTCTTCATACATTTCAATGCGTAAATGTTACATATATGCAGACAGAAATACCTACTCTCCATAGTTTGCCTGTGGAGCTTTATAAGGAGCTAAGATACTTGAAACTGGGATTCAATCCTAAGTTTGAAGGGGAATTCTTGGGAAAAGGCTTAGGAATTACCTTGTAATTTCAGCAATAAGTTCCAGATGTGTGAATACAGTTGCAAGTGCCTTGCCATTCCCAGAGGAGAGAGGTTTCAGTTAAACTCAACGTGCTGTAAAGTTAATCTAGTTACTTCTTCCTGCGAAATGCTCCGTGCTGATGGAAACGGCGTGTGTTCAATACAATATGCGGTAATAAGCTTTCCTCACAGAGCTGTTACACTTTGTGGGTGGTAGAACTGCGATATTGCCGAATCAAGCTACAGATTTGAAAGAAGCCCAGTGGGACAGGAAATGTGCTCCATTTTAAAAACAAGTTTCTCTTTTACATTTCAAGCAGTGGGTGTTATTTCAAGTGTTTTGTGTCTATTAAGATTCATCTCTGCTTTTGGGCAATAGACAGTAAGACTGGATTTCACACTCCTACTGAAATTTTGTTTCATTGCATCCTACGCCACATGAACACAAAGTAACAGATAAGCAGTTCCTCTTCCTCTGCACCTGCCTCAGTTCTGTCGCACAGAAAAGGTTAATAAACATATCTGACCTCTCCTCTCAGGATTTCTCCCGCCCTGTTGAGACAAGCTTCTTATGGGACAATCAAGATAGGAACTTACAACTCTCTGAAGAGGCTGTTTGTCGCTCATCCAGAAGGTGAGTGTTAACTATTTCTGCCTCCAACATCCTGTCTTCTACCTTTTGTGCTAACCTCTCTTTTTATTCACGCTTTCATCTTAAGGCTCGAAACTTACAGCCTCCCTGCACAGAAGGAAACTAGCTTTTTACTTCGCAGGTGTTTGAATCCTTTTTCAACTACAAGGTATTAGTCTGGAAAAACATTCACAGAAAGTCAGCTGAACTCAGCAGCTGGCCAAACAATGGACTATGGGAGATGGTTTGAAAGATACTGACGGCGAGCAGCTCGGTATATTAAATTTCAAGTCATATTTGCATGATGGCTCTGACTGCTTTCAGACTGATGCAATCTCTTGAAAACTTAAGTTTAGTCAGTAAGCATTTGTGACGGCATTCACCCAACTAAAATCCCTGTGAGCCATCCAGTGTCACAATGAGCATTTACAACCTACCTGGAACAGGAGAGCACACCATCTTAACAGCAAAGCATTTAGCAGCAGTAGCACCTTATTCATTTACCTAAATTTACATTTTAGTTTGTTAACTGATGTATTATCCAAAGTTATAGTAGGAATGTGGTTGACTATTTTGTACTATTGGCTATAAAGTAGTTGGACTGGGTACCGAAGTACTTTTGTGTCCAAAATAAAGACAAAATTGCTTTGATGTATTTGAGTATTAAAAAAATGCCTTGTCATTCTGTACCAAATTTTGCTACCTAAGGAGTAAATACCATCATCGTCAGTGTGCCAAACAGCATGCAGCCGGCTGATACCCGACCTTATGGAGTAGCCAGTAGCACAGTGCTTAGTTCAGAGTGGAGTCCCAAATGCAGGGAAGCCTCTATTGTGGCCTGAAGGTGGCAGAAAATGAAACAATATTACGTAGGTTTTTCTTATTTTGATTAAATCTGTTGCTATCAGGACAACAAACTAACTGAACTGAATTGTATGGGTGATTATTACTAGTTTTTCATTTTAGGCAGGACAAAAGTTAGCCCTCTGTTAGTATTATCTATGTTGGTGAGCCCAACTGTTTATTTTCGATCCCGCTTATACTGCATTCTGTTTGTTCTCATATCTCATCTGAGATTCTCTCATTCACTCCCTTTCCTTCTGTTTGGACTCAAAACATCTTTTGTGCCTCAAACAAGTCAAACCCCTTGCAGGCCTTCTCTTTTCTTTGTTTATGCCGGGAAACTTTACATGTTGGGTGTTTTGGTGGTAGGATGCTTCTGTTTACATGCAGACATGGATGAAAAGGGGTTAAACGTATTCTCATCATTTGTTGTAAATGGTATAGTACAAGGTGGTTGAGGTCAAATTTAGAGAAGACAATTTGCCCCTTGGACACAAAGTTTAGTCACATTCAGTTGCAGTTTCTGAACCAACAGAATTAGAATTGGTATGGTAAATAATCAGGGATCAATGCACAAACACATGAAGTGCACAGCAATTTACCCTGGTGATATTGGTGCAAAACAGCACGTTACTGAATAGATTTCTTTACACAGAAACAATACTGTATGTGCCTTTCAGTGTGTGGCTGTACACCGCACACACCCACCAAAAAAAAGGGCGACAACCTGTGTTGATCCGTCTGGAAGCAGGGTGAGTGTGGAAACCTGGCTGCACTAATTTGCAAGCTAAATAAGAAGCAAATAGTTTCCAGGAAGGAAGTGGTCGAGGAAGAGATGGCATGGGAAGAGTGGAGACAGGAGGAGAGACAGTAGCATGAGAGTGAGTTAGTAAATGCTCCTATGTGCTTTTACCTTCCTATGTGACACAGAGCTTATGTGTCTAAACAGTTTACAACATTTTATATATTTCACTGACATGGAAATAGACAAATCCTCGACACAAACAGCAAACGTGGCCTTTAGGAAAGAGTCACAGAGAGAAACTGACTCAGAGTACAGATGAAATAAATAGTCAATTAGTTGGTCAGCAGAAAATGTATCCACAATTATTGTTACAAGCATTTTTCAGGCAAAACATGCTAAAGCATTCTCTGGTTTTAGCTTCTCAGATGTGAGGATTTTCTGTTTTTCTTTGTCATATAACATTTCAAATTGAATCTTTGAATCTTAGACTTGTAGGGGTTGTGATGGAACAAGGCAGCATGCATCATGGAGGAAAACAACTGTCAAGTTGAAGAGGGAACAGGGACGCTCACATACACCATATTTAAAAAATATATATACAGTAGTAGTGGGTAAAGTGGACAGAAATAAGCAGGCTCAGTAATAGAGGAAAAACATCCTAGAAACGTGAAAGTGGATGAGTTTTTGTTGTCAGGAGCTCTGATGTTCATTAATCCTCCATGTAGAGAAACAGAGAGCCACTTCAGTTATCAGCCAAATGGGTTTGCGCTACATTTATCAGTGATTTTCCGGTGCCAGCAAGTTTCTTAGACTCACAGTAAGTTTGTGACCACAGGCTCTGTGACTTCCTCTCTTCCTTCTCTGCCTGCTTTATTTGTTATTCGTCTTTTCCCATTGACTGGTTCCCTCTTTATCTGGCATTACCTTTCACTGCCTCTATGCCAAGCCCCCTTTTTCTTTTTCTTTGTTCTCTTTCTTCCCCTTTGCTTTTTACTCTTCTTTGCTCCTCTCAATATTTAATGGGCAATTAGTGTATATCAAATAGATAATATGAATAATAGAGTAGATCGTGGTAGGATAATAGAACCGAGGGATTGAAAGTAATGAAGTAGTGAAGTTGTATTTTATGCTTTTCTAGGTCACCATTTTGGAAAATACGCTTGAGATGAGAAGAGTGATACAAATCTCATGTCTGTGCATTAAGTATGGGGTTGGTCGCCAGATACAGTGAGAACAGTTTCTGGTTTGTTTTAAAACCATGATGGAAAACTGCATAGTCACTGTACCAGGTTGTCCCTTAAAACATTTGTTTGTTAACGGGTTAAACTAATGTGTCAGCACCAATAAACCAGGGCAAATGTCTTGTGCACTCAGTGTACTAATTGATTATCAGTGATTAAAAGTAGATAAGGGAGGGTTCAATGGAAGGGAGGTCTTTTTTTGTTTTTGTTGATTGTTTGCCTTTCCACTTTGCATGCCCTCTGCCACGATGGTACCACTGTGTTTTGAATGCTTGTTTTGACACAGGCTTGGGTTTGCCCTGTGGTTGTGGTGGGATCGAACGCCCCCTTCCCCCGTCCAAAAAATGAGCGGCGCGAGGACCGCCACACTAACTGTTGGTCAGATTGATCAAGGATCACTGTAACTATTGTTCTAAACTCAATTCGTTATTATTTTCCTCCTCCTCCTCCTCCTTCCTCCTCCAGTGTAGACACCATACTGGGTTACTACTAATAAGATCCACCACTTGCTAACACTGACAAACTGTACCAAAACTAATTACTAACAGTGGTTGCTGTTTAAAGCCAACACACAGACTATGTACTCTCTCAAACAACAATATCAAATTATTCTCAGCGTTGGATTTGATCAGCTTGGAGTGCCAGTTGGGTGGAGTTTGACACATCATGAGAGACACCAGTGTGAGAAAGTTTAGACAGTTTGAAGGTCCATCCAGCTCATGTTGATAGAATACAGTTAACTCCACCCATGTAGTGTTCCAAGTAGGTTAGAGCAAATATGTACACTTGTATGTGGATAACATAAATTAGGCACTAATTGTAGTAAACAATAATCCCTTTCTGACTTTCTTGTAGCAACTAGCGTTCAGAGTTCATAACAATCTTACATTTGCTAGAATCAAACAGGATGTAATAAACAATCATAGATGTTCTATCTCTAAGTGCACTCAAGTGTCATTTTCAACACACCCTTATTTGTGTCTTGTTTGGATCGGAGAATACTGCGTTTTTTTTAAGAAGATACATTTGATAGGCAGATGATTTAAACCCTTTATAAGGTATTTTTAAAGGGCTGATTCTTACTTGTGCAGGATGTGTTGATGTCTTGTTCTTGTACGTGCATGTTCCTTTACTTATTCCCTATTTTATTTTATTACTTTATTTGACAGAGATAATGTTAATTAACAGAAAAAAATAATTGTAAGTGAGCTGGAGTATATGGCTCCAGGTCTGAACAATTTAAAAAGGGGAGTGAAAACTCAACAAAAGTTGACCAGTACTTTTTGTTGTTCTTTGTTGGTCTAATCCTGGATAAAGATGCTGCCATGCTGCATCATGTCATTTGACCTTTTTGTGAACATATCCATGCACAAGTCTAGTATGCTTATACCTGGTCACTCTATGTATCTGCTTTAATCTGTACACATTTTAAAAAACAGCAGTTTTAAAAAAAATGAATACAAATCAAATACATTTTATTTTTTATTAATTGTAATAAACTTCAATTAATTCAGACTTTCTGTGTTGATATTTCCAGACATTATTAATAAGACATATATTGTAAAATGATTTCAACACATAATAAAGTAGCATACAACCAAAAATATAGTTTAACAGGACGGTTGTGTCAGGTTTTGTATTGAACAAATATCCCAAACACGATCAACCAGTGTATTGAAAATGACACCGTTTCTTAAAGTGGAGCGCATGCATGACAGTGTTATATGGAAATAACATATCATCCCTCTGGACATCTATACATAGTTATTTATAGGCTAATCTTAATGGAATTGTGTTTGTGTGTCTAATATCTAATTTCTCTTTCCTGCCAGACGAGACCATGGTCATCAACGTCTTCTGTGGTGTCGTGTCTGGAGTACTGTCCTCCTCCCTGGCCAACCCCACTGACGTCCTCAAGGTGATTCTTAAAATGAATCTCTATACCTGAGTTCACACACTGAGTGAAGTGAAGTGTTGAAAATTTGGGGCGAAAAATGTTTGACCTTGTTTGTTTGTTTTTCTTTTGTGTGTCCTTTTTTGTTCCAGATCAGAATGCAAGCGCAGGGCAGTTTGCTCCAAGGCAGCATGATGGCCAACTTCATCAACATCTACCAGACAGAGGGCACCAGAGGGCTGTGGAGAGTGAGTGCTGGATTACTTTGTATAGGGGATGTATGTGCATTGTGCATGTAGTACAAGTGGTGGATACTGTGTTCCAGGATGGCGCCCTATTCATTCTTAATGAGCTTTTTTATGATTTTTTTATTTTTTTTTATTCTAAGCATGTGTTGAAAGTGCAACCTAAGTGGACAATTGTAATTGGTTTTTCAGTAGTTTAATATATGTTAAAGACAGACACAGTTAGCGACCAGCTGGTGAGCATTCAGCAGCTGAAGAGCCAGATATTTCCGTAAGGAGTTGGTAGACACTGAAAATAGAGCTTAAAGAGAGTCAATATTGGACATTCATCAGAAACATTATTGATCATGTTGCTCCGTAACTGCTGGATGTGTGAATAAGCAACTGTTTGGTAACACTATATCAACTTAAAAGGTGACAATATGTCAGTGTTGTGGTCACAGCTTGGTTCCACTGATCCCAAGAGACTGTACAAATCTGTTCTTTCAAGTCAAGAATACATTTTGGGTATATTTTAGGTCTTTAAGCTTGTTTGCTACCTTTCTGGGAGTTACAGCAGGATATGTTTAGCCTAGCATTGCTCAAAGCCTGGAAGCAGGTGGAACAGCTAGCCAGATATAAAAAAATGACACCTTCCAAAAGCTCAAAAATAGTCTTCTCTACATGTTGTATCTTGTTAAGTAGTAATATGGGTTTGTACTGTGATAGTGTTCAGACGTATCAGACGTGTTTTCTTCTTCCTCCTCCTCAGGGTGTCATCCCCACAGCGCAGCGAGCAGCCATAGTCGTCGGGGTGGAACTTCCTGTCTATGACATAACGAAGAAGCACCTCCTTCGCTCTGGCGTCATGGGAGACACCATTTTGACACATTTCATGTAAGTTTATTTGTTCCTCTTTCAGGTCAAGGGTGGTAATCCTGTGTGATCATACAGGATGTTTTAAAGTAGTAGCTTTGCTTTGGAACTGCTTTTGTTGGGTGAACATTTGACTTTTGAATGAAGCTCCTCAGCTTTGGACTGGTCTGTTAACCTTGTCCTATGTCTGGATGTGTGTGCAGCTCAAGTTTCACGTGTGGTTTGGCGGGGGCGCTGGCCTCCAACCCTGTAGACGTGGTCCGGACCCGTATGATGAACCAGCGAGTTATGTCAGGAGGCCCTCTCTACAAAGGAACACTGGACGGAGTGATGCAGACGTGGAAGAATGAGGGCTTCTTCGCTCTCTATAAGGGATTCTGGCCTAACTGGCTGCGACTGGGGCCTTGGAACATCATTGTATCCTTTAAAACCTACTGAGTTCCTTTTACAGGTGGGAAAGACAAAGAAATCAGACTTTTGATCAAATAGTTCTTGAAGAAATTTGGGAATTCCATAAAAAGCATATAATTGGGTATGACATGTTTGATTTCTCCTGATATACTGTACACCAGACTGTTTATACTTTGAAATTCAGATTTTTTTGTCTGGATAACTTTAGAGTTGGGGGATATGAAGATATATCCCATGAGACAGTAGAGACATAGCTCAAACAGGTTAACAGCAGTCGAGCCACGTTTGAAGGAGGCTCGTTAATGACAGAGCATAATGATCGAAAACAACATGGTAACATCGGCAACAGCTGATGTGTTCACTGCTGCTCACTCTTGCTCTACCTGGTCAGTGCTGGTAAAAAAAAAAAAAAACAGTGCCAGAGAGTCTCTCTCACTAATGGATCGTAGATATTTGTAATGTGAGTGAGAGATGTGGCGCCAGACATGGTGTTAGAGAGAAGTGTAATGGCGGGGGGAAATTAGACTATGGTGGGCCACAGAGTAGGTAATTAATGGGAAACACAGCTTATGTAATAATGCAGTCATTATTATATGAGTACTGAGTACTCAAGGGTCAGACCACACACATCTCCGAACTTGGCCCTCATTTTGATCTTAACTACACAGCTGTACAGTTTTGTAACTGCATCTTGCACAGTCTGATGTCAGTACACTGAGAAGTTTCTATTGTTGTGATATCAATCATGAAGCTTTCCTTAACTCACGTCTCAGTTCTTCATCACCTTCGAGCAGCTGAAGAAGCTCCCATTTTAACACCAGCAGGAAGTGGGACTTCACAGGACTGTCAGACTGTGACGGGCATAAGTGGGGTGTGAGCACGGCAGCACCTGGAGTTTTGGCACCAGTATATTCACACTCCCCTCAAATTCATACGAATGATACAATACGGTATCAGTCATCTCTTCCTGCCCACCTAAATCTTATGTTGATTTCTCTTCTTTTTTTTTTTTTTGCAAAGTGTTTTATTTATTGTCACTGGTTTTGTTTTCGTACTGTTTTAAGGACTGCTGCTTTGATGATTTCTCTCACCCTCAACCACCGTTGAAACTCCCCAGGCAGCTAAATGTTTGATTGTAGCAGAAGAATTGGAAAGTTTGGGAGACTGAGTTTATTTCCTTGAGCTGATAAGAAAGACAGAGTTTATCATTGTGGATTGGGTGAGTGGAGTCTTGTGAACTTTGGCCTTTCTTAAATGACAAACGGAGATAGTGCTTGTGATTTTTTTGCTCAGGATTCCTACACGGGTCTGGAAAAATGGGGAAATTAATTTATTAATAAGTCCAGGAATTGCAGAATGTCAGTTCAGACATGCATGGTTAACTCAGTTTGAGGAGATTGGAAAAAGAAGAAATGAATAGGAAATTCTAAAATGAATGACGTGTAGGAACGCTGTATTTTAAATGCATGGGCACTGCATGAATGTGCTCGGAAAATAAGTCAGATTTATCTTGTGGAATTGCATGGAAGACAAACTGACTGTTACAGGTACTTACTGTACTGAGAGAGAGAGATAGAACAGCATTAAGACTGAACACTGACAAAGGGGAGGACATAATTCTCAACAGCACTCCAGAAGAGTTAGTCTCTCTAAGGAAAGTGACACTCCCATAAGTATTTCGTGATCTTAAGTATATTAAGGTGTCGCAAAGCCTCTGAAATTTCACAATGCAGTTTTAATCTTTAAGTGGGTCAGTTGCCAGAAAAACACTCAACACATGAACTGTTATCTGAATCATTTTTTTGTTAGGGAAAGCAATTTCTAGTCATATTGGAACACAAACTCTGAACATGAAGTTTAACCTGAAACAATCAGAAATCTGAACCAAAGCCTCTCACAACAAAACAAAGCCTTTTTTTCTTCAAATTTTTATTTTTAAGGACATATTCAGTCCAGGTCAGTCACTGCTAATGAAGTTTTTTTTGTTTTTGTTTGTTTGTTTTTGCTGTAGAGACATTTATTTTGTCAGTATTGGGAGCTGTGAGCGGTGCTTGCTGCCATAATTTTAATGAATGATCCGGTACATAATGTAAATCACTGTACAGACTCAGTCACACATGGAGGTGGATGTATTTTATCTTACGCATGTCCAGGTGTACATATGATGCCTTGTTCTGCTATTTTTACCTTTGTGTCCCTCGTTTGAGGTAAAGTGATGGCATGAATAGAAAAGTGGCAGCTGGTTTGGATAAAGAGGGCCTTTGTGCCAAAAATAAGTTTCTACCAAACTGGGTTAAATTAATTTGCAGATAATTCTTACAACATTTGAATTTTGTGAATCACATTTTTTTTTAACTTCCTGTGTCAAACAGACCAAATGCATTTTTTTTTGTTACATAACATAATTATTTATGGGAAGCCATATCTTAGCAGTAGTCCTAACACATGCTACGGATTATGTGCAAATACGTGTTGTCCCTTGTTTGACTTTGCACAGTGCAGCCTCTACGCCAGGTGACCTGGCTCCTTTTATCCACCTGCATCCCCGAACCTTTTTAAAATGTTATATTTTATTTGTATTATTTATTTTCCTTTTTTTTTTTTTGGGAAAGTTTCAGTTTCTCAAATTATTCAGATTTTGTTTTTTTAGATGGTCAGTCAGACATTTCTCATGTTGGCAGCGATGTTTTGTGGCTTAATAACTTCAGATGGGTGTCCCGAAATGATTTTGAGATGGAGACAAGTCTTCTGTTAGAGCACAAACTAGTAGTTCTATGACAAATATTTTACAATCTGTAGCTTCAACGGCACTGGCACTTGCACCATATGTATAAGGCTGTTCCCTGGTCTGTACTGTAGTTGCCTTTGTTATATTTAAGAGTGTAAACCAGCGGAGTGGAGCTGGTTTGACAGGCAGCAGTGTTCTCAGTGTGTCTTGGAGTCAGTGGTTGAACTCCTGAGAACAGTAGAGTCAATCGTTCCCAGCATATTTCTGCCTTTCTGGTGAATTTGATGTAAAGATATGTTACAGTCCTGGAGCCCTGCACTGTTACAGCCTTAGGCTTTACGTTAGTCACCTGTTCATAATGTTATTCTGTGGTAATGTTGCCCCTCTGCCTATACTGATGCATCATTTATCTCTCAGTGACTGACTGAGGTAACAGTCCTCAATATTGAAGATTAAAAAAAACCAAATACATTTCAGTGCATTTGCTTTTCTGAGCCATTTCAACCTTCTGTTAACAGATAGGCATAGCACTCAAGTACAGTAAAGTATCACAGTATCAACCACTGCAACCTACCATTAAAACATTTACCTTCCAAAAAATTGTGTGAGTTTTAAGTGAGTGAAAATCAGCTCACAGATATTCAGTGTGCGAGAGCAGAGTGAGTCTGGGTGCATGGATTAATCATGGGAATAGGGTCATGGCTCAGGCTGAGGTCAGAGGTCAGATGGAGATGAGGCTGTTTCCAGATTAATACGGATACATTAAAGACGCCTCTTTGTGTTTGGTTTTGGGTTTCGTCCACACTGATGCTTTCACCTGCTGAGACATTTTGTTTTTAAACTACCAAAATGGAAGGAAGGAAGAACATTTTCATTTATTTAGTAAAAGTTCCAAACAGTTTATTTTCATTTTCTACTTATTTTCTGTGTTCATAATGGAATATCTGGGGTTTTTCGACTGTTGATCAGACAAAACAAACAATTTGAGGGCATCGAGGTCATCTTTGGGTTCTATGAAATTCTGATGGGCATTCGCTTATATTGGACATTTTATAGAATCAACAATTAATTGATTAATGGAAAAAACAAATCTATGAAAATAATCATTAATTGCAGCCATAATTGTGTTGGCTTTGTAAGATGAAAAACAAATCTTTAGAAGCAAAATTCCACTGTGGATGGAAACCTGTTGGACATTGGCATTTTCAGATCGATTCATATTAGCTTGAATATTACAGAATTTGTTGGACATGTAGTTTTGTCAGAATATAAATGTTCATTGGAAGGTGAAACACATTAAACTGGACTGAGATGCAGCACATTGAGAAACAAATCAATACACAAATCTCTAAACTCTTATTTAAGCTAGTTGTAAAGGTTTCTTTTATGGTAATAAAGTTGCTCTGTGTGTACCTTTTGCACATGCTGTGAATGTAAATGCTATTGTGACACTTGGTCTGGTAAATTATAAGACCGTGTGTCTATACAACAAAGTCATGTCATCATATGTAAAGGGTCAGAGTTGCCCAAATCACCAACAGAACATTATACTTACTTACCTCTAGTCGTATCCCTTGTGGTACTTTGAGTCATTTGGGTGATCTGACCCTTAGACCTGCTGGACAACCAGGAGTGCTTGTTTAAAAGGAGCCGACTGATTTTAGCTTTCGCTCTCGATGTTCATCAATCATGTTCATTTGAAGAACGTGTCATCCTCAGCTGATCAGCGTCACATCACAGCCTGATGTGTTCACTGTGTCCAGCCTTTAAAACGCCCTGTGTTTCAGCTCTGTGATTATTGTGTTGTTAAAGTTGTCGTTATGGCTTAATTATTTTAGAGCCATATTTGGGAATGTTCTGTTAAGGGCTTCTTTTTTTCTTTTTAGTTTTGCTTTTTATGTGGATCTGATTTGACTCTAGAATGATTCATTTATTTATTTGACTCTGTGTTCAGTGAACCTGAATACAGTTCAGCGGATGCTGCTGTCCATTCCTGCACAAATCTCTTTATAAAGCATTTCATTCTAACACTGTCATGTTTGATTTTTATTTTAGTTTTTTAATTTGAACTGTTACTATGTGCTCTGAGTCGACCACATGCTGTCACTTATTTGCCTAATAATTCATTCCCTTCACCACTATTGTATGTTTATGGTGAACAATTTGAGCTTCCTTTACAAGGAAATCAGCACCAAGCTGAAAAGCTGTGTTTCACCTCTGACCGTACACAGCATCGTTGTTGGGTGTGGTCAGAAATGTGTTCTGTTGCACCTGTAACCACACCCAACAGCGATGTCACAGGGGTCTGGAGTACACCTGTATGTCACTGCAGCACGGTGAGAAGCTAAACCATTGGAGATCAGTAAAGACCTCTTAGTAAAGACATATTTTGAATTAAGTTATTTATCTGTATGTTAATACAGAGTGGCTGTAGTTTTGTTTTTTTGGACATAGCAGTAACCTAAAATCATTCTTAAAGGGAAAAACTGCAACAATTTCTTTGTAAACAACAGGCGGGCACCGTAACTTCCCAGAAGAGCTGGATAAGCTGTTTGTTTCAAGATATAGTTACAGCCCATCACTCCAGGATGTGGTACAGCATAATGAATCTGCGAGGTTAAATATGTGGCTAACAAATTTGTTGAACTATTGACCTGATAAGTGGATTTGCGTGTATTCACTTCTTCCTACAAGCTAATTGCACCAACTGCGATGATTCCATCAGAATACACAGAAATTGCCAGAAAATTGGGCTGTGTTTAAATGCTGGTGTGTCCAAGACTTTACTCTCATACCTGCATCAGTTTGCAGTAAAATATCTCACTAATGATGTCATTTAAGTAGGGGCGGAAACTTTGATGAGTCTAAATTGATTTGTCTCCAACCTCCCCAGACGACAAGTCATCCGTTTCCTAAGTCACACACCAGCTGTGTGTATAAAGTGTGTATTCCTCTCAGGGAGGGTCCTGTCTTTAGGGTACACCAGCAGAGATCTGAATGTGACTCCTTGGTACTAGACACTGTGGCTAGATGTTCCGCCATGTAAGGGAGTCCCGCTGTTTTCCTTATCCTGTCCTGGTCTTAGGTCTGGCCTGGATTCACACAATCCATTTGTACTCTGCATCTCACGGTCTTCATAAACGGATGGGAGATTGCTCATTTGAGAGCTCCAGAAAAGGCTTGAAAGGGGAGCATGAGTCAAGGTTATTTTGGCAAACTAGCAGCTTTGACATCAGTATGAATCAAGAGACTTGTCTTGAACAATCCTCACGCTCCAAAAAATAAGGAAAGTAGATCCAAATGGTCCAAATCACTCTATGTGAAAGCTTGGTTTAATAAAATGTTTTTGTTAAGAGTAGGGTTTTTTTAATTTTTTCTTATGATTGTGCAGCAGCGCTTTATGAAAGAGCGCTTGTGATTGATAGAAAGAAGTCAGAAAATAGTTCCCTCCTGACAAGAGAACTTCTTCAAACAACAATCTTTTTCTCTGCTTGTGACTTGTTTGTTTGTCCTCGCTTGAGCACCGTTTCCCTGTCTCATGCTGAACAAAACAAAAGCACTGTTACATTGATCAAATTAAGAAGACTGGCGACCATTCATTTAGTACTGGATTTTGGCCTGTCGGCATCATTCCTCCTGATCGCAGCCTGAGGGTCTGCAGGGAAATTGGGGATTTTTTGTGGTTTTTTTGTTTACTGATATGATTGTTCAGTCACATTTTCTAAAGGAATTCTTCCTTTTTAAAGGCCAAAGTTGTGCACCCTCTACTAAACAAACTTCATGTAGGTTTTTAAAGGGAGAGTTTGTGTCCCACTTCTATTACGACGCTCCAGAGGCTTCAGTTCAAAGGCGTCAGTCAAAATGTTTCGCCTTTCTGATTTTAAAATACTTCTGAGTCTGGGAATTGTTATTAACTGACAAATCTGCATCTGTGTAGCCATCTGACAGGAGAAGAAAATCTATAAATATTTTTGTAAATTTTCTCTTCACTTCCATCATTTGCACTTTTTGTGTGTCATTGTTGTCTATAACCTTTACGCTTGTTTCACTTGATGAATTTCTATGGTGGAAGTTTTAAGATTTTTGTTTTCCTTTGACAGAATGGGTTTGGCTTTATATAAATTCAATGTTCACTCAAATAAAATATATGCTGTGATTGTTTCTGTATCAGATTCTTTCTTTTTGCTCTTTTGGGTTGGGCTGGTAAAAATCAATATCCTGGATGTTAATATTAAATGTGCATAAAAAATATGTAAGTTCAGAGAAAAAATCTGAGAATGAATTTTTAAATTCATGGAGTCACTCATTGTGAATCTTTGGACAGAAACTGGACAGAGAAAAGCTTTTGCCAGCTTCTTCAAGACTGAAGAAGAATGTTGTGTAGTGTCTACATGTCAGCACAAGATGAAGCTGTTGAGTGAAAGGATGACACTAAGGAGACTTCCCAAAAATACTTAATTGTAAACAGAAATATTTACATGGCACCTGTAGAATTATGCAGCTCTAAACCT
This sequence comes from Dicentrarchus labrax, assembly GCF_905237075.1. NCBI lineage: Eukaryota > Metazoa > Chordata > Actinopteri > Moronidae > Dicentrarchus > Dicentrarchus labrax. Next base: position 26,621,530 of record NW_026136705.1, on the reverse strand, counting down.
TAAGTTTTTTAGTTCACTATCATTTGACAAAGAAAAGCAGCAAATCCTCACATTTGAGAAGCTACAACAAGCAACTCTTTAGCATTTTGGTTGATTAATTTGATTAGAAAAAAACTCAACAGAAGAAAGAAAAATAAACACTAAGTATTTTGATAATCAGTTAATCTTTTAAAGTCATTTTTCAAACAAAAATATCAAACATTGTCTAGCTACTTAAATTTGAGGATTTGCTTCTTTTCTCTGTATTATACCCTATCATTGTGAACCGGATATTTTTGGACAAGTCATTTGAAAGCATCAACTTGGGATCAGGGACATTATGAGGGACATTTTTGATTATTTATTATTTAATTAACTTAATGGAATTGAAGTTAATTGAGAAAATAATATATATTCCTCCCAGTCTACAGTATGGACTCTCCACAAGATCAGACAGCAGCTTCACTCCTGAATCCCTCAGGCTGTTTTCACTCAGGTCCAGGTCTCTCAGATGGGAGGAGTTGGACTTCAGAGCTGAGACCAGAGAGGCACTGTTGATTGCTAACAAACTGCACCGACTCAGTCTGAATAAAGAATACAATAACTGGTTCCTGCTTAAAATAATCCAATGTTTACTAATCTGTTTAGAGCCAACATTTGGCATTTTATGGTGCTTGAGTGTAAAAATTACAGCAAAGGCTAACAGTGGAAGTTGTTAGGGAAGTTGTTCCAAAATGTGGTGCATAAAAAACTAAGTGCTGCCTCTCTGTGTGTATTCTAATGAACTGCATGGTATGTAAATCCTCACACCAGTAAATATATTATGTCTTAAACTCTTAAATGGAGATTTGTGGGAAATGTATCTAAAATGATACTCTCTTTTGCACCAACATCATATACCTTAAACAAAGAGTTGAGCAATGATACACAATATAGTGTCAGACAGTGTGGAATAAGGTGACATTAACAACCTTAAATCTTAGTTACTTCAATTTTAATTTGATTAAATTTAAAGAAATTTCATATTATATTTTTTTATATGCATATATATATTAAATTAATGAGGGAGGAAACCGGAGCACCTGGAGTAAACCCTTACCAATACTGGGAAAAAATACACAAAAATAAAACTATAACGACGCTCCAGAGGCTTCAGTTCAAAGGCATCAGTCAAAATGTTTCACCTTTTTGATTCTGAAAATACTTTTGTGTGTGGGAATTGTTATTAACTTACAAATCTGCATCTGTGTAGCCATCTGACAGGAGAAGAAGACAGAAACTCAAAGCTTTTATCAGCTTCTTCAAGACTGAATTTAATGAAATGTCATATTTTTTTGTATGTATATATATATATATATATATATATATGGGATATACATGAATGTGGGGAGGAAAAAAACCAGAAGGGGAGGTGGGGCTGGGAGAAGTGGGAGAGGGGGGTCATCTGTTCAAGAGTTGGAGCTATCACTGAAGCAAGCCTGGAAGGGCTTCACAACAGCTTTGTCCACAGATGAGAAGAACCTGACAACTGCATTCTTGACTCTTGAACATTTGTTGATCGCTGTCAATATTACCATTAGCTTTTTGTTCGAAGTTGAATAAGTTACTTCACAAGGTCCCTGCTCAATGACCAAAAACATTGGCCTCTCCTCTGCCTTGCAGTGGAGTGATGCTGGAATCTCTGAGGTGTTGCACAGCGGTGTGCAATGGCAGTTCACTAGGCGCGAGCATCTAAGTATTTGAGTAACTAAACCAACCATAGTATTAAGCGTTGGGAAAGAGATGCAGTTACACTGAAAATGTGAGGGTATTATCGGCAAAACCGCTGTGTTCAGTATCGCAGCAATGCGACAGTTGACTCTTGCCGTCACTTCTCTTGCAACTAACTCGATAAATCTGCCTAAGTTTTCGCAGTTAACATTTGTATACAACGAATTGCAGAAACACTGTGGAAGGATGTTTAGCAAATTAGCCAGGACATTCTTCTCATCTATGCCAAAGAAACACTGGTCAGGGTTTATGTGCGCGTATATCCGAGGGGCTTTCCTGTGCCAGTCTGAAAAAACAGGTCTAAGTGATTCCATGATAGTCATGGCAGACAAATTAACGATGTGCTGACATAAGTCAACCAGTATAGTCGCACTACAGGTGTCGTGGATGCCAGATTCCACCGATTCCCAATGGTTTTTAACCAAAAACCTTAGATACGGCTCGATGCATATCTCATTTTTTTTGATCAGAGGGAATTTCACGTGAGCGCTCAGTACGAGTCCTGATGAATACATGCTGAGTATAGGCGGATTTTCTGACGTCTTCCCAGGCCAGATCTGACAATGATCAAATGGGCAGTTGAAGTTAAAGTGAGGTCAAATAACATTCAATCAGGTCGTCTCAACCTCTTTAACTTCTGAGTTCTTATCTCATGAGATATTCTTCCATAAATTAAAAATCTACTCTGTTTTTCCGAATTAACGAGTTATTGTCTCACCCCTAATCTTTCTCATATCTAATTAACGACATACCTCCAGCATGTCTCCATCCCCAGTAACGGCCCAACTGAGCCTAACCCAAATCCTATAAACAACTTCCAGCATGCAGTAGGCCAATGGGGCTCTCAGCCTGACCCAAAGCCCATAACACTGGCTCTCCAGCTCATCCAGCAGGCCCATGCAGAGCTCCATCCCGTAGCCTTCAACCTCGGGTACTCTGCTGTTCTCAGCTTTCCTCTCGTTCCCACACACCACTGCGTGCAGGGACGCTGGAAGTCACAGTTGGGGGTGTGACTGGACGCGAGAGAGAGAGAGAGAGAGAGAGAGAGAGAGATGTGACCCACACAAGTTAAGTTTATAATGAAGCATTGCAGTGAGGGTACAGACGCGGATCTATGTGTCTGTACACTGGAGACTGTGGACACGGAGAGCGACACCGACCTCCACATTAACAAAAACTCCTCTAAATAATATTGAATTCATTGCACCGTGGACATTTAACATGGTGTGGCTTCTTTCCTCCAAGTTTAACTTCATCCAGCATCTCCTGTGCGCATTAGAGCACAGTAACAGAAAATACAAGTTGATCTTAACATGAGCCAATATTATCATACTTAACAACTTACAAAAGGAGTCAACACACCCTCTGTGCTTCTGCCTTTCTTCTCTCTACTTCCTGTGCATTCAATTTTTGTCTTTGTTTAGCATAATGTCCCTACCCAACATGCATTGTGTTGTATATTTCAGCACAGTCTGATTTTCATTGGAAGCCTGTAAATCAATACAAATATTAATAATTCAGTTTTGTAGTGTACACACATAACTGAGCTGCTGTGTGAAAGCCCCACATCAGCACTTTCAACTGGGTTTCTCACCTTGTCTCTACATGATCTGTAAACAAGTTGTTTTCTGAGTTCTGTGGGTAAATTTAATTAAATATGTGAAGTTCTTGAATTAACGTGGAGGGATGTTTGTGAAACTTGACGTAACTCTCCTTTTGTTCTGTTGTTTTGGTGAACTGACCTTTAAAAGTTTACTGTGTGGAGATTTTAGAGACAAATTCAGTGTACTTTTTAGTTTCTGTGCCATACAGCGGTCTTCTAATTTCTTTCATGTGGGACATTTCTCTTAAGTGCTGCAAAGAATGGGTCAGTTTTTTGATTTTCTTAGAGAAAGGTTTACTTTTTTACTTTGACGTAAGCAGTCAGGCTGTGCGTACACACACACACACACACACACACACACACACACACACACACACACACACACACACACACACACACACACACACAGACATAGTAATCAAGTCAACCAGCTTCAGGTGTGTCAGCTTAGCTCACACAGCTGAACAGTGGTTTTATTAAACCACATGAGAAACTAAGGAGGGAGTGACTCTTTTTGGATCTGATGTGTGTGAGGTTTCTACTACTGAACAAGCTGCTGCTTCATACACAGATTTAGACATATGGAGATATATATGATTTGTTATGTATTGGTGTTGTGGCTTTAGAAAAATCAATGCTCTCTCTAGAGCTCTACCAGCAAATGTGTTTGCTTAAGTTGTATGGCCTCCAGTTTGTCTTGTTAGTTTTATGTAATCATTTTGTTTTTCTATAACAGTAGGATTACCCTACACATGTTTTATTCTCTGTAGAGGTTTTAACAGTACAGGTTTGAGTTTGCGGTGTCCGGTCAGGTTTGTTAAGGCAGAGGTTAAAGAGTGAGTGAGCGTGTAGCCATGAAGGAGGAGATTGCTGCTGCTGTGTTCTTTGTGGCTCGGCTAGTGAAGAGATATGGTTGTCTGGATAATGATGGCAGGGAGCGCTTTGCTGCCGCACTCACCTCCGTTTTGTTTGAAAACTACAAAAACCACTGGCACCCAAACGCACCCACCAAGGGTCAGGCCTACAGGTCAGTAAACTTTTCTCTTTGTGGGGGGGATTAGTTTAAGTTTTCCCAAAAAAAAAAAAAACAAGTTAATCAAAGTAAGATAATGGACAAAGAGGGACAAAATATAAATACAAATGCACATCAATATTATTACGAATGGACATTTTTATTCATGAGCAGTAAAATGCACACTTTCACACTTAAGTACACATTTAGGGTGGCAAAAGTTATCAGACATTGGTAGGGGAACTGACTTAATGACTCTACTTTTGCTACTGTTAGAGGTTGTAGCATTTACCATTATCCCACAATTTTCACCTTTATTCAGCGGATGTCACTCAGTCTGACTTTAAAAATATTCAGCAGCAACACTACAGTCCAGAAAGTACCCAGGTACTCTTGAATAGACTTTACAAACTACTTTGTACCAAAGAAATCATCAGATTGAACCCTGTTCATGCATGTTGCAGCATGTTCTTGTTATCCAGAGTAACTTTTTTTTTATATCTATAAATAAAAAGTAGTTATTGTCACTCTGATAACACTTTCAGCACTTTTCACTGGGATTGTAGTTTTTGTTCCTGAGCATCACAAATGGAATTTCATTCTACTTTACTTTATTGGGAATGAGGCACAAATCTGATATACCTAAAAATCTGGATGAATAAAGCTATAGCGATCTACAGATGGCGCTATAGGTAAAAGAAAATTTGTTAATCTGTGAACCAACCTAATGAAATTTTAAATATTCCACTTTTTCAACAAAAATCCTCTAATCTAATATTGACGATGCATAGTAGTGTTTTGTTGCCGATTGTCACTGCTGTGTTTCAGGTGTCTGCGTATGAACCGTATGCAGCTGCAGGACCCAGTTCTGCAGCAGGCCTGCGAGCGGGGCGCAGTGCGGTACGAGGATCTGGGCCTTCCACAGGAGCTGACTGTGTGGGTTGACCCTGGAGAGGTGTCCTGCAGGTCAGGATGTGTAATTTGAGCAATTTGTTTTTTTTTTTTTTTTTTGGGGGATTAAGCATGAACCACACTTTAGCTTTGGCTTCACACCATCACTGCTCACTATTAGCTTACGGTTTCAACCAAGTAATTGCTAAATTAGATTATTTTAGTCATATTATGATGTCTCTTTATTTTAGGTTAAAAGCTCATTCAGCCCATTTTAATTGATGGAAAATTAAATGAATAGTTTACATTTTAAGTCCATTTTAACTGTTTTGGAGGGGGAGAATTTGTCGTCTTGCCAAGATTTATGAGACAATTAATACCATTCATGTCTATATGCTAAATATGAAGCTAGAGCTGCAAGCAGTTAGCGTAGCTTAGCAGTGACTTGCTGTAGTCTTCCTGGAGTCGCCTAGCAACCTCAGTGATGAGACTTTCCTGGCCAAAAAATGGTTCCAGCACAAACTCTCTGTAAACACAAAGACAGCAAGTTGTGGATTTACAGTTTATGTATAGATTTAAAAAAAACTAGATGCTAAATCTTCACGTTCAAACATGACAGGACCGCTACCGGAGCCCTGACGCTCACGAACATTGGCGAGCTGATGTTGCTGACAGTGTCCGACTAGAAGTAGTGCTTTTATCACTGGTGCAAAATATGGTTGCAATTTTCTTTTCCTATTAGTTTTTTCCTCCTTGCAGGTACGGCGAGCACAGCACTCCATTCTGCGTCTCAGTGGTGAACAGCTGTCGGCGTGGAGATGGTGAATTTTCCCGCCGAATCCATGACGCCGTGGAGCGGGCGAGCCTTGACGTCCAATCAGGCAGCTCTTCAGACGAGGAGGAAGAAGGGGGGAGCAGAGACACCAGCATGAGTAGCAGCAACCTATCTGTTCTCTGCCCTGCTCCAGTCCCGCCCACCAACCCTGAGCCCAAAACCATCCCAACTGTCAGCAACCCCAACAGCGTCTACCGGGTAGGTTGACTACAAAAAATGTTTCTATGAACTATAACCATGATTTCTTTGTGACTTAAACCATACTGTCGCTAGGTCAGTGTCCCTCATCTTCAAAATATGATGCTGTAGGTATCCCTCTAGCATACTGTCTGGATGGGCCTGCCCTCAAAGTCAGCTGTCATTTTATAAACAGTGAGAGAAATCTGCATACAGAGGTGGATGGACAGGACTATTGTCAGAAATGGAATACAATATGCAGAACTGCTTTCATTATTGTGTGTGTACCTAAAATAATTTTGTTTTTTTAGAATGAGCCTTTTAATCTACAGATGCTGTGGACTGCCTTCCATGGAGTCTGCCATGTTTAACCACCATGTTTCTACAGTAGCCTAGAGGGAACAAGCCAAACATTGGTTCCAGATAGGGGCGTTGGCATGTTTTTCACAGCCAACATAGTTTCTCCTTCATGCTTGGAATGAGAGAGTGAAGCGAGACAGTTGCGATCTGCAACTACACTGCTAGATGTCACTAAATCCTACATGCTGGACCAGTCGGATGGCAGGCAGCATTATCTTTGCTTGGCAGTGACTTCTGGTTTCTTTGCGAGGAGCCTAGCAACCCCAGAGTGACAATATTTGAAGGGTCATTGTTCCTGGTTTCCAGCACCACCCTGTGAAACAATAACTTGCTGTCTTTTTATATTTCGGTTTGTGAATTTGATGAATCTGAGATGCTAAGTCAGCCTTACTGGTATGTTCGTATCTGGAGTCTAAAGGAGTTTTGACCACAGAACATTTGAATTCTGCTGAATGAATTTGGACATTTTCTGCTTTTCTTTGAGCATTTAAAAGAGCTGTAACTCTATTAACCTATGGTAGTTTACAGCTGAAAAGAGCAGTTAGTAGATACAGAATCTTAAACCCTTTTGCTCCTCTTGTCCACAGTTCAGCGAGTTTTCTCCAGCCGCTCCTCAGACCTGGCTAAGGGAGAAGCGGAAGGCCTTTGCTGGTGATGCATTCCCACCTCACGCTCCTCCACCTGGAGGTCCAACCTCCCAGTTCTCCAGCCAGAAAGGCTTCAAGTCTTATCGACCCACATTCACCTTTTCTGGGCCTCGTGTTGATAAGTACCACTGGGTCAGCAAATCCCGATCCTAGAGCAGGCCAAGCCTTCAACCTAGAATAAAAATCAGGTTACTGTTTGGGACCGGAGCAAGGACGGCAGCCATGATGCCGGACCAAAGCAAACTAGACCCTGGTTGCAGGGGTGGGAAAAAAAAGTTTCAGTACAGTTTATGTATCTTTAAAGGATACGAGTTTATTATTCGTACATGGTTTAAAGTAATGCTGTTTAAGCATGTTTTTAAACATATTTGTATTTTAAGTAATTGTGCCTTTATAAATGTGTTTTTAAATTAAAGAAAGTGTGAATAAAGTAACATTGAACTGTCATTGAAAAGAAATAAATGCGTCCGTGTCACTAACACTAATTTAGCCAGATGTTAGTGTTACAATCAATAATGCATTTCCTCATTAAAATAAAAAAAGCTTTAAAGCTTCATTTTGTTGCCTCTATGTGCTGTAGTTGTCTTAACATGTTTTTGTGTAACATCTCAAGGAGAAGTCTGTGGGACAAGCAATCGTGCTTTTAAATCTACTGCCAATACAGCTCAGTGTTGAAGCTACTGTGGCTGAGCAGTTGTTTGTGGTGGTGGTTGTATTGGTAGTGTAGTTAGTGATTGGAGTTTAAGAACAATCAGCTAACAACACTGCCTACACAGCAACCCCAATCACATACACATACATACCCATCAGGAATCAGGAACATTGCAGTAGATGCTAGTGTGAAAGGACCAACACAGTAGATATAGACTGATTCTTCTGAATTTGATCAGATTGATGATCATGCAGCCAGTTAGCTTAGCACAAAGCTGGAAACACAGGGAAATTTATTTAATCTTGTTCGATTAATCCATAAAAAAACGAAGAGGGTCATGTTTCGGACTACTTCCTGGTTCTGAGCAGTTGCCAGGCAACCAGTGTAGTCCCAGCCAAGAAACAGTCTTTGTTACAGTTTTGATGAAGTAGGCCTATCCAGTCATCTCACTGCAATACCATTTTTAAGCTTCATATGTATTTTTTATTTTTGCTCAAGCACAAACAAAGATGAAAACAAAAGAATAAATACAATTAAAAATATAAGTCATTTTAAGGTACTTACTGAACCCCCAAGAGCTCCCAGATTTGGTTATATGGCATCAACAGGATAATTTTCTTCCTCATTCAACTACTGAAGCCAGTGCTCATTTGTTACACAAGAATATGTTGAAGGAGGAAAAAACATTGATTTCTCAGAAATCAAAATCAGTTTTTGGAATCCTTGCCATCCCCTTCTTGCTCTGTCACACTGGGAATAGGCCAAGGTTAGTCTTTTTCCTGTATGGCACTGGCATTTTAACAAGTTAACATATTGGGTAATTAGCAAATATCAATTAGATGATGTTATATAAAATTATATATTATTATATATATTAAATTAGTTTACCAATCACTGAGGCAGCCATGATTCAATCAATTATAGATGAAGAATAGATTCTTATTCCCAACGTCGTTTTACTCTTCTTCATGACGCTGAGTTGGGAAAGAAGGCAAGAAAGCAGGACTCTGATTGGCTGTTGCTGACTGCTGGAACATCCAAACGTTGGTTGGGTTTTGCAGCTGCTGTGCTCTTAATGAAGTAAACTCTTCTTCTGAAAGCTCCGTCCACGGCCAGATGATTGGATTAACAAAAACACTTCAAAAACATTTGCACACATGTGAACAACAGCCTGGTTTAAAGAGAACTGCTGGTGACGTCCTGTATAAAACCTGTATATGTGGATAGATGAGTGCTGTGATCTTGCCTGCGGTCGCTGCAGTTCTCATCGCTCTGTTTAGAAGTGACCACTGCTGGAGAAACACAACCGTCTCCACAGCTACATTTTACTGTGTGCGTGTGTGTGTGTGTGTGTGTGCCTATGTCTCAGGTCATGCCTCGACTTGCCCCTGGTTGGCAGGTATAGTTGATGTTGCCGGGGAGAAGCAGTCAGTGGCAGGAGTAAACACTCGCCCTAAGCCCCAGGATTTGCCAGTTTTGCTGCGTTTCATATGACCACAGCGCTCTATGTTTTTACAACATGTATTCATTTATCAGCCTCATCTCTGTTTCAAACTCTGGAGGCTTTGCAGTACCCAGATCTTTGATTGCACTCAGGGTTATCATTCACCCGCATACACGTCACAGTTTTCACAAAGTAGTACTCCTTGTGCTGATTAATCTTCATGTGTAAAATTGGTGGAGTGCCCCTTTAAGATGTTTTTATACTTTGGTTATAAGATAAATTCTCCAACCCAATAGTTCCAACCGACGGCCCTTTGCTGCATGTCATCCATCCATCTCTCTCTCTCTCTCTCTCTCTCTCTCTCTCTCTCTCTCTCTCTCTCTCTCCCCCACTTTCCTGCCATACATCCACTCTAAAAATAAGGCAATAAAAAACCCCAAAAAGCAATCATAAAAAAAGAAAGGAGAAATAAACTACCTCCACAAGCTGAATGGGATGGATGTCTAAGTGACTATTCTGATGACGTGATTTGGACTGGAGGTGTGGCGATATTACATCAGGACTACATGACCAGACTGTTATCTTTAAATGTGTTTACTGTTTTTGTCTAGCTTGTTTTGACACAAGAAAAATCTAAATAACATATTAAATAACGGAAAAGACAGAGAAATAGAACTAATAATACAACCTAATACAACCAATTTGAGTATTTTTGGGGCATTTTAAGCATTTCTAGATAGCAGAGAAAATGAGGGAACGAGTGATGCAATAAGAGCTGATGCATTGGAGCAAGGTCATTTCAGGCTACCCCCTTTGCTTGGAATAAAAAACAGAGTTGCACCTTTAGAAATTAGTTTTTTTTTTTTTTTTTTAGGTGCAGCCAACTGAATATTTAAGGTCTTTGATGTAATAATAATACATGAGAGTGACAATGTGGTGGAAGTAGGTAGGTAGGTGACTACTTTTAGCCCAACAAATTAGGTACAAATACATTATTTTATATTCCTCTGTCAAAATGTAATTCCCGTTACCGGTTACAATGTAGGGTGCTTCAGTTTTTCCCCGTGTAGTAGACACCAAAAAACAGTATTTCCATTTGCAAAACAGAAAATGCTCGAAATAATTAGTGCTTTCAAACCTCTTCTTCATCAAAATCACATGTAAAGAAAATAATACTACTCCCTGTTCAGACACCGAAAATCCAACCTTGGTATGGCTGCAGTAATGTCATTACTGAGTGTAACTGGACTAAATCTGAGTTTGTGCACACAAATATCACTTTATTTGATATTCGTGGATATTCCTGCCCTTCTGATAGTACATTGTCCAATATGACACTGCAACAAAGTTGGACAACCATGTGGATTTTCCCATTTTACATTTGCACACCTTACATCACAGCTAATTTCCCTACCCTATTTACATCTGTTCTCAGCCATGACCGCATAACAACCTGATATGTATCTTTACATGTACTCCTAATGAATACAGTCAGATGTACAAGACTGCAGAAGACTCCCAGGTGAACCTAACCTGCAGTTGTGTTATGATCCCCAAAATGCCCCATGCTTTCTGTGTGATAGTTGAATGAAAAGTAACGTGTGAAAAGAAACAGAACTCTTTGAAAGGTAAGCGAATGCATTTGAAGTTGCGATAAGGGCATCACAGCACTTTCAGTGTTAGAAGATCATTCGTGTAAGTGCATCGTATCAAGAAAAACAGAGGCTTCACCGCCTTACCTCTTTTCTTCTGTTAAAAGTAATTTATTTGAATGTAAACATCACAATCTGTTTATTACAAAACAACAAAAACATTTTTAAACTACAATTTCACATAATAACAATAACAGTCTAATGTGTCTGCCGGTGTACAGACACTGTACTGAAATAGAAACTGCGCAGAAAGATGAAACCCCGCAGTGAACAACTGTTTTTCACACTTTTCATATCCGCCACGCAAAATAAAGGCATACAACAGAGTGCCCGTTGCCATAGCATTAAAACGCCGCACACGCAAAGCTAACGCATCGATTAAAAAAATAATAATAATAAAAATAAAAAAATGTCCTTAAATCTCAAACAGCAGCGCAAAGAAACGGCGAGAGGACGACAGGATGGAAACAGGAAGGACATTTGGCTGCTGTGTTTGTTTGTCATCAGTGCGCCAGTCAATCAACCAATCACGTTACGTCTTCATTCTCGAAAGCGAGCCGACTGTCCAATCACAGACTCCCTCGTTGCGACGTCCCCCAACGCTCGGCCACATCCGGTCGTATATATGTTGCCACGAGTTAGCGGCGAATTTGGAGAGTGTCCATTTTGAGCAGCGAGTCGGCGTCTCCGGTATTTTTTCCCCCCTTAAAGTAAGTAGACTTACATTGTTGTTAGTGGAGACTTTAAAGTGAACTCGGGTGAGGAAGTTTAGACTCTTAACGCGGGTTTTTCTCCTCTGTGGACTTTGTCCCCGCGCTGCTTTTGTCTCTAATGTGTTTTTTCTAGTTAGCAGTAAATCCAGCTAGCTGTCCATTAGCCGCAGCGATGCTAAGTACGTTAACGCGGTTATTGCGCTCAGCCTATTGTGGTAAGAAATTCAGCCATTGTTCTTTGTGGCGCTCATTTGTGGGGGTCTTTATCTTTCAGTGCATGCCGTGTTTTTGCTGGTTGTTTTGATTTAGGGTTTTTTTTTTTTTGATGGCTCGGTTGTTAGCCGGGGCCTGCGCTTTGCTGCGAGCGGCAACCATGCAAAGCGCGGTCCGCTTGAACACTGGACCATGGGAGATTCACGCCGGGTTATTGATTCTTTTTGTTGGATGCAAAAGTCTTAATGTGCACGTAAACGGACCAGTGTATGTTCGTAGTAATTGCTACCTGCAGCACGGAGGGTGAAGTTAGCTTTGTGACCACTACGAAGACGAAAGATGTAGTAATTAAAACAAAGAGAAGTAATTGTGTTAACCATGCAAAGGAACGGTGTGTTAGCTCTGAGCTTTATATTCCGCTTTAATACTTAATGCTATCATTTAAACTGGGCACATGTGTGTAACGAAATGCATTTGAATGAATTGGTCACCCCTTGCGTTCACCCAAATGTGTTATGCAAGGTTAGATTAACAACTGGGCTTCTATACTCTGGTCCTGGACCTGAAGTTCTCCAATAAACCCATACTAACGGTGTCAGTTGCTTTTTGCTGATAGTGCTACTAATAAAGTAGGATTAAGTTATGATTTATTGTATTTGTTTGCAATCATTTTCCCACAAAACAATTTATCAGACCTGATGAAAGCACGCGTTTGTTCATGCTTCGTTTGTTTTTATTAGTATTTGATGCTCCTTTGTTGCATTAGTCAGTATTCATTCATCTCTAAGGTCATTTAAAGTTTGTCTTGTCCTATCAGTCTCTTTAAGAGCCCACCGTCAGAATGGCAGATGCTGAGACTCTCCTCATGGAGACATCGGACCAGAACGGCAACGAGGGAGAGGAAGACCAGAATGGAGCTGAGCAGGAGCTGATGGTTGGAGAGGATGTCCAGGATGACCAGGAGGAACAGGAGGACCAGGAGGGGCAGGAGGGTCAGGAAGGCCAGGACAATGGCACAGACGGAGGCAAGATCGATGCCAGCAAAGGAGAAGAGGATGCTGGGTTAGTGTTGAGTCCCTGAGACCCGTCTCACTCATATGAATGAGCATGTTTGGTATGCACTAAAATGTAAACAAACTGTTTCACTGGTGGCTGAATTAAACAGAGGGTATTGAAGGCATTAGTAGCATGTCTTTCCAGTTGATCTTGTCCATGACCCCCATAAGATAAGTGTACAGGAGTAAGACATAAATGGCAAGGTGTCGCATTGTGTTTGCAGTAAAATGTTCGTGGGCGGCCTCAGCTGGGACACGAGTAAAAAAGACCTGAAGGATTACTTCAGTAAGTTTGGCGAGGTGTCGGACTGCACCATCAAGATGGACTCAAACACTGGCCGATCTAGAGGATTCGGCTTCGTCCTCTTCAAAGACCCCGCCAGTGTTGACAAGGTATGTCTGCTCTTGCTCGTGCATCTTAATCGTCAGTTGCATTTGGTGCGGAGCATTGTTTCTATACACACAGCAAGCTTTCACACCAGCAAAAGCTGTTGCTAGCAAATAGGCTTGATTGTAAAGTGTTGTGACTGCTCTCTAATTAAATTTTAATGAGCATGCAGTTCTTAAAGTGGACCACAGACAAAGTAGTCATGTTGATCTCTTTTGTGTTGCTCAAAATTTAATTAGGTTTCACACACTTAAAAAAAAACATGGCCAAACTGTCACATGATGGAGGGGCAATTCCCAGTCTTGATTCATTATTGTTGCGTGTCCGTACTAACCATGTTAACACGTATCGTCTGCAGGTGCTGGAGCAGAAGGAACACAGACTGGATGGACGTCCAATCGACCCTAAGAAGGCAATGGCAATGAAGAAAGAGCCCGCCAAAAAGATCTTTGTTGGGGGTTTGAATCCTGAAGCAACTGAGGACACCATCAGGGAATATTTCGGGGCCTTCGGAGAGGTCAGTTTAATTGAATAGAGCCATTAAAATTGCTGATACACAGTAGACCCTCTCTTCTTCCAGTATAGTCCTGTATGCTCAGCCACATGTAGTTAAGTCATTTAACTGTGAGTAGTGGGGCATGGCACCCATCGCCTATGGTGATGGTTCTCAAACTTTTTGGTGTCAAGGACCCTCAAATGAATTAACATCAGGCCGCAGAGCCATATTTGACTAGATGTAGTCTCAGATTTGGTTACTTCAGAACTATTATGTACATCATGCATAGTCTCATTGGGTTAACTTCTAGTCAATGAAATTAAAATATTCCCTGTTTTTCTGCACATCCCTGAACCCCAGGTTGAACCACTGAAGTACAGAATTAAATTATTATAATGGAACCATTGCACTAGGTACTGTCATTAAGGCACTTACACTTAATTAAATATTACTACCGAATGGGTTCTGAAGTGATCGTTTTCAATTTTAATCCTGACTGCCATGCAACCATTTGTTACTGATCTAATCATTGAGCCTGTTTCCTAATTAAGATACTAGCTAATGAAGAAGTGGCTGAAAAAACGTTGCAGGTTGCGCGTTTAATAGTATGTAGTGTTTAAACAAACCTGAGCTTATAATCTCTGCTTTCTTCTTCTAGATCGAAACAATTGAGCTGCCCATTGACCCCAAATCAAAGAAAAGGAGGGGTTTCATTTTCATCACATACAAAGATGAAGCCAGCGTCAAGAAGTGTCTGGAGAAGAAATACCACAACATCCAGGGTGGCAGGGTATGTACATGTACACACACACAGACAGGGTGATTTGTGATACTGCCCTGCAACTCTAAGGTTGTATGGTCTGGTCCATCACTTTCCTAGCTACCTTTTGGAAGGACCCCGCAATGTGAACTGCAACCCCTTGGTAACTTAGTAGGGGGTTGTGGTGGTCACAACTTTATCCCACCATAGATGAACGTGACAAAAGGTCTTGAGGAGTGTGATAACCTGCAATGTTGCAATGACAAAAGAATTGTTAAATCTGCATTTGGGCTTTTAAGACCCAGGGCTGAAAGCAGTCTTAGCCCCAGGCTAAAGGCTTTTCACACTGCATATTCTTAGCCTGTGGTATATTTAGCCCTGGGCTAAGAATATGCAGTGCCTTTTGTAAGCAGTTTCATTCTGAAAAATACTTCATATAATATAAATCTGCCATTAAGTACAATTGACTTCTGTAAGGTAAATGTTTGCTGAATTTGCTGAACATTTTAATAACGTTGCAGTAATTCTGTATGAAGCATTTAATCTTCCAACGTTTTTTTTTAACACTGGATATAGCACCGTATTTATTTAGCAAATGTACACCCTCCTTAGGACTGCACACCCTACCTCCCTTTTTTGTATTATTACTTCATGTCCTATGTTTATATTGTATATATTTTTTTGCACTACAGTTAGGCTCTTTTTAATTTCACCGTACATGTGTACAGTGACAATAAAAGCGTTCTATTCTATTTATTTCTGTTATCTTGACAGTGTGAGCTAAAGATCGCCCAGCCAAAGGAGGTGTACCAGCAGCAGCAGTATGGAGCGGGACGTGGCGGTAGTTATGGAGGTGGACGGGGAGGCAGGGGCCGTGGAGGTAAGAAAAAGGCATCTGCACCTTTTTTGTTTACGTTATGTTCTGGGTCAGTTTGATACAAAAACATGCAACAATCCCAGTTTCCCCACAAAAGTTCAGTACTATGGAGAAATTGAATACTGTTCTCATTTCATAGTCACACTCTGATCCCAAGTGTATCTTAAATGATTTTATTTTTTCCCAGAATCTAAGTTGTTTTCAGCATATTGTGGTTATACAGTTGTTTTTCAGGCTGTTGAGACCAGAAGTTGCATTAGACTTTTTTTTTTTTAATCTATTACCTGGTATTTTTAATTCTTTAATAGATGTGTGGCTTGTTTAATAGAATTTTAAACAATTCGATCACTAACATTTAACATGTAGAACATACAGATTATGCTTTTGCAATGGCATAGAGAAAAGATGAACAGACACTGTAAATACGACACCAACCAGATGTGGTGGTTTTGACCTTCTTGATGCCACTTGCTCCCCCTGTAACATAGCTTCCACTGGCTGATAAATGTTATCAGTATTGTCTCATTCTCCACTGTATCAGTTCCTCACCATAGCTAGCTATGTAGTGATATAGCCTACCAGTGCAATGGCTTAAGCCAGCTAGACGTCAAGGTCATGCATGTGAAATCAAAGACAAGACTACTAGTAAATGGCTAATTGAAATGTACACTCGCCACCAACTGGACGGGGTGTATACTACAGGTTATCTACATGTAGTTATGTTGCATTAAATCGCCTTTAGTGTTAATCTGTCAAATTATGGACAGCGTTCTGGTTTTTTGGTTCAAAAATATATTTGGCGAATTGATTCGACTGAAGCCTCCATGTGATCCGTGCACTTTGTGTTTCAGGTCAGGGACAGGGCTGGAACCAGGGCTATGGAAACTACTGGAACCAGGGATACGGTAACCAAGGCTATGGAGGCTATGGTGGATATGGCGGCTATGGCAACTACGACTACTCTTCTGGTTACTATGGATATGGTCCCGGATATGATTACAGTAAGTATGCATACCAACTGGGCAGTTTTTGAGTGGATCATGGTGACATGGATTTCACTAATGGGACTATGGATGCACCAGTGTCAATTTATCTCTACTGATGTAACCTTAAGTTACAGGCGGATGCTGGGTAATGATTTGACAATGGTACTTTTATGGTAAATACTTTGAAAGCCTGTATAACTCAACGTGAGGAATAATTTACATCTGGCCAATACTCAGTCCATTTTAACATGGTCAGTATGGGTTTAAATGTGACTCTGTATATTGTGTTGGGACATTTTGAATAAAATGCTGATTATGTTACTTAAATGCTGTACTGAGTAAAGTGTTTTTTTTCCCTTCTTTGTGCCCTGCAATTTTCTTTAACCTGGACACAGTGATTGTGCAAAGCTTTCCATACTCTTGTCATAACAGTGGTGTTGCCAGATTGGGTAATGTCCTGCCTGTACAGAAACCAAAACCTGTGCTCACTGACCATATCTGGTAGCCCACACTACAGCTGGCGATGAGGTGCAAATACTGGGCAGCTGGATAAACTCATCTGGTTACAGCATGTAACTCCACCTTGTGTACAAACATGTTGAGCTTTAGAGGAGCTTGTTGGTGTGTTTTTTTTTTTTTTTTTTCACTTAAGTTAATGAACTCTACTTAACACACAGACATGAGATTGATATAGAAACGCTCATATGATTCTCTGGAAATAAGCCTATTGCCCAAACGTATTTGATTATTCCTCAACATTGATTGAATAGTACTCTCTTTGCCTGACTTATTTTCTGAATGTAAACCTGTCTGTGTCTGACCCGTCTGTCCTCTTTGTCCGACAGACCAAGGCAATGCCAGCTACGGGAAAACCCCAAGACGGGGGGCACACCAGACCAGCTACAAGCCATACTGATGATCACATGGTAGTGCAAGGTATGCCAGGGCTATGAATACCATCCTGTACATACCATCACGTTTCCCATAAGCAGAGGCAGGTGTGCCTTTTTTAACATAAAATGTGACCATTACTACGTTGTCTGTCCATCCCTCAGGACTTTTATTTTATTTTTGGGGCGAGGGTTCCCCCTTTTTTTTTTTTTTTTTAAAAAAAAAAAAAAAAAAAATTGTTTTTTTTTTATAAAAAAAAAAAAAAAAAAAAAAAAAAATTTTTTTTTTTTTTTTTTTTTTTTTTTTTTTAAATTCCTTTTTTTTTTGGGTTTTTTTTTTTAAATATGTCCCCCGTTTTTTTTCCTCCCTCAGGACTCCAGTGATCCAGTGAGACCGACAGCTGGACGGACACACTGGGCATGACTCGACCTCTTTTATGACAGAAGACCATTTGTACAGAAAACATCCGAAATGTAACTTTTCCTTTTTTTTTTTTTTTTTTTAAATCCTTTCATTTTTAGGTTTTACTTTTCCCTTTGGTGTTCTTTTTTTTCTTCCCCCTCCACATTTCCATCAATGGAAGTGTAATTTTTACTGTACTTTTTGGTACCTGTTTTGATTCTAATGTATTGTAAGGCGTGTATTTTACATGTTTGCTGGCTTTACAGGTTGAAAATCTTGGCGCTGTAAAGGAGCTTTTTTGACAAATAAAAACAGTTTTCAGTAACTTTTTTTTGTTCTGATGTTTCCAGGTTCTGGGGTGGAAGATTAAAAAGTTGGTGAATGGGTTTGGGGATTAAAATTCAGTTTAATTCAACTTTTAATATTGATTTCTATTGTATAGCTACACAAACAATGATCTGTAATAATGGAAAAAAATGTTAAATTTAATATCTGCGTAACTAAAGCCTTGCCCTCAGATGACCATTTGGTATTTTTCCCCTGTTTATGTGATATCAACAGAATTTGAACTAGTTAGAATTCCTGAAAACAAACGACTGCAAGCTCCTTCCAGGATGTGCTGAATTTACCAGGGAGGTTAACGTCTGAAACATAGATGTGTGGGATGTAATGGTGGGAAAATTACACCACACAACTTCTGTTGACTACATACTTTTTTTTTTTTTTATTAATAACAAGCAAATTGTTAAAATTTCTATGTTGGTTTAGTTTGTTTGTCACGTGCCGCTGGTTTTAGAAAGTTTTAAGATAAATGTCGTTTTTTTTTTTTCTGGACATACTTCAGGCCACTGGAGTCTCCTCAGCTAGTGTATGGCAATTTATTAGTAATAAACACTCTTGTTTGTAATGATCTGTGTATTTCTAATGCTTAATGTTACTGTTAATTGTATCCTAAAGAAGAGAGAACTAGGTTTTTATCTAATTTCTCATGATCTGGTGCTTGGACACTTGGTTTTCAGAACTTTCGAGGGCACAAGAAAATGTCCACAAAACGGTATAAATCCATGAGGTGGGTGTTTTAGTGGGACGTTTGTAAGGGTGGTTGGATCACACAAATCAAAATGGGTCTTTCTGGTAGTCGGAACTACTTTTGTAATCCACTCAGTTATTTTACACATGCACAAGCAAGACCTGTAGACATCCATTAACTGTTATAGAGAGATTTCAGATTGAGGGGTTTGTTGCATGCTGTGAACAGTTATAATCTGCACCTAGGATATGAAACTATCTTCATAAATATGCAAAGATGGATATATTTTATATTGGGCATCAAAAAGACGTTTATTTATGGGAATTGCTGAGACCGATTTGTGGACAATCTCTTGGGAATCAGAAGTTCACTTCGCCTCCTGGGCCCTGCCAAAGTGCCATTGAGCAAGCCACTGAAACACCCTGCTCAGGACATTGGACTATGCGGCAGCTTATCATTCTTGACATCCCTCCACAACCATGAATGTATGTGTATAGGTCCTGTGTGTGTAAAGTAAAATGGACTAATTGAAGTTGTGGTGTGTTATCCGGAAATAAGTAGAGGGACACGTGGTACGTAGAAGAACCGTTTCCGTAGTGTAGTGGTTATCACGTTCGCCTCACACGCGAAAGGTCCCCGGTTCGAAACCGGGCGGAAACACTTATTGACCTTTTTTTATTTTATTTTGTGTCTGTTAGAAACCAAACTCCATAGAGGGAAGGTCAAAATCCAACCCAAAAGCCATGTTTTTAATATATATATATTTTTTAACTTTAATACTTTTACATTCATTGACAAAGCACAGACCACATGGATGCGATTTAGCGGCTGTTTTACACATTTAGTATAATTTTGCCTACTTAAAAAAAAAAATCTTTAGATGCTCCCACCCGGTTTCGAACCGTAAAGTTTTCCGTCGACAACCGAGGTGAACGACGTTCAATCGCTTAATTCGAGTATTCTCTTAACTTTCTCCACTCATTCTCTATGGTAGTTCTTACCAGTGCGGGTGTAATACACACTCTAACCACAATGTAAGTTGTAATGGCAGGGTGGCGCTGTTCCCATTTAAAAGCAGTGATTCCAAGTCAACAGTTTAACGCCAGGTAAAAACTTGTAATTACGAAGTTTTTTTTTGTTCTTTATATAATTATGAATAATATTAGTTTTCCCCCTTTTTTCTAATTCAATATTGTCAGTAGATGAAGTATATCTTGGTGTTTTACTAACTCGAGAGTGCCAATGAAATTGAATTTGCTAAGGGATAGGAGTGTCAAGTTAGGTGAAAGAGGTGTGTTGGCAGGCACACAATTATATATAATATGTATTAGCTTCACATAAGTATTTTAGCTTTAGTATTCCAGCTGTTGCTAACACTCACTTGTAGATTGCAATGGCTAGATGACGAATTATAAAAGGCTGTAATAAGCAAACACAATTTAGTTTTAATATTGATTCTACACCCATAATTAAAGTTTTTACTAGAACAGAGCCCCAACTTAAACCAACAGTTACATATCTGCATTTTAATGAACAAAATCAGCATTGACGCATTATTCACACATACAAATAAATCCACATGTCCAATTAATCACATAATTACCACAAGAGTATTCAATTCATCAAGTCCTCCATTTAACACAAAGTGTAAGTAAAGTCTAAATAGACTCTAGTACTTTTATCATAACCAAGAAGAAGCACAAACAAGTGTTCTACATGTGCCTTTCTTTTGATTCATTGTCCTTTATGGAACAAATGGCAGCTAGTCTACATCTCAGCAATGACTGGTAGCATCGGGGCCTTGAACCTTCTGGACTGTCTACATGTGGTGTGACAGCGAGACGCCCAGAGACAAATAATGCCTGTCTGACTGCGGAGACTCGTCTGTGTTTCTGCTTGTGTTTTGTAGCAGGAAGACAGACGGATCTCTGCGCCTTCAGTTGTCTGTCTCACTTCATCTGCCTTTTTTTTACAGTCCGTCTCTCTCTCCTCAGTCGTCTTCTTGCTGTTCACAACGGTTACCGGTCTGCTCTTGTGGTCCTTCGGGCAAATCTCAGCAGGGTTTGGACCCTGATTTCCATCTGACCTGGAGAGAGAGGGCGCTGAGCCGTTGAAATAGGAAAATTGCAACCCTGTCTTATTCCCCTCCTCCGTCCATCCTCTTCGAAGAAGCCTGGCTGCAGTGAGGAAAGAGTCTGTCTGGCTGTGCAGCTTCCCCAGAGGGTCCGAGAGTAGAGACATGGCTGACGTCCTGCTCAGGCCAGAAGGAACAGTGTCTAGCTCTTCAGTGTCTCCACTTCTGCTTCTGCGGCTGGTTTGAAGTTCTAAAGCACCTGTAAATCACATTTTAAAGCATTTGATACATATATGGCTATTTAGCTTCTAAATATTTCACAATGTTCACCAGCTAGTTTCTAACTTTATCTGTCTGCTGCTTGGTGCTCAGCTGGTAGTGCACAGTGGGTTTATCAGAACAAAAAAACAAAAAACAACTGCCTTTGGGTTGAGGTTGTGGTTGTCTGGAAAATCAACACAATTAGCTGAAAGACTATAAAATTCTCCATTGAGTTGCAGTTGGTGATAATTCTTTTTTATTTATTTGCTGCAGCTGAGGAAGTCTCTGTGTTTTCATCTGGTCTCCACTAGAGGGAGGCAAAAATCCTATGAATGTCCATTATAAGCAAAACCAATGCAAAGCAGTGTAAGTGTCACAGCAGCAGTTCTTAAAAAGGTGATCTTTTCTCCAGTGCTTAGTCATGTTTCAGTGTGCAAATGAACCAACCAAGTTAAACCAACCTGTGGCAGACAAGAGCAAAACTTGAGACCCCGACAGCAGCCACAGTCCAGACTAGAAGATGGAAACCCCGGGGTCCTGGCTGCAGAGGTACTGCAGGAACATATGGAAAAGATTAATAATAAGAGGACAAAGGAAAAGAAGAAAACACAGTAGTATGCAGTTCCATAATAATCAGTGCACTTTTTTGTGACATGGTTGAAGTTTTCTAAGGGCTTAATTTCATCCATCATCTCTGGTTTTGGTTTTGGAAGCAGTTTGTTGAGTTTCACCACAAACAAAGCCATAGGCGACTATGACTATTAAAACAAACTCAGCAAAGCAAATTATATGTAACAAGCAGAAAACAGGACCCCTAAAGAATCAATGAAGATGGTAACCATCAAATTTTACTTAACATAGTAATAACCACCGGTGCAAATATCCAACCAAGGTACTATATTTACTCACACCACCAAACAGTGTCAGAGGTGTTCCTTAGTCTCTATTTTATCTAGATATACATATAGACATATACATATACATATGTACCTTCCTCAAAATCATCAATCATGCAAACTCCTCCAGTGTATCTATACATCAACATATTGTACAAGTAAATATACACAATAAAATATCACATAGCTGTAGAGTCAGGTAATACCAGATTTCAGGTTGAGATCCTCGTTTCTCTCTGCTTCCTCCTTTCAGGACTGACTGCTCCACCGCTACTCTCTCTGTCTGACCCCCTTTCTCTTTTCTCTCTCTCCCCCCCCTTCTCTTTTCTCTCTCTCTCTCTCTCTCCCTCTCTCTCTCTTTTTCTCTTTTTCTCTGTCACGCACTAACCCTGACCTTCTCTCTACGTCAGCCCTCATTTAAGGTAATGACACTATATGAAAAAAGAGAAAAGGCATTATACACAGCTATATATTTGTAATAGTAATTAGTAATAGTAATAAGTTAAACAATTTGTTGTTACTTTGGTTTATGTAAATATATATTGATTGAGGACAAAATAAAAGGGACACCAAGAAAAATATACTAATAGAGTGACTTTATCTGTTTGTCTTTAGCCCTGTCCAAAGTGATGCATATACATTTTACATTGAAAAATCCAAACAACAGGAAAAAAACCAAAAAACAACTGGAGATATTTCCTGAGCTTTCAACTGTACCATGTGGTCTTCATCAGATCTTATGGAGGTCTGTCTGTTCACATTTGAGTTGTAACCAGCATGCTTCCTTCCTTTCCAGCCCAAGAACTTTTTTTCAGCCACAGCAGGTAGCCGTTTTCAGTGAAAAAGATCTGATAAACCGACTGTACATTGCCTTCCCAGCACCATGACGGAGAGACAAAGTTAGCAACTAGCTACTGAACATAGTGGAGCATTTAGCTGCTAAGATTTTTTTTTAAATTTTTACTCAGGAGTTGGTAGAGACTAAAACTAGAGCTAAAAAATATGAGTATTGAACTGAATGAATGTTGCAAACACGTTAGCCATAACAACTTTATTTGGTAATAATATGTTGAGTTTACAGCATGTTGCACTGCCCCCAAGTGGCCAAAAAAATAAAATAAATGCAGGTTTGAGCCAAGATAACAAAAATCTATATATGTCCTGCCTCATGCCTCAAATTGGCGTTGAAATGTTTAGTGTTCAACTGAGAGATGTTCCTGACTTTAACAGAGTGCTTTGAGTTGTCTATTAACCATAGACCATTAACATAAAACATTTTAATGACGCTCTGGTTGGCAAAAGCAAATATTGTTTAGAGACAGGGTTGCTGCTAAATCCAGCATTTCATTGAAATGAATCTTATCATCTTCCTGTTGTCTTTGTGCTCACGTGCCTTGTTGCTGAACTCACCTCTGATAAAAAAAAACCTTTTTTGGGATTTCATACACAAGGTCTGGATTATGGACTGTAACCTCCGTCAGCAGGGCTGCGGTTTGTTTGCTCTGAACAGACATTTTGCTCTCTGATCTTCACCTTCTGAGTTCAGCAGGTTTATATGCTGTGGACAAAGCAGGTGGACCGTTGGACACTGGGGGTATCAAGGTGTGTTTGTGTGTGTCTGTTGAGTGACCACATATTCAACAACCGGTCTTTGCAATAAAGTAACGGGGGTTCAGGAAGTCATTGTTTGTATGTGTAGTTCAATATACTGTGCACACTGGACCTCACGCAAGAAGAGATTTGCTTTTGACTCTGAGTGATTTGAGAGAACTTTTCTTGTATTTAGGAGAGGAATGCTTTAATCTGGATGAATCTAGAGTTAATATATGTTACAGAAGTGAACTAAAACAATATAATATAAAATAAAACTTAAAGTAAAATTACTATTCTGTTTATGTACGATGAACATCAATGGCTTGTCATTAAACTGAGAGAAGTTATCAGACTCTCAGCTGCTGACTAACTTTTTATCTCATAACACCTTCCATTTCCAGGACTCCCGCACTGATTTGACTGCCTCCCATAAAGTCATCTCCTCTTTATTTGTGTCATGGTTGAGGTTCTTCTATGGTGTTGTTAATGCCGATGTTTCAGGTGCCCTATAATACGCCTACTCGCCCTGCTAAATTTGTTTTGTTTTGCCTGCTGATTACTGATCCGTGTTCATGCCCTTCCTTTTTACGCTTGGCATTTCTGTGAATGAAACTTGCCCACAATCGGAGCAGAACAAGAAGCTCTACAGGAATTTTCATGAACAGGTGGTATTCATGAAGTTGAAAAGAGCAATTTTCATTAAGGTGCAGTTATGTAGGTTGGCTCAATCTTCTCTTAAATCTCAATTTGTAACACTCGTATGAACAAAGCTGACAGGAAAGAATATGAAAATGTTCTTGCAGGCCCATTGTCTGAGCTTATGTGTCTACATATGTGTCGTATATGTCATGCTCAAAAGTAATGCATTGTCCAAAACCCCAACCCGGATTTCTTCGTGTCTGCAGCTGTTGCATTTGCGCGAATCAAGATGCAAGTCATGAGCATAAGGTCGTTTTAAAACTGCTCTGAACTATTCCAACTATTTAAGTATTTCACTAAATCATGTGATCATCAGCCTTTAAAAGCTGCTGTTCATATGTGGACTAGCAGCTCGACCTACATTCATAGAACGTCCTGGATCAAAGTTCAGGGGGAGAGCAAGAGCTGTATCATAGCACAGAAGGGTCAAGTTTGCTCGGCATCTGCTGCCTCATGGTAGTCATCAATCTGGGTCAAAGGTAATGGGAAACCTGATGAAACGCAGGCAGCACCGCCAAAATTCACATTCATTTACAGTACAGTGGCTACAGCTTTCTCTATGACTATTGTTTTTTTTTTTTTTATCAACAAATCCCTTGAAAAGATAAATCTAACAATGAAGACAAAGTCTGATATATTTAATTCTACTCCAAAAAGGATTTAAAACACATTAATGGGCCACACCACTGCACTGGGTGACGTGTTCCTTTTTAGAAGATACTGAAACACCAAAAGTATATAAATTCGCTGCTGAAAATAGTCCACAAGTTTACTATTTACTCCTGTTTGCTAAAGACCACAGTGACAGCTGTTTTAGGAAATTACAGAGCCTTTTTTTAAAGAATGAAACCACTGTATATATTTGTGACTCGTCATCAGTTGGAATAAATGTGAGCTACAAACAGAGTAGAGAAGTCAGAAAGCGACACAGTGGTTTAGCTTTATTTGAAATCTGTATAAGAATAAGTATAAGAAAAATGGAGAATAATCCAGCCTTGAAGTTGTATTCAAGCTGGGGGGAAAAGAGTGCAAAAACTATGGCTATTTTAATGCTGGAACCTGCAGTCCTCAGTTGCGCAGTGTTGCTCTAACATTTCTCACATTTTTCCTTTAATGTTTCCAGGAACTTTTGACTGTTTGCCTACGGGCATGATGAATAATTGCTACCTACGCTGTAGTGGCCTTCTATCTTCCTGAACTTTTAATCTGCCGAAAGGTTGTGAAAGGCTTGTTAAAAAGTTTCTAATGTTTCTAATAACCATCTTCCATGCTTTTATAGACCTGAATGAATTAGAGTTGAGGATGAGCTTCAGGGCATCATAAAAAGTGCAGAGACAAGTCTTTCAACACTGGTGAAGAAAGTGTTATGTATTTCTGTACCTCTAAAATATTGTGCCCAAGAAGAAGCTGATTATGAACAAAGTTTACATAAAACAAGGTTATCTGGTGTTGTGGATAGATCTGAACAACCTCTGTTGATAGAAAGTGAAGAGTAAAATGTGAACAAAAAATAAATGAGCTCCTCCTTATGCACCCGACTCTCTCAAAGTATAGTTAAAGAAACACCAAACTGTTAAACAACAGTGTTTGCAATGCAAAGGGTTGTTTAAAATCCAATTTTACCCTCACCACTATAGCACACACAGATAGCTGGAACACCAGATCTTAGCAAAGTGAACAATAACAATATGGACGAGGTGCACCTGTTACCTGTGCACCTGTGTGAACATGAATAGGTGTTTCTCATCAGCTGGGAGCCGATCAGCTGACATATCAATGAGCCACAGCTGATTAAAACACTCATAATGAATCTGTCAATGAAAGCTTCATTGTTCTACCTGAATGAACAGATCGCTCCATTGACTTACGTGGTATCTTGTGTTTCTGGAAAATGTGTCACTGTATTTGGGATGATTATGTAAAGCAGGTAATCACTGTGGAATTCAGCTGTCTTTGTTGACTGAACAGGAATGCGGGGTAGGGCAGCTCCGTGCCACCGGAGATCAGTTTTTGTTTCTGAGCTCTGATGTCAATTCAATTGTCAAGCATTTGTCTGACTTTTATTTAATACACCCTTCTTCACCCTTTATTTTGATAGAATCTGCTCTCTATGGAGGGTTATTTGGGTGTTGTCCTCCTTCATTCACAGTACACCCAGTAAGGGCTACTGTGGTTTGTGGCTTGCGGTTGCCGTTGTGCCTCATTAAAATGTTTCTTAACAGTAATTGTTAAAGGATGGGAGAGGTTTATTCATTCACGATTCCTGCCCAGGTTTTCTAAACGAGCACATACAGGTGACCCTTTTGCTCCCAAAACCACCTGTTACATCACTTCCACCTGTTCAATTATTTGAATACTTTGGGAGCCATCAGGTTGACTTGTTGGTTGTGTGACCTTTATATCACAGGTTTTTTATCCCGGGCCATTATTACTTACTGTATCCCATAAAAGAGAAATGTAGCTGCTTGGTATTTAAGAGTCCTTGGTTAGAGAATAAAATATTCTTTGCTTTTCTTAAAAGAACAAAGTTCACCAAGAAGTTCTGAGTTTAAGAGACTTATCCTATCTGACCTGCAAGTCGCAGCTTGTGTTTTTCTTTTAATCATGAAAGCAATCTTTTACTAACCTTAACTAGTTTTAATTGTCTTAAACCAAATAGAGAACACTCGAATGAGTCGTCTTTAGAACAGTCATATGGGTTATTTTCGTAGGCCCAGACCAACTGTAACTATTACCATTATGGAAAAATTACTAATGGAGCAGTCCTCTCCATCTGTGTGTTTATCCCTCTCCTTAATATCCTCCATATTCATCACCGTACAAAATCCACATTACTTCCTCAGAATCAAAGAGCAAGAGTGCTTTTGTAGAGCTGCCATTTTGTACTAATGTTTAACAGTCGTATACGAAGAGAAGATGGGTAACTACGCAAGGGAAGGGAAACACACTGACCCACATTTACACCTGGCAATAACACGTAAGCCGTATCTGGATATCCCATCTGGATGTCAGGTGTAAATGCAAGCCTACAATCGCATCGTTCAGACCACATCTGGAAGTGGACCGGCTCACACTGCGATTGGATGTCGGCCAGGTTTAAATGCAATCCATACAGCGTTGTCACATTCTTAGGAAAATAAATCCACTTATCAAGCTAAAAGCTCCGTTTCTTTCTTCTTGTTAAGCAGTGAAATCATTGGCAGACTTCCAGACAACTGGAAGGTGCATGTTGATCTAAGTTTATTTAAATGTAGCAACCAGGAAGTTCACATCCAGAATGTGTTGTTTAAAACAGTGTCACATTATTGTAGCCATTAGGCCATGATCTCACGGGTTTGGCGGTGATCATGTGACGATCCTCTGCAGGTAACTATAAATAATCGCAGCTACAGTAAAGGAGTGCTGGACGGACCGGCTTTTCCGGTTTCTCAGGTGTTTTGTTGTCTGCAGGTATTTCTGAACTAACTGAGAAATGAAAATTTGTCTGTGGAGACGTTAGCTGTGACAGGACGTCCAACTCAGAGCTTCCTTATTACACCAATACACAGGTAAGACATTCATTGTGCACTTCAGTTATAATATATAAATATATAAGTGTCTATATATGTGTCTTTTCTTAACTTGTTTATATTTAGTGTTGTCATCATTTGGTGTGTCATCTAATGTAATGATAATCTGATGTCATGGTTTTATGCACTTTGTAGATTTTGCTTTAAAACAATGTCATAAAATATTTAAATAAGAATTACTATTTATTTATTTGTATCCCAATAGATCAGTCTAATGTGAGCTGTTTTAGATATTTTGCCATTGATACAGTCATATAATCTTCATAAAAAATACACTGGCTTAAAATATATTATTTTTATTTTGAAAGTAGAATACAAAAGTAATTATATTAAATCACAACAACTTGACGGCTCAAAGTGTTCTGACATGTTAAGAAATCAAAAGGCAGCAAGGAAGGCCTCAAGCACATCATGCTGATTTCACAGTGAGACATTCCTTGCAGACTTTTCAGACTCAAAGCTGTGAAACATTAAAGGTGGAAATTCAAGCTGGACAGTTGTTTTCGCTCTCTCTTCGGCTTCTGATTGTCTATACAAACCCTGGGTTCACGTTTGTTTCCACTGCTAGGTTACCACTTGCTTCCTTACAGACCAAGGAAATTTTCGGGGAAATGGCAAAATACAAATTTTGTTTGGACAACTTAGATTATTCAACTTTAAAAAAACCCTAAAATTTAAAGACAAAATATGCTTTAAATTTCCCCCCACAATGACACATATTAGTGCTTTCTTATCTGACACCCCTATCAGAAGCTTATCATCAGATATCATTCGTCAGTGTCTTCCAAAACAAAAAGTAAAACTGTTTTCTGCTCTGATAACACTATAGTTAAGGTTTGGTTAGGTCTATTCACCCTGACCTCTGCCTGCTGGGAACTTTGTGGCTTTGTCACCTGAACGTAAACATCTCATTATTACTTATTTTTTATGGTACTTTTATCCGAAGCACTTTCCTATTTGCATCTTATTCACACTCACTGGTGGAAGCGTGGTGCTACCGTGGTGCTTATGTGACCATCAGGTGCAGTTATTCCTCAAGGATACTTTGTTATGTGAACCGAAGGAGTTGGGGATCAAACTTACAACCCTGTGGAGGATCCACTCTACCTTCTGAGCCACAGCCTCCACATACGCTTCAACGATGTGCTTGTTTGACCAAATGCATTAAAGTTGCACCTCTAAACTGGTATATCGGCACTCCAAAAATCTCAATACTGTGTCCTCAGTTTACTATTTCATTTCTTTTATCAAAGCATCTCCTTGATTTATAAAGAATGGGTAATCCTCAAATCCCTTTTTTAAAACCCCAATATCTTAAATATTAAATATATTTGTTTTATTTTTTAGTTTCAGTGTTGTAGAAGCCTGCTTCCAGGAATTTGTTGTTGGCATTTTGTGCATGCTTGTAACCTAATACTAAACATGTTTAACGTGAACTCTACATCCTGGTTCCTCATTTAGGTGCCATCATGTCTTCCAAGATGGTCATCACGCAGCCTCAGCCTGTGATGGAGGCCCGAGAATCTGATGAGTGGGGATCTGGGATATGTGATTGCTTTCAAGACGTACCTGAGTGTAAGTGTCTGCACTTAAGTGACATATCTATCAGACCAGTGAAAGCGCTGGAGGATAAACAGCTAGATATGTTGATGGAATGATGTCCTTTTAAGTCCGTTATCACATATTTATCTAGTTACTTAAAGTTTTTAAGTAAACATTAATAAAAATTACATTGTTTCTCTGTATTTTCTTTCTAAAATGTATGTTATAAATTAAAAACACACTACATAAAAATACAAGGGATTACAGTACAAAGTTGTTCCCTTACTGATTCAAA
Source organism: Dicentrarchus labrax (assembly GCF_905237075.1). Taxonomy (NCBI): domain Eukaryota; kingdom Metazoa; phylum Chordata; class Actinopteri; family Moronidae; genus Dicentrarchus; species Dicentrarchus labrax. The sequence goes on along the minus strand of NW_026136705.1, from coordinate 26,591,768 downwards.
ACCATCTTATTTGTTGATTTGTACACCAAAGAAACAAAGTTATGAGAAAGATTCAAAACCATGTGAAATGTTAGTCCATTGTTGTTGCAATAAACCAGAATAGTTGTTAAGGTAAGACATGGATTTAATTTACTTTGTGTGTGTGTGTGTGTGTGTGTGTGTGTGTGTTTTGTATCAGTATCCATGTTGTTAATATGTTGCATTTCCTTGAATTTCCCCCCCTGGTTAAGGTTGCTTCGCTTTCTGGTGCTGTCCCTGCTTTGCCTGTGTAACTACCAAGAAGTACGGCCAGTGTCTGTGTCTCCCCCTGCTGGAAATCTTCGGTGGCATCCCTGCCATCACCATGTCCATGAGGGTCTCCATGCGACAGCGCTACGGCATCAAAGTAAGGCCACGGTTCTCTGCTGTTGTCAGTCCCCTTAAAGTCCCAATCTGTAGTCTTTTGACATTTATTTACTATAGGTGAAACTATATATGAGACAAAAGGGGACAATTCACCCATTAAACATTTAGAATAAATCATTTGCAGTCCTCTCCTCCTTAAATGTGTGGTTAATTATTTATTGGTAGGAGTCTGGGAAAGGTGATTGGGTTTAAACATCCACTTTATACTATTATTCTATATTATAGATAATGCAATACATAATATTTATATATTAATACAGACAAAGAATGACTTAATCATATTATGTATTATATCTGGTGTTATGGTATCATATTACTCTTAATGCACTGCTTTGATAACAACTGACCACACCAGCAGGTCACTTTGTTTATATATCGTTTCTATTTTTATTTCTCTTCTTTTTTATTTTATATAATATTCTAGTTGTTTAGTTTTTAAATTTCTTTATTTATATATACTTATTTCTGTCCTCGGGGTGCTTCTACACCTGAAGGGTTACTTAGAGTTTATCTTATCCTACTTTGTGAAGGTTAGGGAACCTTTGTTTACCCTTTGAAGACAGTATCAGAATTTCATGGCTACAAATTCAATTTGAGGATAAGTAAATGGGGGAAGGAAATATGTATACCAAGTGTATGAATTCATAATTAAAGTACAGTGGTTCATCACAAACTTCAACCCCTTCACAACTGTGTAAGATCCAGCCTATAGATCCGATCGATGACCTGTTGATCTGACGTCGCTGTGCTTTGTTTGCAGGGCACCATGTGTAGGGATTGTCTGTGTGCCACGTTCTGTAACTCCTGCAGCTGGTGTCAGATGTCCAGAGAGATGAGGAGAAGAAACATCCAAATTGTTCTCGTCAGCGCCAAGAACACATGACCACTCTCCTCGCTCTTCGTCACTACATTACTACTTCAACACTACCTGCTTTGGCTTTTACTAACGCTAACATGTAATTAAAACAAAATGTTACTGACTGACAATCTGCCTGTAATACTAATTTATTGAGGGTTAGTCTTTCCCTTTTATTTTTCCCCCTGAGACTAAAACTTACATTCAGTTTCAAAGTGTCTTCTGTCTTATAGGTAATGGATGCACATTTATTAACTGATTTCTTGCCTGAGGTTCAGTATAAAAGTCTCAACTTGTTTTACACAGTAGATATTATATAAGCTTGTATCGCATTTTTGTAATTATTACTAATATCTGGGCATGTTACAGTTTATCAAATGCATACTTAATTAAATCCTTACACAGAAATACAGAAGAGGACAGCATTTTTTTGTTATATTGACTTTTTAAATGTTTTTCTATTTTTAATTCATGTCTGCTAATGTCACTTTTAATATGACTTTCATTCATAATCGATTTATTGACTATAAAATGAATTAAAGGAATATAGTACCAGTATTCTGTTATTTATTTGCACGTTGTTAGATGAAGGCAAACAAAGGTGTAACATACAAAGAAAGCAGAAAACAGAAAGCTACCTTTAAATACTAATGCAAAACCCAACACATTGGCCAGAGGGAGCCACATTCTTCATAATGAGCCCATACGGTTGAGGCCATGTGGGGTCACACCAATGATGTGCTGTATCTCTTTCTTCTCTTGTAAGTTGCCTAATGTTGCTTTAAAACCTCACTTATGAAAATGAGGACACTCAGAGCTCCATTAAAGCTGACACATACTGTCAAGTGGCACTCAACATCTTCTCTTATATTATGATTTAGAGGTAACACAGTTTCCTAGAAAGAACTATGCAATTTGTTGCTAATTAGGGGAAATAGAGATGAGAGATTTAAAACTGAACTATTATCGCTGGTAAACCTCTGTTTTCTATAAAAGTAGAACCAAATTACATGATGTGTTTACTTAATTATTTATTTAGGAAACTATAAGGGGGACGTGGAAAATAACATGCTACTTATTTTGTTGTTTTAACATTTAACATCTATTTTGATAATTGACTAATTGTTAAAATTCATGCAAAAATGGAAGAAAATGCCAAAATATGGAGATTTCCTGTTTTATATTAAACTGAATAACTGTTTGGACTGACAAAACAAGACATTTAAAGACATCACCACCTTGGACTTTGAGAAACTGAGTTGGACATTTTTCAGACAGTTTATTCATGTAAGATTAATTGATAAATCTAGAAAATAATTGGCAGATTAACTGATAATGAAAATTATCATTAATTTCAGCCCTATTGTAAAATCAAACTTGTGAGATAGTCTCACAAGTTTTTCTCACTAAAGTGACATTTTTTATCATTATCTCTGATTTAACATGAGTAGATTTTATCAATCCTGTCATGTACTTTTTTCTTCTCTTCCTGGTCCATGCAATACTATCAGAGTTGATTTTACTTAGTATTTTGTCAGTTGCCACCTGTGTTGTTAGTTGCCTGTATGCTGAAATTATAGAGAATTATCTTAGACTGCGAAGTCCTGCTGAGCTTTGTAGCCAGCTTAAACACTTTGTCAGTGTGGGAATTTAAATCACCTACCTCCATAAACAGCCACCTCCAGCAAAACATGTATGAAAATCTACTGTATCAGACAGCAGACAGACAAAATAAGAAGCCAAATATTTTTGTCAGGAATTTATGGACACAATGGGGAGTGAATGTTGGACTTGCATTTATCAGGTTTCACAACCTTATAAGGGGTGACGTATTTGTCAGCTTGTTTTGGGTTTTTTCTGCCCTCTAGTGGCCAGAAATTGATTAATACAGCTTTAAATAACAACATCTGTACTGTGTGGGCAGCTAGATGTCTCAAGACCTATTAGATGTAAAAGAGGATGGAGGAGAAGAGATTTAACCTCGCTTTCTGATGTTCACTTTGCACTGTAAACTCATGGCGTCACTATCATGTCATATTTTGTCAAATTACTCCCAATAAACTTTCCCATTTGTTTAGTCCGGTTCGTGTTCCAGCGGAGACGATCTCTCCCCTCTGCTGGCACACTTGGCCCTGGTGTTCACTGTAAATTGCTCAGTGGGTTGTTTTTAATGGGATTATAATGACAGTTATGGTTTGCAAGAATTGATGTTTGTGACTTTTATGAGGTGTGAGTGAAGGGGCGGGTCCAGGCGGCTCATAAAGGCTGCAGGAATGTTAATTGGTCGAGGCCACTGCTGCCCTCTTTGTTCTGCTCTCTCATACTGGGCTTCTGTTGCGCCCGTTAAAGGCCAAAGAACTGATTTAAAATCTGTGACTTTAACCCCACACACCCTCCAACACCCCCCACACACACATGTACACAGATTATCCCACCTACAACCCCCCGCCCTCCCTCATTCATCCCTCCCATTCTTTCTTCTTGGTTTTTCCTTCCCACTCCTCAAGAAAATGGACCCCTTTGCTTCTCTCATTTCCTCCATGTTGCTTAATCAGGTGGTTGGCGCTCCCCTCCCCGCTGGGTTTGATCCAGTGTTGGGGGAGTAATTTTATCACAGGTTTTTTTTTCTTCTTTTGTTTCTCCTGTGGTCACACAGACGGCCGCACTTCCAGCCAGGACGAGCCAGATGACTCTATTGAGGTGAGGGAGGTTTCTAAGAGCCCAAATGGGATATGTGTCTTTTTTTTATTGTTTCGAGATATTCAATAAACGAGCATGAAAGTTATTTTTGTTTAGTTTTGTTTTTATTGTTTTGGTATCCTGTCAAACTTAGTGTTTGTAAGTCTGACCATAAATTACTCTTATTTTGATTTTCCTTTTACCTTTTACAGGCATGCCATCTTTTTGTGTATTCTCTTATTTTGAGTCACCTTAGTTTTATTTCACAACATAGACAGTAATTTCTAGAAAAAATCTTTGCAGTTGATTTCTGCAGATTGTAATATTTTTACTGCACCAGCAAATTCTGCAGGTTTTTATATGACTCAGTTATATTCATAAAGAAAAAAATGTGCTGTTTGTAGTTTAACTTGTTTGGTTTTTAGTTGCCATGCTAGCAGTGTGGGTCGTGTTGTTGGTGGTCTTTGGCCCTGACTGAAAAATCTCCACTACTGGTTAAGTTGTCAAAAACTTTTGTACAGACGTCCATAGTTCCCAGAAGATGAATCCTATTGGCTTTGGTGGTGCCCTGACTTTTTTTCTAGCACCATATTTGTGCAACAAGAGTCTCAACAACTATTGGATGGATTGCCATGAAATTTCGTTTCTTCAGGAGTTGGTGATTCCCTGACTTTTCATGTTGGTCCATGATCAGCTCAAAAAATAAAATCTGTCCAATACTTTGTCTTTTTGACCTCAAGATGGAAATCAGAGTTCATGAGATGCATTTGAACCTGGAGTAAGTGGAATCTACCTCAGTCCTCAGAGTGTCAACCTGTCTGTCCTGAGGTTTCCACCATGACAGATAGAGACACCGTCTATCTGTCTGAGTCTCTCCATAATTTCCAGGGGAAGTGTTCCTTTTAAAAGACAAGGTTGGAGTTGCCGGGGAGTCGGCTGATAACAGCTCAGGTTAAGATGACGCGGGAGGGGCAGGCGTAGTCCGACACACGCTATCAGACGACGGGCCTCCGAGCAAACAAACAGCTCTGACCTCTGAAAACAACGGCAGCAGGGAGCAGCTGATAGTGAGAGATGGATAGATGGAGGTTTGTGATGATGCAGTGAGTGTGTGTGTGTGTAGGGGAGGCAGAGATCAGGGGCAAAGGGGCATGCAGGGCAAGAATTATCTGATCCCCCCGTGATCTTAGTGTCTCAGTGTCTATTAAAGTCAGAGGGTTTTGGGTGTGTGTGCACTTGAGTGGCAGTTCTCTTTATGTTTGGCGAACTGTAAGAGCTGTTAATCTAAAATCTTTTTAACTCTATTTTCTTTTTGTGTCCTAGAATGCTCTAAAAAATCCTCTTGAAGGAGCTGACATCCACATAAGCACCCACATATTTGACATCTTTATTCAAATTAACATACTTTCTTATCTCTGAAATGAAAAGTATTAAAGACTGACATGTGATGGTAATACCGGTGACATCTCTTTCCAGAAATAATGTCCTGATTACTCGGGATTTCTGCCATTTTCAATTTTTTTTGGTGTTTACAGAACAAGAGCGAGATGCACCAGCACAATCCATGCTCATCATTTAGCAACATTCATGGAAAACTGCTGTGATGATCACATGCAGTGAGAAGTAAGTGGGTGTGTTACACCTTTGTAAGTGAGTGTTTGTTTGACTTATTCTAACAACGTGCAAATAAGTACCAGAATACTGGTACTATATTCATTTTATTCACTTTATTGACAATAAAAAAATTTGAAATGAAAGTCATATTAAAAGTGACATTAGCAGACATGAACTAATACTAGTAGAGACTATTGGCATTTTTATCATACAACCATGACCACCATCTGTACCTGACTTTTACCAGTATATTTTAGTTTCTATTCTTAAGCATACAGTAGCTGCCTGGCAATAATATTGATGCAGTATTCATCTGAAAAACACATTTTGCAGATAAACTGAAAAAGTTACTTGTTCACAACTACAAAACAAGTTGTCAGTTCCTTTCCAAACAGCTATGACTATTACAAAATCCTTTCCTTTGTAGGAAAAAGAAACTTCACTGTTGGTAGGCAATGGGATGCAAACAGCACAGTTTCTTGCGTTTAGGTCACTTTGCACACCCAACAATCCACCTCGACCTCCTACCTAACCAGGCATTCAGACCAAAAACACCACTGCGTTAAAACAACACAAGTTGATGGGAGTGTGCTATGGAAGAATGGTTGAGTAACAGATCCATGAGTTGGAGGGTGAATCAGACACCAAATCACTGCAATGTGATAATAGTATCAGTTAAAAACTGGCAGTTAATATTCTGAAGAAACAGTCAACATTGACCTTTTGCTTGATATGCAGAAAACATCACGTAGGCTACTTTAAGTTCCTTCCTAACTGCATTACTTCATTGTCAATAGGCGTGACAATCTACGGACTACAAAAACTATGCATGTTCAAATTGGTGTTTGCATTATTGTGGATATGGCTTTTGTAAATGCAAGCATTTGTCTGCGACACACAGACAAATGAGAAAAGAGAAGGGAGGTATGGCAGCAGAGGAGAGGTGAGTTAACGGGAGGGAGGGTCAACAAATTCTTTGATTACTGAACCTTGTCATTCAGATAGCAAAGGGCTTGAACGTCTTGGCGAACACACCGGACAACAGCAGCACAGTCTAATAAGACTGAGGACGCACTCTTCCTGAGGCTGGATGCAAAAAGGCCAAACATTTTATGGATCTAGATTCTGAAATGTGAGGATTTGCTGCTTTTTCTCTATTTTATATTATTGTAATATGTTTGGGTCTTGGATTGATGGTCTGACAAAAAAATACTTTTGAAGAACTATGACTCTCCTGGGAAAAAAAAAAATTCAAAATAAAGCATCAAAAGAAAAATCATTAGCTGCAGCCTTTAATGTCACATAATAATTATGAGGTGTAGTAGTTGTGATATTAAGTTGTAGTATTAACAGAAGCAGTAATAGATTTACAAATGTCTCATCTAATACAGCATTTAGATGGATATGAGGCCTCAGTTGTCTTTTCATGTATTTATATGAAACCCCTCTTCCACTAGGGGGCAGCACTGTGAGTTAAACTCATGCCAGACTCCTCTGAAGAGGATCTCCACTGTTGTTAGCCTTGATATACGGCTGCTGGAAACAGCCCCTAAGTGCATCTCAAGGTTCATTGAAAGGGTGAATCAGATCTATAACTCTTGAGAGGATGTCGTTTTGGCTCTTTTGTGTCGGACAGCGGCCTTACAGGCTCGTTCAGTTTTAGGTGAAAAAACGTTTCTTTGTGTTCATTGAGATACAATTCATGTATTTTGTATGTCTTTGATGTTTAAGGAGCTATATGGTTTAATTGGTTTATAATAAATGACTCAGATTTTATGGTTTTTTGGCAAGAGTCATTAAAACAGTATTTTTGGGATTAAAGTTGATTTGGAAATTGGAATGGAAAATTTGAATCTTTTTACACCTGACAAACAAAAAATTACACTTTCAGTCAATATAATATTGAAAGTCACCATTATGCATACACATTTTGTAGAGGACTGATCTGTAAATGTTCTTTATAAAAAAATATATAAATAAACTATACTATATACTATAAAAAAGTATCAGAAATGATCAGGGTTTAGACCAACTATAATGGGTTTTGAAAACATATTCATAAATATTGATTTATTAAAATAACGTGAAGTGATTGTTCAGTGCAGATTATTTTAAATGACTTCAGAAGAGCTTGATTTTAGCATATAGCAATTTTGACATCTCAACTCTCCCCCTGTCCTCCAGCCTGTCAGATGCCACCTTTGTCCTTTGTTTGTTTTATGTTTATGTTTTATGTGTGACATAAATATGTGATGCAGATGAACATAATGCAAATCCAAAGTTCAAGTGAATTAAATTTTATTTGTATAGTGCTTATTCATAACAAAATTTGTCACAGGACTCTTTTCAAATCGAGTAGGTCTAGACCGTACTCCTTTTTTATTTATTATAAAAACTTGGGTCTGTTCTGATAGTAGCCGATCAAAAATATAAGCTTTTGAACATCCCAAGAGATGAATTAAATACGTTATATCCCACAGTGACAACAAGGTCTGCAGACAGCTGAGAATTAATGTGCATTACGGTAAGAGTGCACCCTCACTGGAGTTACCTTTCACAGTGAGCAGGAGTTTAAACTGTCCAGAGCAGCTGAGGGGGTGCTGGAAGTCTGTGTGTGTGTGTGCGTGTGTGTGTGTTTGTGTGTGTGTGTGTGTGTGTGTGTGTCACAGTCACTGTTTCACTGTTGTCCACTCTCAAAAAAAAAAATTGCCTTTTTATATCCTGCTACTGGCACACCAAGTAACCGTGCAATTATCCCTTAATTAGCTTTAAAGAATAAAGTAAAACATTGTTTGACAACAGTGTTTGACAATATTACATTTATACTGTACATTTGCCTCTTACAACACTGTCTGTTTTATGTTGCAACAGTTTTTGCATCCGCTAAAGTCCAAGAGGGTTAATGTCAAAGTTGGGTTGCAGGTCTCTTTAGATTTTTATCACATTAATAACTCAAATCTGTCTTAAAGGGGCCCTTTTTGTAAAGAAAGTTTCTGTTTGTATTCAATGTTACTCACCAAGGTGCATTGTGTGAATCCTTGAGGTCTAACAAACATGTTGAATGCATTTCCTTCCTCACAAAATATTTGCAAAGGTGATATTTAAAAAGAATTTGAAACCTGTATTGTTTACATCCATGGTACCAGCTTGCAGTCTTTTTCTTCACTGCCTTTCTTTGGCACATTAGTATGTTTCTTGACATGCTACTGCCACCTGTTGATCAGTGAAATAACGTGAAACCACTGGCTGGAATGTGTTTTGTGCACAAGAGCACACACTCCATTGCTCTAATAGTGGTTAGTCCACACGGTAGCTATATGATGCTTAGGCTATTCAAGAAACCATGTTTTTATGGCCTGCCTTGTTCATCACTTTGAACATATTTTCTAATTTTCTTTACTCAAATTTATTCAAATAAAGTTTAAGCCATGCAATACACAGGCCGATCTAGGTAAAGACATAGCCTACACACCAGGCAGCTTTGCACACAAAAGTTCGAACACGGTAGAGCCATGTGTGTAATACTTGGCTGCTTTGTCTTCATGCAGCACTCGGTCATTTCTATTTAAGAAAATGGTTTGTTTGTGTTTCTTTCTTAATTTGAAATTTGTCACTTCCTGTGGGCAGAGAAGTCATAAGTAATCAGACAAAACCTACAATGTTACAATTACAGGAGAACTTGTCTCTGTTGCAGCTTATTGGGTGTATTTTATATATATACATATATATATATATGTATATATATATTTTTTGCAGAGCAGTTTTCTCTGACCCACAACACCACTAACTACTCTGACCCCCACCCGAGCCTCCACCTCCACCCCCCCAAACCTAGACTCTTTGTCACCGTGGTGATTGGTAGACTAAACACCGTGCAATATTCACCAGATCCACATCCCATTGGATCATTACAAACATTAAGACGATACAAAAGGAAACAAAACTCATGACCCTGCCCCACCCATGTGTCCCCCTGGCCTCCTTATACTCTCTATTTTAAGTGCACGGTCACGTGGACATGAAATTACGCACACACACACACAGACTGAAGCCTATATTCTTAACATTCTTCGGCCAGTAAACAAACGGGCTGGACAGATGCATCACCCCCGGCAGACAGACAGATTCTGAGGGCTGGGAATGTTTACACGGTCCTGTCGCCCTCTGAGGCCTCATCCAGAGCTGGCAAGGACTCAGACAGAGAGGAGAGAAACACTAGGAGACAATGTCCATCAAGTCATGAACTGCAACTGATAGTGGTTCTGATACAACTACAAGGAAGTGCTCGTAACTGTCTTTAAATGGCAACTGTGAACAATTTAATTTTTCATCTATTTTACGCACATTTGATAAGAGAGAATCAAAGATGTAGTTCACATTCATAACCAAAGTCAATTTAAGTCACAAACCAAGTCGTGGTTTTTGTTGAATTGTGCTGAAAAAAAAACAATTGATGCACTTGTTTGAGACAGTTTCCATTTCTCGTAAGCCATATAGATTTCAATTGATTTTCATCCAATAGAGTACACTGTTTACTGCACTTTACAGCTGAAGTCCCTTTGTGCTGCTGATTATCCCTCAAAGAATTTTAAACGGCAAATTGTTTAACTACATTGTGTCAGGATGCAATTGATAATATCAACCTCAAGTGGATACATGCCCCACTTACTGTGGGTCAGTGGTTTTGCATTGCATATTTATCCCAAAATATCCACCAAAATCAGTTTCTGAATCAATTTGAGGTGAGGATGACTGTGAGTTGTATACGAAGCAGAACTAAAGCTGGCCCTGTGTGGGAAGTTGCTGGAAAGAGATGTGCTGTCTCTGAACATAATAGAATAAACTTTATTGTCCCATATACAATCATACACAGCACAACGTATAATGAAATTTGTCCTCTGCATTTAACTGAAGCAGAGCAGTGGGCAGCCACTGTACAGCGCCTGGGGACCAACTCCAGATCTAAGCCAGCTTTGGTCAAGGGCCCTGACTGAAGAAATTAACCTAATATACTGTACATGTTTTGATGGTGGGGGAAACTGGAGCACCTTCTTGCTGCGAGGTGTCAGGTGCTAACCACTGAGCCACCGTGCTGCAGAGATGGCAGATGCAAAGGTGGCTGAGGTTTTCTTGACATGCTCCCTCTTGGTGTGGAATCCTGAACTGGTCTCTTATCCTTACCTCACAAGTTTGTCCACAGAAGATTTCAAGAACTGAGGGGTCTCATGCATTAAGTCCCTAGGCCTGGATATCCATTTGGTCCATTAATTCCTGATGCCAAAAAAAAGTCCCTGATCTGGGGGTAGTACTTCTAATGGACCTGGAACTATTATAATGGAGTTTGCAGTGCTACATGTCATTAAACTACTACTTTTGTGTAGTTATCTACTGAAACTGCAAATTATTTTGAATAATAATGAAAAGAAAGAAATGTTTTTTATTTTTATTTTAGCATTGCTTCTCTACTGTAATTGAACCCTGTTTGACCAGTCCTGTACCCTTTTTCCTCCTGACTATACTGCGACGGCATGCCTGGGCAATGCATTAGTCAGGCAGCCACCACCACACACTTGACCTTTGTGTAGTAGTCATTCATTGCAAAAGGCCAGACATTGCTCAGTGATCACACAGCGACTGCGTCATCATTGATTGATAAACCTCCCGAATCTCAGCCTGAAGAAGAATCATCATGGCCATATGGCGATGCCAGATGGTTTGTTACACAGAACCATCCGGGGAGTCATGCAAACTGTTTGGAAAAGGGCAGGTGCTTGACAGGTGATTGGATGAACCGTCTATCATGAGCGAGCTTCAACCAATCACATCAATTAACCATATAAAGTTGTCAAACTCTTAATGAAGCCAGTTGGGAGAAGAGCGAAAACATATTTTCCATCGAGGAAAGCCTTCAGTGTCATTCTTTGCTCTTCTTTCAATGAATAAATACTGATGCTAGCAGCATATGCTAACCTCTATGGGAGATGCTTTTGTTGTTCAAAGAACAGTGTCTTCTCGCTTTGTAACAGCAAGCAAACAAAACGTTTACTTGTGAGCTGTGTTTACACTTTTCCGGGAACTTGTGGGGTATTTTATATTTTGGTTTATGTATGACCTTTGAACAAGTGGATTATTTCTGCAATAAGCTCATAAGCTTTTTTCGTATTATATTTTAAAATGATTTCGTATCACGTTTAAATTTTATTATTTTTTCCGATGTAGATGGAGCTACTTTTTCTAGGTAGCTTTAGTTAATCACTATGCTATGTTATCAGCTATGCTTTCAAAGTTAGATCACTTCTTCTCTAGCCAGCCAGATTTTGTAGTCTTCAGCCCCAACCGATTGTTATCATTTGTTATTAGATTTACAGCGCCCTCTGGAGCTAAAGAGGCATTTTATGAAACCTTTTTTTTTTTTACATATGCAGGTCCTGAAGACCTGTAAACTGACTTCATTATGTAAAATCGCCTTAAACCAACTACTTTATGCTGTGTACATTTGACCAAACTTTGCCCGTAGTGGTGGAAGATAAAAAGAAATGTAAGTAATGGAGGGAACTGAAAAAATACCTATTTGTATCTTAAGAATGGATGGCTTTTCCATATAAGATAAGATAAAACACTTAATTGATCCCCAAGGGAGAATTCAATAAGTGGGCTCTTGCACCCAGAAAGTAGAAAGTTTGTCTGTTGTGAACTTTCTTTGCCACACATACCAACCTCTGACTCACATGTTAAATACAGATCAAATTCTACACTTGTCTTGTCTGCAATAAAAAGAAGATTTTGTTGTCAGGCTTAACTCTGAGCAATGAAGCAGTGTGTAGTGTGTAGTTGTGTGTTTTGTGCAGCACGTAGACAAGTCATGTGACTGAATGAGAACCAGCCAGCAGACATGTTGGAGTCCCCACGGCCCCGGATACGAATGAACTGACCGCATTCTACTGTGACTCCACATCAGTCAAAAAGATATACGCCACTTCCTCCACACACACACGGTCAGAGAAAGCCTCCATCCCCGTCTCCATCAGTCAAGTCCTGTGGCCGATGAACTTCCATCGTCTCCAAGGTTGATAACAAGCCTCTTAAGCTTGGCGGCTAATCAAGCTCAAAGGAGGGAGAGAAAGAGAGATAGTGGAGGAGAGCTCTGCCTGTGGATGCAGTGATGTCTCTCTCTCTCTCTCTCTCTCTCTCTCCCTCTCTCTTTCCTCTTCATTTTCAATTTTCCCTTATCTTCCTCTCTCCACAGGGGGAGGCGGAGGGAGGCCTAATAGCCCGAGAGGGGGGCTGTGGACTCTCCAGAGGTTCTCCACATACCAGTCATTTACTTTAACTGAAGAGAAGAAAAAAAGAGAGAAACGTCTTGATAAATCATCCAGGGTCACACGGCTTCCATGTTCTCCTGAGTTACGGAGATAGAGAGCAATGAAAAAAATGAAAGAAAACAAGAAAAATGAAAGAAATACCAAAAACAATCTGTCTCAGACGTTCGTCTTCTCTTTGATGTCCGTCCCATCAGACAAGCAGCATGAAACTGAAATAAACAGAAACAAGTGGCTGCTGCTGGCCTGTGCGGTTTGCACTCGGGTTCAACTCTTTCTATGAACAGACTTCCTCTACATGCTTTAATGAGCTCTGCATGGCATGGAAATATGAGGATGAATTGATTTGACTACTGTTTCACGGACGAGATCTAAAATAATCTGGAGTTTATTTCACATTCTACCTTTTCGATGTGTTTTTCTTCTTATAAAATCAGTTCTTCAGATGTTCGGCTCAGTCTCTGCGATTGCCCAATTCACATTTCTGCATCTGCAAGATTAATACAACCACTGGTGGAGATGTTTGGTCTTTTTCTTTTCATTTGACCAATGACTTTGTTGGAATATGGCTCAGAGCCATGACAGCAGTGTTGTTTTGCTGCTGACTTATCTCTCTCGGAGCTTTCCTTGACTTGCTGTTTTTCTTATTCTTTCACAACTCCTTATTATCTGACATCTCCCTCCTTTATTTCTAATCATTTCCTCTAAACTAGTGATGATACAGTGTGTATCATCATGGATCCAATCCATGACAATGATATGGTATATGACAATGATATGGTAAGTATGTGGGGAAATTTAAAGCAGCAAGCAGCCCAGGAACAGTGCAAAATAAATAGAATGAATCAAACAAACAATGAACAAAACTTGAAAAACTGCATGCTAGCGGCTCTGTGAGGCTATACTTAGGAACAACGGTGCTTAATGCCAGCATCCTGCAAAGCTCACAAGCATGCTTACTGTTAGCCATGTTCACCAGCATGCTAATATCTAATTAGTAAAGTGCAGCTGAGACTGATGCGGTCATTTGGTCATAAACCAAAGCACAGGTGCTTATTTAAAAGGAATTACGTCCACATTGAACGATTCTGCGCCACACAGTTTCCGTCCAATGCCAACCTCCTCTTAGCGAGGCAGAAAAGAACTATGTGGACGTTGGGGTGGTGGATTGATCATATACCTGCAATTAAGATCCCCCTTTTATTGACTATAGCCACAATCTTTACCCAAGTGTTTTAATTGCCTAACCCTACAAACATCCCAGTTATTTGCCATTACTGCTATATGTCTCTAACCTTAACCACACCATAGTTGCTGTGTGCAACTAGATATTTGCAGAATCGTCCAATATGGAAGGTCTTGTCTAGCAGGTTTGCGTTTTTCCATACATTTCTGTGTCTTTAACACCTCTGAGAACATATCAACATTATAGGGCATCAAATTTAAATGTGCTAATTATGCAGTGCTTTGTTTGAGTTCATCGTAATTTGCATAATGCTAACTGAGCAAAGCGTGGTGGAGCTTGGTCACTGGTGTCTGTGTTGTGAGCTGCCTTTGAAAAAGACTGTCAGAGATTTCTTGCAGTCTTGCATGTGAAGGATCATTTATTCATCTTTACTTCGAAAACCTGGCTGTTATGTCACACAGAGGCCAACGTAGGGGACGCAGAAGGTAGGAGGGTGAGACATTGTAATACACCTGATCACACGTGGAGGCTCACGGAGGTCACAGATTTGTATAGTTTCTGTCCCTCTCTCATCACTCTTTCTCTTCCTCTGCCACTCTCTCTCATGTCTTTCCCACGACTCTCTTACCTTATTTTCTCTCCTCACTGTGCCCCCTCCTCCTCTCTCCAGCCCTTGTCATCTCTCCGTCTCAAATCACCTCCTCTAACCCTCGTCCCACTCAGCCTCTCCACCATCTCTGCTCTCTCTTTGTCTTCCCTTTAACTGTTTTTCCCATAACACGGAGGACATTCTTTCTTTTTTGTACGCTGTTGTACTGATGGTAAGGTAACAGGTAAACGGGAAATGAGAACCTTCATGTATGTATGTCTTTGGTTTTCCTGATCTCACTCTGAGAAAAAGAAAACACAACCCTAATCTGAACCAAAACTATTTAACCTCACCCTTGTCCCACAAAAAATATCTGTAAAACTGAGAGCATAGTAATAGTAGTGTAGTGGAAAATTCAATTTTTTAATGATATGCAAATATTGTAGAAACCAATTATGTTACAGCCATTGTTGTCTCATGTTTAAACAAAAAATTATGCAATTTGAATAATTTGAAATATGTTACAATCAAGTTTTAGGCAATGGTGGTGAAAAGGTAATAAAGTTAGAGAAGGTTAGAGGCTAGAGAAGTGGGTTTGTGACTGGAAGACCAGCAGATTGATTCCCAGACCAGCAGGTTAAATCTGGGGTGAGGAAAGTGAACCACAGAGGTGCCCTCGTGAGTGCTGGTGATGTCCTCGGTAGCCTGCAGATCGGACTGCACAGTGGCTTTAATAGGCGGTATATAATATAACCATAATGAACTCTATCTGCAATTATAATAAATATGTCTCCTTTATTTCTTTTCCATCTCCATTTTAGGCATTAAGTTGACATGGTTTTGTATGGTCACTCACAGTAAGTGGGCTACAACATGAGACCACCAGCGTCACATTCAACCAATGATAAAGAGTCGTGTCAGCGGTCACAGGGTCAGAAAGTGGCCGGGCAACAGATGAGGAGAAATAAAAGTGAGGAACACTGTGACAAGTGTGTGTTGAAAAGCGAAACACACGCACACACACACCTACACACACACACACACACACACACACACACACACACACACACCTCCACCTCTCTATCTGTCCCTCTCTCTTCCCTCCTCCCCCCTCCTGGTTCTCTAACGTCACTCCTGCTGTGCAGATAAGGCCGAGCCGGGCTGTCAGCGGACGCCATGTCTGTCACTGTTCACACACACACACACACACACACACACACACACACACACACACACACACACACACACACACACATGAACGCACTTGGAGAAAACCTGGTACTGACAGTGGAGGAGGAAGGGTTGGAGTAATATATCAGTTCATCAATTATGTGTCCAATATTGTCTTTTTGATTGCAGGGTAATCAGATCAATCTTACCAACATGGCTGAATATGCCCTTAAGATGCACTTAGAAGGGACTGTATCATATGATTGTCCAAACTACTCTTAATCATATTACATGCAAACTGTAAATGCAATGTGTCTCCAGTTGGTGCATCTGGGAAGCAGCCGCGTCTTTTATAACATATTTTACATGAAAGTAAAGTTATATGCAACCTTGTCTGCTATAAATTCTGATTTAATATTACTAATAAACACACATCCATGAAATGTTTAGTGGCAGGGTCTTTTCCAATGAGGGTAATGCAGTGTTTTGTAGCGTGGAGGGTGGTTAAGATTAGGCAACAAAAGCACTTTGCTTAAGGCAGGTTAATGAAAGATCATGGTTTCAGTTAAGTTAATGACTCCCATTATCATGCTTCAATTTACTTTTGAAGTTAATATCAGAATATCAAATGTGATTTTTTTTCTCCTATTTCATTGATTAAAAAGTGTATCTGGGCAGCATCTTTCAAAACTTATTTGCATTTGCAAATCAGTGTTATATAAATGTAATTTCTAGGAAACAAGTTTGAAGTTGCCAAGTGCTTGCTCATGGCGGGAACTGTTGGGTCTCTGTAAATAATGTTTTAAGGAGTTCGGTCTAAACCGTCTCTATTTGAAAAGTGTCCTGAGATAACTTCTGTTATGAATTGGCACTATACAAATAAAATTGAATTGAATTGAATTTTTTTTCTTTTTAAAGGTCCAGTGTGTAGGATTTAGTGGCATCTAGAGGTGTAGTTGCAGATTGCAACCCCCTCCCTTCATACTCCCCTTCCAAATGTGAAGGAGAAACTACGGTGGACGAAAAACATGGGAAAAATGTGATAGGCCTTATCTATCCAGAGTTTGGTTTGTCCATTCTGGACTACTGTTGAAACATGACAGCCTCTATGGAAGATGACCTGTGGCAATAGATTTAAAAGGCTCAGTCTAAGATAAGTCAAGTGATTATAGCATATTATATTCCATTGCTGCCAGTAGGTCCTCCTAAATGTTACACACTGGACATTTACAACATAAACCAACCTAAATAACAATACCCCTTAGAAAGTCCAACCGCTACTTAACAGCTGGGGCAGCAGAAAGATGATGTCACTGCACGGAAATTCATTGTGTGAATTGTGTGAAAAAAAAATCCCATTAATTTTCATAGATGATACAAAAGTTAGGTATGTGTGAACTGGAGTTAGTGGTTGATACATTGCATGCACACACTTTCTTGTCCACGCATTCCACCAGGACACACACACACACACACACACACACACACACACACACACACACACACCCTCCCTTTTCCTCCAGGAACACTGAAATAGAGGCGACATTATACCATTAAAGCGGTCACTAATCATGCTCGACCTTTTTCCTCCACATGTCGTAATGTGTCTCAGCTAAACCCCCCATTACTGGGACCCCCACCCCCTAAACATACATACACACACACCCACACACATGCGTCCTCCCCTACATGCATAACATGAATTAAAACCTGAAAGTTATTTTAGGTTTCTGTGACTGAAAATGTATCAAACTTTACTTTTTTACTCAGTTTAACTTAAACATCTGATACATTAAGGGCTTTAGGACAATCACTGTTCTTAATTACAATTTTGACCCTAATCTGGCCCTACTTAAAACCCCATCCCCTCCAGCGACCCCCATGTCCTGATCCTTAATGGAGTCGAAGAAAGCTGGGTATCCAGAAACACATCTCTGCACTTAACATCCAGCAGCATCTCTGGAGTAATTTCTCTGAAACTGCAGCCTCTTAAAAAGCTCAAGGTGTTGCATATTATCAAGGCTTAACACAGGAGGTGGAGCAGAAAAAAAAGAGAGGGGGGGAGAGATATGAGGGGGAGTGAAGGAAGAACATTTAGAATAGAGACAAAAGAAGCAATAAAAGGGCAAAGAAGGAGTAAAGAATCTCAGAAGAACATAAAAAGGTGAAGGTTCAGGGCGTGCAGAGAAATGTTCATTTATTTATTCTCCATCCTAAAGCATAAACTGATAATAAGTCACTTAGCAGGGGTCTTTGGATCTCCTTCCAGCCGTTTTACAGTAAAGGATTATGGGTCATTAAAAAGAGGAACTGGATCAAAACAATGTGTTGCGATGAAAAATGGAGGCGCCTCCCAGACACGATGCAGCAATCAAACCAAAATGCGATGTACTTCCGTGAGTGACCTTACAAAACATACTTGCACGCCATCGGACACTCCGACAGCCAGACGAGCCCTAATATGTATCCCATGATTCTTTGGGTGCCATCACGAGTTGCTTGTAAACGTCAGCAGCGTAGAGGGGGGAGAGATGGTGTTAAATCCTCCAGAGGTTGAACCCCGCAGAGAGACATTTTTCTTCTCAGCTTCACCTTGTGCTGAAAAGTAAATGTTTAAGCGAGCGGGGATAAACACCCCTAAATCATCATCGTGAGCTGTGAGCGCACACCTTATGGGGAAATGGAGGAATTCTGGGAAATAAAAGTTGTCCCTTGGCTGTATCTCTGGGTGTATCAGAAGTGTGACAGAGCTGAGGTGTGTATGGAGGGAATTTAAGTCCCAGACAAAGACAAAGACATGAGGACACACACAAATTTTGTTTAAGGTCACAGTTGCCAGCCTCCTGGCCGCCTTCCCTGTCAATGTTTCTGATCGTGGCGAGATACGACAGCAGGTCAATGCATCTTCCAGCTTGCAGACATTGCACCCTTAATCCTGGCAGCACAGACAGAACTGGTCAAAATTTGTTTTAAAAAGCATGTCTGTGGGAAACATTATCTCGTCTTTGCTTGGGATGTAAACACGGATTAGGCTTTTTATTTAACAGTATATTTGCTTGGCTTTCCTCCTCTGTCTTCCTGAAACCCAAACAAATCATTAACGTAATCACAATTTTCCAGCGGGACGGCACTGTGTGGCCGGGAGGTTATACACCACAGTTACAGTAAGAGATAGAGCCTGGACCTCTTTCTTTGGATGGCTAAGTTTCCACAAACAAGGGGATGTGACATAATGAGTCTGACGGGAAGTTGTAGTTAGATTAAATAAATATGAATATGGAGCTCTAGAGAATGTGAAATGTTTTTAATGAGGTGCAGTGATATGCACAGGGGAGGGGAGCCATCACCTCTGGCTTTCTTGTCTCTGGAACAGAAATTGGCCGTTTTAAACTCATTCCTCATTTAGTGCCTGTGTGAATTTAAGATTTGACTAGAGCAGTGGGTGTCAACCAGGGGGGAATATTTTAATTCCCACTTTTCATGGAGAAGATTAGAATTAGAGAATGAATAAGAGTGACTGTTTCACACATCAAATACTAAATCCTAATGTGTATCAAATTGGGGGTGCTTGACAGCAAAAAGGTTGAGAACCCAAAAGAACAAGACCTTAAACAAGTCTGTCAGTCTGGAAGACTCTGGGATGTATGATGACATGAAGCAACACCAGTCACCCCACATCATTGTACTTCTTTGGTTGTGATGCATGAAAAAAATAAATTTTCTTCAAACTTTACCATGATTCATGAATTTTGCAGTATTAGGGCCAGTGCAAGACAAAAACATTGTCTTTTTTTTTTTGATTTTGAGGATGAGGATTAAGTCAAATGAGAGATGTGAATGACCTGAAGTTAAAGGTTAAACCAACGGGCACATTATTATCTGAAAGTTTAGGATATTGAAATTAAATGAAACTGATAACATGATGTTGAGTCGATAATCAGACGTGTTTTACAGCAATGGGGAATGGAGAGCACAGAGATCAAAACACAAGTTAATCAGAATAGGATTAAAACCCAGTGGACTTTGTGACTCTACTGCTCTTCTCAAAACATTACAGCTTTATTCTTGACATCTGGAATTGAAAGAAAGAACAAAACACTAGTTTATACAAATGTCAAATCTATTTTGCTTTCAAAAACTTGTTGTTGGTGTTGTTTTCAGCAGATTAAACTCAAATTCTTATATATTCAGGACCAAAACACTGGGCTCCACATGCCACTTTTCCTTAAAATCAGGTGATTTGTGTTGCCGCTTTCATTGCTAGTTTCACAATGCCTCATGGCTAACTCCTCACGGTCGATGATGATCTAGAACAAGTGGAGGAGACACAGCTTTTAGATTATTATTTTATTTTGTAGTCCTATGGACAGCACTGAGTAAGCAATCACCCCCCCCCCCAACACACACCTCCCCACCTCCCCCTCAGTATCTCTCAGCTCCCAGGAAGCTGCCGGGCTTGGCTGGAGCCAGAGTTCTGCCCCATCCATCATCCTTATCAGGGAGAGCCTGGCTCTACTGAGGAGAGGAGAGAAGAAGACGAAAAGAAAGAGAAAAAGGAAAAGAAGAAGAAAAAAAGCGGTCTGTGTTTTTACTTGATGAAATAACAGGCAAAAAAATATAAAGTCATGCCAAAACCTTTTACGACCTTTATGATGCACTAAGAGGTGTGTGTGTGTGCCTGTGTGGGGTTGTGGTCAGGATGGGGGTAAGGTGGAGGGTGAGGAGGGTGAGGAGGGGGGTAGGGGGTTGGGGGTGATAAGCCCTGATACAAACAATAACAACAGGCACCATCCAGCCACATCAAAGCGCCCCATTTAGATTTGGGGTTTTGGGTGGTTGAGGGGGTGTATGGATGGGGATGAGGGGTGGGTGGCGGTGGGGGTGCTCTGCAGTTACAGTTGTTCATCAAAGCCTTGGCAGCAGTCTGACCCCACACCAGGACCAGGTTTAGAACATCTTTTACAACTCTGTTTCAAATAAACAAAACACAGTGAACAACACAAAGACAGAAAAGAGGAATGTCCAAACCGGTTGCTTTGGTCCTGATAAAGAGTTTATGGTCTGAACAGACGGAGCTGTTACTTACTGCTGTGGATAAAGAGCTAAATGCCACAACTGTCAGTGTGTCCTGTGTCCTCAGATGTCCGAGGGAGCATTACACAGACTGGAAGCACTTAAACTATCAAAGTACAGACTGAAGATGAGGATGTGTTGTCTCGTCTTCATAAGATATTGCCTGAAAGTAAGGAAGGATCTTAATAATAATCTAACCTGTAAGGTTCCCCGGTTACAAATTCAGCAGTGGAAATTCTACTGTATAGCAAAAGAAGTTTCCAGAGGTACCAAATATGTCAAGTTGAATTACCAAGGTTTGCAAAATAAAGCACAAGATATCAAGATCTTTCCATTTGATCTAATAGTGGAGCCATAAATAATAATATCTGTAAAAAAATCTTTGGATATTTCACTGTACAGCTTGATATAGCTAAACACAAAACATGCAAAAGTATTTCTCTTTATGTTTCACACGATCCTTTTACTGGCTAATAACATAATTACAACATTGTTATCTTCAGAGAGGTTTATATGAAATAATACATTTGCATATAATAGTCACAATAGGTACAATAAGTACAAATAAGTAATAAGTCACAAGTTTTTAAATATATACTGATATGTATTGAGAGCTTAATAAGTAGTAGTAGTAAGTAACACAGCATGGCCAAGAGGCCACATTCAGCTCATATACTGTACAGTTCCTCAGAAACAGCAGCAAAGACACCTAAAACCAACAAAAACAGATACAAATCCAGCACCCTCATGGAAATTGGGTAAAGTATTTTTTAATTCTATTTTTTAATGAACTAGATAAAAAATATTCTGTTTTGTGCCCTCCCAATTCTGCACAGAGATGCTCATCCCCATGCAGGCACCATCTACCCCCTCTCCATTGCCAGAGGGAAACATACTCATTCATCATGATGATCACAAAAACAAGAGCAATCCATCTCGCTGGAGATGAATGGGCTTCTGCAGGGCTGGAAACGTAATAAAAGTGGCTCTCTAATGGTGTATAGTTGTATTAGGGCCTGCTTATAAAAGCCATAAGGCCATTGTCAGACAGGCAGGGAAATACAGCATCATTACAGCTCAGTACAGACGTGGATCAGTCTCTGATAACATTAAAGCAAAGCTTCCTTTGTGTGGCGGCGGTCTGCTCTCCACCACTGTAACTGGTTTTGGCGTGAGCCAGACGAGCAGCAGCTTTGAAGCTGCAGTCGTCGCAGCGGCCGAGCCTCAGCTGATGTCGCAGAGCTGTGCAGCTGACAGGATGAGTGTGGGCTGTTTGAACTGGAGGTGCTGCTTGCTGTGTGATGTAATTAAAGCTACATCCAGCAGGGAGTTTATTCCTCTACCACAGTAAAGTAAAGGACCTCTGTTACAGGTGATTAAACCGCCAAACCAGAGTTCATACATGTTTTGCTGATTTACTAACTAAGTGTCACGTTAGCAGAAAGCAAAAATGCTGGATGGATTGAACACTG
Organism: Dicentrarchus labrax; assembly: GCF_905237075.1. NCBI lineage: Eukaryota > Metazoa > Chordata > Actinopteri > Moronidae > Dicentrarchus > Dicentrarchus labrax. The sequence goes on along the minus strand of NW_026136705.1, from coordinate 26,569,405 downwards.
AGAACTCTGCTGGTCTTACATACTTACCACCAGTGGGGCAAATAAATAATGAATAACAAGTGTGGTCTGGTTGGGTGGCCATTTTAGGACATCTAAGTTTATAATCCTTATGAATATGGATGCTAATATGATGATATTTACTGTGTAACATTCAACATGTTAACATGCAGTGCATTTTGCAATTGGTATGTGTTTGGTATTTTATGTATTTTATGCCTTTATTAGAGATTTTACACATAGAGAGTAGAGAAATGATGGGAGAGAGAGAGATAGAGAGAGAGGGGAATGACATGGACATCAAGACAGACACAAACCAGGTGCATTTTGATTCAAGATTCACACTTTAAACCCCTCAGACACAGTTTGTAGGGATGAATAATCTTCAAACACATTTGTACAACATTTCATATCAATGTGCCAAATATTTGCCCCTATATTTCATTCTAAAAACAAATCTGGACTGATCAACACTTCTATCCCAAATGCCATGCCAACCTGACTACAAATAATAATAACATAATAACAAACATTGCATTGCATTGCATTTTCCAAAGCACACCATAATGTTTTACATCGCTGAGTGTGTTTCTACCTTATAGGCAGAATTAATTGTGAAATGAATGGAAACCAACGTCTGTGGCAAAAGTCATCAAAAATCTAAAACACTCTGGTCTGTTGTGGAAAATAGTTGGAACAAATGCAGATGCAATTGGAAGCAACATGACAATAAAACGTACAAGAACACTGCAGTATCCCCTTCATAAAAACAACAATCAAAGAGTTTGGATGAAGAGATGCTTAAAACTGAATTTAATTTGTTTTCCATCATTTCAAACAAGCAGCAAAGACATTGCTGGAATTAGTCTGGACTGTCTTGCTGCTGATGCTTCCAATGTAGTTTGCACTATCTGAGCATCCAGTCAGGATCAATTAAGACCACTTTTCACAACACTTTTACTCACTGCTTTTACTTTTAAAACCTCATGGGGAATTTTTTTTTCTGGTTCATCGAGTGAAGTGGGAAGCCACATGGCCACTACGTCCCATTATGTCTCCCTGTGTTTCCTGTCACTCTCTGCTGTAATCTCAAAAAAGAGAATCATGGAAACCACATAATAATGTCTGTAACAGCTGAGCAACTTGCTGCACACTGCAGAGACAGAAGCTTTTTGATGTCATAAAGACACTATCTAGAGCTTCTTCAATGACACTAAATGAAAACTTTAATTCAAATGAGCTGATAAAAGAACCAAAACGCATTCAAGAATACATTCTGAAAATGGGGTCATAAATGTAATTGTATAGATACAGTATGTAAAACTGAACATTATTACAGTGGCAACTATTATAAAGGACAAGATATTACAGCTCAGTTCCTCCATTTGGTCAGATCTGGGCCTGTTTTCCATCTATAGACACAGCCAAGAAAGGAAATTATGAATATGCGGATGCAAAATAGAACAAAGGAAATGCAATGTCCAAAATTGTCCAGCTGACCACTGCGGTTTTCAATCTCAAGTTTAATTTCAGACATCAGTTTTTTATCCTGGTGACTATTGCTTCTCAGGAAATTTACCTTTTCATAGAAAAGAGGATGTAGGGATGTCCCTTTTAATAGGATGTGTTTTTTGTTTGATATGTACAACAGAAGTAATGGTTATGAGATGATGTTGTGTACATCTGATGAAAAAATAAACAGTATGTGATATAGGCAGGAAACTACAGCACAAATCTTAAAAATCAGCTGAAATTACAATTTGTAACTCTGTATCTGAATCTGTGTGTCATATAAATGCAGTTTGAATCTTTCACATCACCACTGGCTGTCTCTGTTTCTCTCTAATTAATCCCCCAGAAGGTTATCAATATGTTCATTGTTTTAGATTTAGCTTTAAAACTGATAACTTCTAAAATCTTCATTATCATGTTTATTTAAAAAGATTTATCTCTGAGGGATTTTCCTGCTGCAATCCCTCAGCAGATCACAACTGAAACTGACAAACATACAAGGCAGGCCACACAAAGTTATGCACAACAGTTCATTACTAACACAATTTTTATAAGAACTAGATGCTAGCCAAATTAGAAAAGGGGAAAGTGAGTATCGTGCAAAAAGCAGTAAAATGCAGAGTCGGTTGCTACTAAAATTTAAATAAAAAATGTCATATTGTGTAAATTTTATCTCCCTGCTTGACGTTCTAACAACTGTTTCAATCCTTCTTTATATAGAATATGGTGAGAAATACAAAAATATATATTTTCTAATTTTTTTTTTAATTTAGGTTTTGGCCTAGATGAGTCAACAGAGAGAGATTCCTCCTCAGGTCATTAAAACCCTCAAATACCCAGAGACAGTATTTGGGACATGACCTCAGTGTCCTCAGTGTTAGCTGTGACCCTCAGTACAAATTCTACAAAATCTACAAACTTAATCTAAGAGTGGGGTCATGCATTAATTATGTGAACACAATCCTGTGTGAATTGGGTTTTTGGTAACATACAAACTAGTGAAAACAAGAAAAGCTTGCAACTACATTAGGAAAATTATTTTCCTCTCGGGAAGATCACAAATTGAAATTTTAAAGATTCCCTATACTGCTTTATAGTAATTCTGTCTCAAATTTAAGACAGAAGAAGCTGAGACATGATCAGCTCCTGGATGAGCACGGAAAGCTTCTCAGGGCTGGAAACAGCCCATGCCGTCCAGACCGCGGCGGCCTCGCGTGCTCTTATGCCGCTCGTTGTTTTCATAAAGGGCAAAGCTCGGAGGCCCCCTGACAGATACAGACATGTAATTGGAAGCGTCTGGCATTGTGTGTTAGCCTACAACCTCAGTGCTTCTGTCTACACGTACAGAGAGATTCCGACCTGTACACACACTTAAAGTCAAGTCACAGTATATCATGACCCGACGTCACAGGTTTGCTCTTACACTGATCTATTGGCTGTGAGAGACCGTGGGAGAAGGGAGTGGATGCCTGTCTGCCCAGAAGGCTCATCCACATTTGGTTATAAAGTAGTAAAAGAGTGAGAGAGAGAAAATGTAAAGAACTCGGAGGCAATTCAAGAGGAACAAAACCAGAAGGAACACAGTCACTGTGGTTTGTGTCATTTTAGATTTTTAAAAATGTATTATTTGTGTGACAGACAATGTGAGTCAGACGGTGTTTGTAGAGGTTGTTGGGAATACATCAGTATTTGCTGAAATTTGCATATGATACTGTACATGATAAAACATCACACAGAGATAAACAAGAGCTTATTATAATAAAATAAAAGCCATTTTGTCATTATATTTACAGAATATCATACATTCAGACATTACTCTAAATTAAAGGACTAAATACATAGATCCAGAACATCTTCAAAGCATTTTCTGAGTTGATGCCCCTAAATATAACAATATCATTCGCCTTGTATTCCAAAACTGTTGCAAATCATTGTTGGAAATGTTTATGAAGTGACAAAGCTATGGTAAGTGGATTAAGCACAAACACAACTTGGTTAAGGTTAGAAAAGTATAAAAGTTAGGGGGCCTTCGAAAAGGGGTAATTTCATTGTCATTTGACAAAAATATAGATTTTTTTTGTATTGTTAAAAGTGGCATAACTTTTTGTAGGGCGTTTACAGAAATGTGTAAAAACCAGAAATATTTTAATATATCAACTTATAATACAATATAAAAACTGGAGGTGTAATATCTGATAAATTAAGTTTCTCACATAATTTTGGCTGAAATACTTTGTGCTTGCACTGTTGTGAAGATGAAATGCACACATTTTTATTTGGCATCTGTCTTACGTAAATGCAATGTCTTTATTTTTCATTTGAACATTATTCATCCAAGTTGCTTCCTGGTTATCTCCAGAGAAGAATCAACCAAGACAGCAGCAGTTAACGCCTTCAAGCTACAGAGCCACAGTAAGCACATTTCACAAGTGACAGACTTAGACTATCTTGATACAGAGAGCATTACGCTTTGGCAGGAATCCCAAACATCAGGCGGGACGGTACCAGCATGAGATCGCTGATAGGGAAACAGGACTAAACAACATGTGACATGAGCAGAATGAACCATAAATCCCATCCGGGGCTCAGTGAGAATGAGCAACAATGAGTGGCTGGAGTGAACGGCCAGATGTGGAGCGGTGCTGCTGAAGAGGGAGACAGATTTATGACCGCTTCTTTAATGAGGTAACATCCTTTTCACTCATAAGACTTTTAAGAAGTTTTTTTTTTTTCTCCTACATGCAAGAAAAAGCAATTCCTCTGGAAGCAAGGAGAGGATGCAGAAGAGAAAGAGGAGGGGAGGAAAAAAAAACTGAGGCACAAAATGTAAAATTTGACTATTTACGTCATTGAAGGAACCGCTGCAGAAGGGAGTATCGGGAGTGAGGGGGAGGATGAAAAAACTGAGTAATACTTTAACAGCAATATAAACAGTGCAATATGATCTACAGCTGCCTGATTCTGTTATGTGAATGGAATGGATATGCAGTTTTAATCTTTGCAGTCGGTGGGAAAATTATGAAATTACATTACATTTGTACCTTTCTTTACAAACTTGCAAAATTTGTTTTATAATTATATTTTTTAGTTAACCAGGTGGATTGACACAATTTCTTTGCAATTGATTTGAAAAAACTTAATTTGTGTGTTACCAATTGAAGTAATACAGTTTGTTAACAATTCTCTGTTCCTCTGCATCAAAGTACCTAAAACGCTATGTGTCAGTTGGTAAACTTCAGAAACCAACGATTCACATGTTAAATTTACCATTCCTCACGAGAAGTTAGTTATCTGTCTCGTTTTCTGACAGCTGTGCATTGTGGTCCAACTTATGCATCTGTCTACAATTTGTTCTTTATTTGTCTCCTTAGTTCACAAGCAAAATGCTGGTAATTGTTGTTAGCTTGCCGAACAGCATAGCACACTGAATGTCAATGCTCTGAGCACCTTTTGTGCCCAAAAGTCTATGTCTACTTGCTGGGATTGAGCTGGGTTGCCACTGTTGCTGAGTTGCTCATGGTGGGAATTTTTGGGTATGCAAATAATTAGATAAGGAGTGCAGTCTACCCTGCTGATTTGGCGCTATATAAATGAAATTTAATAGAAGTTTCTTTTTTCCGTCAGAGAATTTTAGGCCGGAAAAAAAGAAAATTGTGTCAAGCAGAGTGCCTGCGTTGAGATTCAAGCAAAGGGTAAACAGCAGAAATACGTAACTCAGTCTAACATGTTGCTGGCCAACATCGCTCCTCGGTGGATGACGTTGTCTTGCAGCAAAAATCAAGCCAGGTTAAATTTCTTTGCTCGAGGGCTTTGAATTTGCAGCCCCAGCAGCATCAACAGACTGGACCCATTCAAATGAATAAGAGGGCTGTGTTTTTTCACACAGGGCTCAAGTCGGACTGAGCTGTGAAGCCGTACTGATGACACTTGATGACATGATATGATGACATCTTCATTAATATTTTTGCCTCTGTCTTTATTTTTGCTGCTCTTTTATACAATTACATTTTGTTTACATAGCACCGAATCATAGCAGTAGTTATCTCAGACCTTTCATTTTGCAACCAATAATGTTAACAGTCACTTCACACTGAGACTCTGGATTTAGGGCACCCTGACTCACTTTGGCTCCTGGGCCTGTGGCCAGTAGACCCCTTTTCACTGCTGATCCATTTATATTTACAAGAAATGTGCTGTCAAGGTTATGATAAAAGGGAAACATACCACCTAATCTCAGTTTATACATTTAGTATTTAGTTACTCATGTTGCACTGACAGTAACATCCAGCTGTTTTATCCTCAAGTTGCAATGTTAAATGAACAAATCTCTGCCCGCAGTATCACCTCCTATCAAAAAAGCCGCCAGTATTAAAAAAATCCAGAGGGGTGATTAGGGCCCCGCAACAGATTGCATCTCATGGAACTGAAGGGCCTCAGCTTGTTTTTGCTGAGGCGGTGGGCGGCCATTTATGAGCTGCTAACATGAATGAAACAAGGTTTTAAAACAGAGTAGGTAACAGAGGATTTGTGTGGCTGCACTCGAGGGCATTTGCCTGAAACACTAGTGCAGATTGTGCTTGGGCTCTGAATGGCAGAGTCATCACCCTCTAACTCCTCTGCTCATTATACAACCTCTCCAGCTTCACTCAGCAGTGTTTGAACAGCACTGAAGGACCCTACGAGAATGAGAAAACACGCCACCAATTTCATGAATGGGCACCGGCCCCCTCTCAAAATAAGTCAGAGAGAGAAAAAACAAGGTGGGTAAATACTGCCGGTCCCAGCGGTTGACTGAGAGCGACAAGAGTCAAAATTGAATTTCCGTGGAAGTGATGTAATCCGCTGGTCCGGGTCAGACCAAGATGTTATTATCTTAATTTGGGGTTCATTAATCGCCGGTGAAGCAGGCTGATGACAAGGTTTCCACCTTGTCCCAGCTGCACGGAGCTGCCAGCTGATTTAGGACGGCTCCCTGCCTCGGTATGTAAACCATTTGCAGGAGGAATGTATAAGCAAGCCGTAAAAATAGGATTTGGCCTGAGACATACAAGACAGATCGCACCGTAAAACAACGCGCCCCATCTCCACCGCAGCCTAGTGGGGGCGGTCGAGTTGTTTTGGGGGGGGGGTGGATTGTTGGTTAGTTCTCACAAGTGAGGAGAAGCCCACAGGTTCAGAGTTCGGGCCCTGGCGACAGGCCGTAGATTTGAGGAGGAGGAGGGGGTGTGTGTTTAAAGCTGAGAATGGATTATAGGCCCCAAAATGCTGTAATCCTCCTCACAAATAAACGATATATAATGTACGACTCTCACGAGGAGGCTTAGGGAGGAGACACTTTCACACGCAGGGAACATACACTCACTTTCACGTCTGCACACACACACACACCCACGTAAGTGTTGAAGAAGAGACCAGAGAAGGGGTCCCTATATTAAATCTTTGCCAGTAAAAGCACTACCTGTTAGCTGGGAGAACAATTCATAATCCAGAGTGAAATAAGTCATAGCAACCTTTGTGAATGCATGAGGAGAAATATTGACGGCATGATGCGAGGCAGCAGCGCAGCTTACCGCTTTCACATCCATCAGCATTCTGAAATCACAGTTAATCGCATTTAAAAGCGCTTAGGGGCGAAACCAAAGGTGGTATAGATTCATCACAGGTCTGAAGAAGAATACAAACTCTGCATGGGGAAGAGACTCAATCTGCCTCTCCTTAATTTCCCCTCATTAGACATGACTTAAAAACACAGAACTGGCATCGAGATTGTTTTGAAATTTAGAGACTTAAGGAATAATTTGTATGGAGGTAAAACTCTGTGTCTGACAGACAGAAAAGAAATACTCGAGCAGACGTCGTGCACAGATCAGAGTTATGTCTGCACAAGAATGTTTAAGAAACAGTGACTTAACCTTAATCCTAAACCAAACAACCCAATGCAAACTTTGGACTTCGTCTTCGGGCTTCTTCTACATTTAAGGAGTAAAAACCTGCCTTTAATCGTTTTCTCCTTTTAACTGATTAAACATCAAAACTCATGCAGAATCCTTTTGGTAAGTTGAAAAAAACCTTAAAGATGACTTGGACGTTGGGATATTTGTTCTGTAGGAGATTGAGAGGACCACCTTTCCAGTCAGAGTCACAGGGGGAAAGACAAGTATCCTTTTAGTTCTACAACATCCACAACTTTGATAGATTTGTCACTATATGAATGAAAAATCTGAATAGTCCTACCAAAGGCAGTGCAAGTGGATGTGGTGGCCAGTAGCTCCCTCAAACATCCCTACGATAGGATTATAAAGTCCTGAATTTCCTTGTACAACCCTACGTTGTACATGACTATGATTTTCATAGGTATGTTTTTCATCATTGTATAATCACCTGTATATAAGAATTGTTAGGTTTTCATTACCTTAGAATTAGATGTTTTTTATCAGATGCTGTGGGTAGCCTTCAATGGAGGCCACCATGTTAAGCTGCCATTTTTCTACAGTACCCCAGAATGGACAATCCAAACACCGACTGTAGATAGTGCAGATTGCGTTTTATGCATGTTTCGTGGCCACTGTAGTTTCTTTCTCGTGCTTCGAAAGGGAGGGTGAAGCGAGTGAGTTGCAATCTGCAGCCACCCCTATAGACGCCACACACTGGACCCTTAATATAGAGATTATATGGTGAATATTGCAACTAGCAATAAAAACAATAAAGCCCAAAGAGTTCAAGGGTTTGGTTCACATTTGACTCTTTTTTTAAAGCATTGTTTAATACGTACGTGTCTGTGTGTGTGTGTGTGTGTATGTGTGTGATTCATCTGCTGCAACCCAAATCACCAACAGGACAGCCCAACCTACCTATGAAATTAATAACTAACCACCAACCAAACTGTTTTGGAAAAAATAAACAAATTTGATTTTATATATTTTATCTCTGATCTGATCTTCCTGAATTATGGTGTGATCTTCTCTACACTGCCAGATAGATATTTCTGTTGGAGAATACACTTTTGTTTTCCCTACACTCAAATTTTAAGATATGAAGATACAAACATGTGTAATTGTGGAATGTAAACTCCCCTTTCTTGTCACAGTAAGAGAGAGGGAGAGAGAAGCTGACTCAAGCAAGGAATGAGTAAAAAAAAAGAGGTAAACTAGACAAACTGACAGGGGCAAAGTTGAATTTGGATTTTAAAGTGTACCAGGCACATGCATGTTTGAGGTTCAGAAATGTCAAGACTTGAGCATTTATCATATTGCTGTGTTTCGTGTGTTTCCCTCTGGCAGACAATATTATCCAAGATCTATATGCAAGTCTGTACACTGACATGGGAGGTCCCACGGTTTGAAGGGCGTCTATCCAAAAACAACTGTGAATTATATATTTTATGTTTCTTTTTAAGGCAACATAGAATACAGAAACGCTACTAATATATGTTAGTTGAGTGCAGTCTGACGGATGTGTTTGGTCTCACGTTTTCACTCGTTATAGACGTAAACTATACTTCAGGATGATAAAACGTCTCATTAGTAGGATCCTGTTGCTGTACCCTGTTGTCTCGATGCCACCATAACTGACTCCCAGCTTGACTCAACATTCAGTTAGTGGCGGGAGGTGCCCACCACTGCCGCTTCCTGCAAAACACACAAGAAACATACTAACCGAGTGCCAAATAAACTACCTGTCATATGTTTTGTCGTTGGTTGCAATCATCATGTCAGGACGGAGGAAGGATTTGATGTAATCTTGCGTGCAGTCCTCTGTCTTGTCAGGCTCATGGAGGTCTGGAGAAATTCAAGTGCAAAATTTGGTTAGAAAAGGGCCGGAGACACAGCGGGCCATTGTTAGAATTTAAAACAATAAAATTATGTTTTGGAGAGGTTGTTTGTATCAGGCAAAAAGTTGTTTCCGTTTTTCAAAACTTTCTTTCTTTCTTTTAACAACATTCTGTCCTGACTAAAAGGACGTGAGACTGTACAAGATTAGGAAAGGAAGTATATTCGCAACAATTTATAAACTTGTCATTTTCTTACTTTTGGAAACTTATTATATTATCTATTGCATGTCTGTTTGTCCTGGAAGTGGGATCCCTCCTCTGTTTCTGTTCCTTTATATTCATTATACAACCTGAATCCACTGAATATTCTGAAAACAACTGAATCAAAGGTGGTATCGCTTTTTCCAACCTGTTTTGCTTTTAAAAAATACAAGCATTAATGATGATTAAATAATATTTCAACACCCACAGCCATCACTGACAAATCTACATTATGCTTTTTGCATGTGGTATAATGCTCAAGCGTGTCCTTGTGTTCTTTCATAGGTGTCTATTTCTAATTAATTTGAACCTTTGCTAATCTATTACTTAAGTTTAATTTTATTATCCCAATTTATTGGAGTTATACTCCTCTTCCTAAGATTTTATCCAATGATGTTTCCCATTTAAGGATTTTTTTTTGTGGCCTGTTTTCTTATCCAAACTGAGGGTTTGAAGATAAAGAGTTTCGTAGGTTGTACAGATTGTAACGCTATTTGAGGCAAAGTTGTGACATGTTATTTTGGGCTATATAAATAAAACTGACTTGATATGACCCATCCTGAAGTGAAACATCAAATTGAGTCAATCATTTTATAGGTTTGAAAGAGTTCTTAGTACAGCAGGTTGGGTACCAGTAAAACAATAACATTTGACCAAAACAAACAAAAAACATGTTTTTTAAATGAAAATGTATTTAAATGTATCATCATAAGGTGACCCAGAGCTGAGATTTTGGTGTGCAACAAGATTCTTCTCCATTTTTTGGGTTTTAACAATATCAACAATTCTTTCATGAAGCGACGGATCGAGGAGATTTTCTGCAGATTATATTTGAGGTCAAAGCGAGGCATCATCTCCTGTCAAGGCTTCAATTTTTCTTTTGTTTGCCCGTTCAAAGCTGCTTGACATCTGCTCAGTGGTTATTATGATGAGACTGTGTAGCAGTCAAAATGGCAGCAGGAACAAAACACTGACGTCACTCACCTGCAAGTCATGGACAAGGAGACACAGGAGGCCGTAACTTAACAAAAAGCTGCTCTGTTGTAATGAGCAACTCCCTCACTTCCCAGCATCGCTCATAATTTGGCCTCCGTTATTTAGATTGAGAATAACCGCCGGTGTAATTCGTTCAGCTCGGTGGCAGGCAGCACAAATGCTTCTCATGCAAATGAGGTAAATGTGTACACCAAATTACAGCTTGTCACTCTGCGTAACGCAGCGGCGAGCCGGACGATTCACAGAAGCGCCCATCCAGACAAGGCAGCACGGGCGGAATAAGAAAAGGGCCAAATGAAAATCTCCACAAGGCAAAGATGATTTCTTACTCTCTGAGGCTGCTGTTTGATTGGATTACAGTACAAATGTGTTCTGAAGGGGATAAATCACAATGCTGTTATTGCTGCTGAAAACTGGCAGCGATGAGGATTTGGGGAGCTGGAGTCACCCCACAGAAGATATGAGTAACAATGCCTACATTCAAAATCCCATTCTCATACTTTATCACATACTGTTCTTGTTTTATTTTGTTGTGTATGGACGTGTACATGCAGTCTAATGCATGGCAGAGGTCATGTGTTAGAAGCCCTGCCATAAAAAAAAGCCCAAGGGGCAAAGGGGGGAAAGAGAAGAAAGCCGGCAGAGGACGGGGAGGGGGAGGGCGGCAGCAGAAGAGGTGTCTGTTTTTCCTCAGGAACGAGGCTGCAGAGCGAAGTAGACATGGAAAAGCCGGGGAATGGGAAAATGGTGCAGAGAGAGGCTGCATCGCGCCTGAGGCGAGCTCCCAAACCCTGCACTCAGTTTTACTAGACTCAGCTCTGTTAAGTTAAGTTCTGTTATTAGCTTTGTTCGGGTTGACTCTGTCTTGCAACAGGTCTTTCAAAATTTCATGAGATGAGCACAAAGTCAGGTGGTGGTCACATGAAGCGGTCTGAGGTCTGAAACAAAGTAAACATAAATAATTTGACATAAAGTAAATGAACGGTGCAGTGTATAGGATTTAGCGGCAGCAAGCGGTGTAGTTGCACATCGCAACTCGGTCGCTTCATCCTCCCCTTCTAAGCGACAAACCACGAAATGTCCCTTCTGGGCTGCAGTAGAAACATGGTGGTTCAACATGGCGGACTCCATGGAAGGCAACCTGCGGGGTCTGTAGATATAAACGGCTCATTCTAAGGTAAGAAGAGCGTAACGATTCTTATATTACGCTGATTATACGCAAATGAAAACATACCTATGAATATTTTATTCAATTTCTGCCAATAGACCCTCCTAAATGTTACACACTGGACCTTTACATTTCTGCAAATTGAGTTTGTGTGCAAGTTATTCCAAACAATTGGCCAATGCCACATGAGATTAGAAGACAGCACTATATATCAAACAAGACATTTTACTTCATTAGTTAGTTTGTTATGAAAGATAAGACTGATATTGATCTGGGTGATGAAGACTACGTACAGACTACGTTGGTGTGTGTGAATTAAACATTTTTGTTTCAATAAAATTAAGATGATAGATTTTGATGTGAGCTTTGATATACACTAGACTCAAATCAACTTTTAGAGTATGATTTTGGTTATAAAAAACTGTTCTGAAATGCTAGTCAGTTCAAATGATCATATATACATCTAAATAAGTCTAATAACAAATGTTTGCATTCTGATGCTACAGTAAGAAACCAAATGTAGTCACTTCTGTAGAAATTAAGTTATTTTGTGCCAGTTTGTGTATTGTTGTGTATACATTTGCTCCATTGTTGGAATCCTTTTCTTACTTTTGGTAAAGAACGAAGGAGAGGTTTTAATGCAATTACTTGAAAGATCCCACCCTGGAAAAAAACAACTTTGATCTACTTCATATTTTCTTTTTAAACTTCTGGATAAACTTTTAGATACTTTTCTTCTGAAAATAAAATTATCTATTGCAGCCTTCAGTGGGGCTCTACGTGGTTTTGGTTTTCCTCACAGAAACAAAATGAATTGTTTGAAAGACAATTTGATAAGTGTTTGCATGATTTGACAACTTACCTGATGTCAGGCTGAAACAAACACCTAGAGAGTATTTGACCTGGGTCTGATGTCAACACTGTCGCAGGGTCTGTCAGGGGAACCGGGGGGTCCACTGGCACCAGCAGGGCTTAGCCCAGATTGACCCTGAGCCTCTCATCTCCCTTTTCCCACAGGAGGACTGACCTGGGTAGCCACAAAGCACTCATGGTCAGATTTATGTCCCGGCCTTAGAAATACACCCTACAGTTCTCCAGTCGTCTCTTAGGTCTTAGGTGCAATTTAAAGTGGTAATCATTATCTTTACATATTTCAACAAAGGAATCAATGACAATTTATGTAACATTATCAGAGTAAACCATTCAGTTAAGATGCTTCTTTCAACACTACAAACTTCTTTGGAAAAATCCTCCTTTACAAGTCTGGCAGCAGCAAAAGCATTTTAGGAATAAACAGAACGTAGTTGGCAGGAGCAATGAAAGAAAAGAGTGCCACATACACCTCCATTCACATATCCTTATATCGGTCATTGGTTAATGGAAAACAAGGTTTCTGGATACTAGTGTGGAACATTTAGGAGGATATCTTGGCATAATTGGAATATAATATTAATAGGTATGTTTTCATTAGTGTATAATCACCTGAAAATAAAGAATTGTTGTATTTAATTACCTTAGAATGAGTTGTTTTTATCTACCAAGAGTGCGGGTCCTCTTCCACGGAGGCCTCCATGTCCAATCACTGGAGTTTTGCGGCTACCATAGTTTCTCCGACATGCTTAAAGGCTGAGCTTAAATGGTTGCAGTCATCTTCACCGCTACATGCCACTAAATCCTACATACTGGTCTTTTAACTTTAGCTGAATGAAGCTAGTGCTAGTGCTAGTGCAGTTCCTCCAATGGCCACTAGTAAACGTACTTTAATGAATTATTGGCATCAACCATTATTCATGCAGTTTTCTCAAGTTGAGTTTTATAACTTCAACTTATATCAGTTTATAATTGTGGATCACAGGTTTTGTAATTTTAAATTAAACAGAAGTTACACGTTATGCTTATTCCTACACCCACGTATATAATATATAAAGTAGTCTGAAGCTGGAGAAGAAGCCTAAAGGTGTGAAAAAAGTATCAGGGAAAGTCCAGTCGCTGCCGCCTCGCCCTGCGGTGGCATCCCGTGCTGATAGTGTAAAGGTCATTCCATCAGCCAACAACAGGATATAGTTATGATAAGCATCCAATCAGAGCTCACATTGCTGTGATAAGCATCCAATCTGAGTCTGAGAGCTTGTCGCTGCATTCCTTAGGCTGATCTGACACTATCATGAGGCCTGATGCCGGCTGGGACACAGAGCTGCAAGGCTATTTTAGGGTCTTTGCAGATAGGAGGGAGTTTCAACACAGCTGAGACAAACTGCTGCTACATTCGGAACAAGGACACTTTATTTTAACCCTCTTTGATTTTATGGTGCAAGACCAGATTATGTGACAGAGTTAAGAACGAGAGACACTACTACAAATAAAATCCATGTCACAGCAACATAATGAAGAGATAAGATGATGGTTAAAGTTAGACAATGGTTAATTTGGGCAATTTTTAAGTTTAAATGAAAGCGTCATTAAAGTTATAAAATATGTTTCTGCATCATCCACATCCCATTACACTCCACTACATGAATTTGGTGTATTTTGCATAAGAAAACAACATCTTAGAAATTGAATTTTAAAGATTTTAAAGAAGACTCCTTGATAGTTATTAGTCAATAATCAGTAGTCTCAAAATTTCCACCCTGCTCACTATTGATGCTTGAAACTCAAAAAACTTCTCTTGGATTAAAAAAGGAACATGCCTTTACCCAGTGGTGTGCATTTAAAACTGGAGCACGTGAACACAACCAGGGTCATTTTTCATATTGAAGTTAAATGTGGATGAAGTTTGTTTTCTAACAATTTTCTAAATGTTAAAGCTATCTTATTGACAATAGCCTTATCTCTTTACACTTGTCAGCATTCAGTTTGTCGCTATGAGCAACACATTTCTAATTTGATTGAATGTTAATAGAAATGTTGATTAATTCAGGGTTAACAGTGAGGTTGGAGAACATTTTAGGATTTAGCACATTGTCTCAACCTTTAAAATCAGTCAAAGTATTGTACTTTTTTCATGATTGCGTAGTGTGTACGTTTTGATTGTTTGTCTTTCTCTACGTTAATTACTTGCCGAAACTATGTGGACCCTCAGACTTTACAGCCATATGTGATTACTGAACATCACATTCCAACACCATCAACATCAATCTACTGCAATAACAGCCTCCTTTCTTCTGGTTTCAAACTTTCCACCAGATTTCTAAACCTGGCTGCAGCCTTGGTTTCCCTTCAGCCTCAAGAACATTTGTGAGTTTGGCCACTGATGTTGGACGATAAGTCTTGGCTCGTAGTCAGCGTTTCAGTTAATCCCATAGGTGTTAGATGGGGTTCTGAGCTCTGTACAGGCCAGTCAAGTTCTTCCACACCAAACTAGGAAAGCAATTTCTTTATGCTTTGTCGTGTTAAAACATGAAGAAAAGATTCACCAAATGTTGTGAGTCTAAAATATCCCTGTATGATACAGCATGAAGATCTCCCTTAATTAAAGGGCCCAGACCAAACAATGCATGTGAATGGAGGTACACCTTTGCCCACACAGTGTAGAAACCTTGTGGATAAAATTACTTTACCAACATTGAATAATTCATTCTTTAAGGATTTGTGGTTCTTCTTTAAAAAAAAACCTGTTAAAACAATGAATGACCTCTGCTGAAGAGCAGGACTAGAGACGATGTTCTACATATTGATCCTGTAAGCGGCACCAGGTGTAGAGGATCTGTTTGTCAGCCAAAGATTGATGCAGGACTTTAGAAACAGAACGAGCAGATCCTCCAGATTTGTGTGATTATCTTCGTGTGTCGTAAAATACCCTTAAGCTCGTCTTTGAGGACATCTTAAGCTCGCTGTTTCTCTACCTGCAGCAGGTAACATCTGCCAGTGGACGAACGCGTCTCTTTACAGTGCTGTGAGTGAAAACATTTTTTAGCCTGGGTGGCCCCAGTGGGGAAACGAAGCCCTCGCCCTGGTGTTTAACTTCGCTTCCTAACTTCACCTCTCCCAAAGCTCCTTCCAGGTAAAACTAATGGGCGACTCCACATCTGTGGCCCATTCACTGTTTTAATGAGCAGGAGAGTGAGGTGGAGAGAGAGCTGAGTATGAATGGACAAGCAGGGACTTTAACTAGCTGCCTCTGCCATTAAGAGCCTGTGGGGCAATTATGTTAGCAAGCACAATGACCTCAACACCACTACAGAGTGTTTCTAAACACAACAGCCTTCACAGATGCATTTATTTATATAATAAAATTGAAGGATAAATAAGCTGTCCGATGTTTAGGATACTTTATAAAATATGCAAGGATGCTAACCTGTTGATATTCCTCCTTTATTTCAAGCCTGTAGGACATGTATGTACAATCACATGAAATTGTAACTGATTTTTTCAGGAGTTGTAATCCTTAAGATTTCAGTCCTGGTGGATTTGGCAACACCTGCGCAAAACTGGGGTTTAATACTACAGGTCCCAGAATTCTGGAGGCAGCAAAACATTCCAGAAACAGCGACTGAAATAACATAAAAACAACAGAAGCATGTTTTTTTTAAAGTGCAGACAAACAAACTATTGTTGTTTTAATAAAGAAGTCAAGCAGTAATTGGCCTGGTTCCATCATTGTGTGAGCCACCTTGATCTGATTTTATGCTGCGCACGGCACGAGTGTTTGAACTGCAAGGAGTTGGTTAGCTCGCTGAGAAGATGGCGGTGTGCAGCCTGTCACCTGCATCTTAATTCTGCAATTGCAAGGGCTTTCATCAGTGGGCAATAGGCTCCATCGCCATTGTGTTACCTCGTGATGATAGATCGTGACTTAAAAGATATTTATTTAAATACATTTTTAATGAAAATCATTTCCCAAAATGTTATTAATTATCCAAACTGTATAAAAAGTTCAACATATAACTTACATTGTGTATCTGCTTGTCCCTTTACTTTATTTAAATCTTGTGATGTTTACACTGCATATAATATTACAACTCATGTTTTTATGCCTGCACCAATTTCAAATACTTGAGATAATTTGTTCATTACATTTGTTCACATTCATTTGTTTGGACATGATATGGGACCTTTGCAAGCTTTGAGATTTGCACTAGAATTTGGAATAATGCCTTAGCAGGGGTTTGTATACCTGGATCCACCATTAGGGTGTCACAGTTGACATGTAGTCTAATTCTCTGTATGTTAAACAATGATTTCCCAACAGCTTTTGATAAGAGCATACACACAAGTAGGCAAAATAGATAAAGGTAAAAATACAAATTCAAAAATGTAGCTCATAACTTAAACACAACTAAACAGCCGCATGTTGTATAAAATAGCTGTAGAAGCCTTTTAAAGCAACTTTCATATTAACTAAAAAAAAAAAGAACCTTACAATACATAAAATTGCCTTGTCCTGCAACCATGGAAAATATTAATAGTACATTATGTTAAAATAAAATGTTGTTGAGAAACGGAATAACTGGGGTTATTAGGAGTCATTAAAAAACAATTGTAAAATTTAACAGCACAAATACATCAATAAAATCAGGAATGACTCATTTATAACATGTTCTACAAATGTTGTTGATGAGCTTATCGACCCTACATCAAACTCAGAGTTTCGTAGGTCAGACTTATGAAAGGACATTGTTCCCTTTCAGGTTCTAACACTTATTACCCACTCTGTAAAATATTTAGCCTCGATGGTGTTAAAATGCTTTTAGAGAAGTCGGTCCCTGAACCGTCTGCACCTCGAGATTTCTCAGGGTCAAACCTTTATGTCGATGTTTTGACTGTCAGCCTTTCTAAAAACCTCTGGGGTTGTCTGACACAGAGCAGCCACCCTCTGTTAAATCTGCTGCTGTGAAATCATTAGAGCCCGACCTGCCGGTGGTCCATGAGTCCAGAGCACAGGACCCAACTGCGTGTGTGTGTGTGGAAGGGGGAGGCTTGGTTTGATGCTTCTGACCAGTGTAAGTATAAAGAGAGGATCAACACGGATAAGTAAAGCTTGTGATTGACACATTTAATGCTGAATTACACGTTTTTATGCTTTATACTGTAGTTCAGGGGTTCCAAAACGTTTCATGTCACGGACCCCCACAATAAATGCACAGTAGACCCCCAATTTGGGAGGATTTTGTCTTAAGAAATCCATTCCTTTTTTTTTTTTTTTTTTTGGTTTTTAGGTTTGCCAATAAAAAAAAAAATCTTCATAGTCAATCAATGATCAAATTAGGATCACTATGAATTACAGTGAATAAAAACCTCCAACCTGATTTTTTCCCTTTGTTGTTTCAACTTCCAAAAGATTTCATAATAGACAAATATTCTATTCCTTCTTTTGATGGGGAACCCTAAAATCCAGTCAAAGACCCCTGTTGGTCCCCAGACCCCAGTTTGAAAACCACTGTTATAGTTCACAAATAATTTTATGTTTGCAATGAAAAAACATTTTCATCCACTAATTTATTACTTATTATTTTAAAGAATGATTTAATCATTTGGTCTTCGAGGCATCAAAACATTTTTACCATTAATGTTATAGACTCATTCAGATTCATTGTAGTGTTTTTGCATAAAAATGACTTTAGTCAAGTGGTGTGATGTATTTTCTCTTTGATTTTCTGATGATTGGATTATTTCTCATAAACAAATAACTGCTTAAAGATAAAAACAGCACAACAAAGAATATATTCATTGTAAGAGCTGGCACTCTACCAGCAGGAGTTAAAACTGTCACACACTGCTTACTGTTTTATAACAGTTGGTGTGGTACAACTGACATTCATTTATATAAAAAGGTCCCAATCATTACTGTTAAACATAGTGTTCAGATGACTTGTCAGATAAACAAAAAAAAGTTTAAAAGGTTGTTACAGAAAGTGTTGCAGTTTATGTCCGTTTACGTCCCTTCATCCCATCACCGTCACCTCTCTGCTCCACATTCCAGCCGTCCTGCTCTTATCTTTATTGGCTGAGGACGGGCAGAATTACAGCAGTTAGAGGACAGTTTCTGGATATTTGACACGCAGATGACCAGAGAGACCAGAGACCAGACGCTCATGGAGACGACAACCACTTATCAATGGATACCTGACAGAAAATTCTCCACCATGTCAGAAGATTCTTCTGCTCTTGAATATTTTATTCTCTTCTGTGTCCAGATAATGAGACAGACTAGAAAGTGAAAGATAACTGGGAAAAAAGGAAAACAGTTGTGAAGTGGCTGTAGTAAAAGTAAATGGTCTGGTAAAGCTCCCAAATGACAAACTAGTCATTACTCGAGTTGTAGCTTGAGAAACGTCAGCTCAGACTCAGAGTTGCACATTTGTACAAAGGTTTTTATTTTGATATTCTGTCCATGAAACATGTGTCTTTTTATAATATATATATATATTGCACATTAAACTAATCCAATCCACTTAAACATTACTCCACCTTAAACCAAATTAATTTACATCAATTGCAGTTAGATCATATTTCACCAAAATTGGGAAAAACCAGATGCAGCTCAGAGATTAGTTTAGTTTGACATTAGCCCAGAGCCTCCATTGGTTAATTTTTGATTCATAGAGCAAAAATCATCTGAGAGCAAGCCCTGTTTTGCAGTATTGTTACAGGCATTTACATGATGAAATAAATTCATTTAGAACTACAAAAGACAATAAGATACAATATCTAAATGAGGACAGAGGACGGTTGCATTCAGTTGTGAAATTAGTATTCTGAAAGTTTTTTCATCCATAAGGTGCAAAGTAACAAAATACTGATCTCTATGGTGATTTTAAAGGGATTGTTCACCCAAATTACACAAAAGAACAATAGATTTTCCAATTTATTTCTAGTGATATCTTTTGCAGGTTTGGAAATATCAGAATTTATATTAATAAGTGCTCACAACATTGACAGATTGCATTTAGAAAACCCAGCAATATTTCTTTCCAGAATCAATGCCCTGTTAATCTGGATAATCCCCAAATCACCATCAACCGTTTATTTGGTTAATTTTTATAAGGAAACAGTGTGTTCTGTGGATTATCCTGACTCACTTACATTTTTTTAATTGAGTTTTCCAATGTGAGCTCCAAATTAAATCCCATTGACCTCCATTGTCGGGAGGAGACATCTTAGAATTTGCACATAAAAACAAATCTATATTTGCCTGGCTAGACACCACTAAAGACAAATGAGACTGAACCGAGCCTTTCATTTCTAAAAGAAGAGGACAGCACTGAACATGTTTGAGGTATTGTTGGTGAAGTTTGAGGCTTGAAAGTAGCTGAAATAAGACTGGATGAATCAGCAGCACTGGATTTTCCATGGTTTGATCTTTTTACCTCAATTTATGATGAGATTTTCTCCAAAACCATGTTCTATTGGCTTAATGAGATGAGATCTGACTTCAATATGACTTTGAATACAACAATAGAGTACAATATGTATATATTGAATGGAAATGGACATTTTTCTGCATCTTGTGTACCACATCTTACTCAACTTCAGCCAGACCCACAGAGGAAACTGAGTGGGGTTTCTTCTCCCATCAGGCCTCTGAATGACTCCTGGACTGCAGTGGCATGACCCAGTTTGCCCACATTTCCCAGAATGAGGAGGAGCCGCCAGCCGCTATGTCTAATTCTACCCAATGGGTTTAATTAGCTTTGCGTGTCGGTGCGAATGCACGCCAGAGGTGGATATATATGCTGTAAGAGCCTCTGTATGGTAAACACTTCGGGCTGAGCGTGCTCGGCAGCGATTTCCGTGCTGAGCGTGCTCGGCTTTGATTCAGGGGGAATATTTGTTTGGAAATGTAGAGTTGAGGGTAAGCACTCTGAAGAGGAGGGAAGCAGTGTCTATTGAAAAATCTACATGATGACACAAACAATTATGAGGAGAATTCATAACACGGCCAAGATGGCTCCCTATGACCTATTTTGGATGTTTCCCCTGGCAAAGCAGCAAGAGGGGTGGGGGGAGAGAGAGAGAGATGACTGGAGTCTATTGGGGCTGAAAGCAAAATATGAAGAGACTATTACTGCTGGCCAGGTCTTTCAGCACCTCCTGCGATAGCAAGTAAAGAGAAAAAAAGAGAAAAAGAAGGAGATCAAAAAGAGGAAAGGTTCTGGTTAAAGGTTTAGTGCAAAGTGATGCATTGAAAGAAAGAATGGAGAGAGAAGTAGAATGAGAAACGCAGGAGAAAGTGATACAGAGAGAGAAGGAGAGAAAGAGTAAGAGGGGGATGTGACCAGTATTGTATTTCATCTCTGTGTAGTGGACGTCTTAATCAACAGTGTCAGGTTTTCTTTCTGGAGCCTGTATGGTGTTTTTCATGCTGACAGCGGAGGTAACATGTGAGTGGCAAACAGGATAGAGAGGAGGATGGGTCTTCATTTTGCTCATAAGCAGCACCAGCTTGCTTTAAAAAAATATGTAAATAATATAAGTAATATTATTGTTTTATGCAGCCATGTGTGTGATGAATTAAAGATGTGCATTAGTACTGTTTATATTTGTCTTATCATTAACCTGACAGTCACTTTGAATTGCAATAGCCTGCAAAATGTACAAATAACATAGAAGATGTTGTTGCTCAGGTTTGTGCAACATATTCTTGACATTTTAATAATTTGATGTCCTTCCTCACAAAATAAATGTTAAAAAGATGCATTCATATTAAAAGTGTTTTGTGTTGTATTATAATTTTGCACATCTGAGTTCTGCATATTCCAATGCCAAAATGCATTACAAATGTTACAAAGGTTTTAGGTACCATGCCAATAAAAATCACATCATTATGGAGTATTATAAGAATATTATGTATTATATTGGCACCAGAGGATACAGACACATACTATGAAGTCTGATAAGTTTGGCAAAACCAAAGAGTATTAAATCACCTCCAGGACACTGTAAGTCCCTTTATGGATATTGGACAAATACTGTATGTAGCAGAGGTTTTCAGATCCTCTGTTGTTTATTATTCAGGATTTTAATTTTCAATAATTTAAGGAAAAGTTGCAATGAATCTCTACTAAAACATGTTTCTATAAACGTGCATTTCTGCATTAGTCTTCCTGTGCTCTCTCTTTTAACTCTTTGGATTAATTTGGTTCATCTTTATGGATCTTCAGTAATTTCTATTATATGTCATTATGTGTCTGTTCTCCTATTTATTTTGAAAATTGCAACACAAATAAAGACTATCATTAAGGGCTATTATATTACAAAATATTCCAGTCCTGCTTTTAAGATGAAGTACAAGTCATGCAGTGCTCATTATTAGGTATGGCTCCCTTCAGAGTGTGAAATTAATGATGCATTAAAGTGAAAGCAGCATTTTAGTGTTGTAGCTGCTCCAGGTGGCATAACCTCTTTGAGTCAATCATATGTTTTGACCATTAAATCTGAATAAGAAACTCAACTCCAGAAAAGAAGTGTAAAGTTGAGCAAAATATCTGTAAATACTCAAAACTATACCGCAAATATCCAACTGTGTCCAATACATTATCAGGCGCAGTATATAAGCATAGTAGTAATAGCAGGAAATAGAAAATAGAACTAAAAAGTGTTGAATGCAACAGATTTTATTGGTTGAAAATTAAGGGATTTTTGAAGTAATGTCACACGAAACAGAAAAAAACCTAAAGGATAATTTGTGGAGACTATATGAAGCTATCGGGATATTATAGAAATAGTATGAGAGCATATAAACGAGCACAATAGGGCGCATAAGGAAAAAAAAGTGTGAAGAACTATGCGCATAGGAATCTTACGGGGATATTTCCGTGCAGACTTCTGTACATCCGTGTAAAATAAGGGACATAAAGTTGTGACTGATGATTATTTATTGTAACGGTGAAATATGCTGCAAACTGCCGTGCTGTAAACAGTGAGCCGGCCAGGAGAGCTTTTATGGAATACATGTAACCCTACTGGAGGGTGACACCTCTTGATTTATGGCTGTATTTAGATAAGACGCGGCCGTAAATGGTTTCTAAATAGCGTCAAGGTCATGTAATGTAATGGGATAATGTTTTTAGGCGATAGAGATAAGATGATGTGTTTAGTGTGTGAGGAGCTGTGGTGAATTAATGCGGAGATAAAGCCGCTACAGGCCTTTTGCCTTATACTGCTGAGGTATGATGACAACAGGCCGCGGTCTGTGCCTGTCCCAAAAGTGCCAAATAATTCATCAAACTGTTCATTTACACTTACCAGAGCGCCCTGACATATACCTTATGTTATTACTGGAAAAGGAGAGACTCTGATAATGTGCGCACAAAACGGTCATTACACGTTTAAGAAAATATGAAAAATGCTAGAATATCTTTAAACAAGCATTAGGCTGAAGGACCTGGAAAGAAAAACATACAGATAATTTCATAGTTGCAGAGTTTATTTATGGCACGGAGCAACACATTGAAGTAGGGTGGAGATTTAATTAGAACCATTGTCATGTTATTAACATCAAACATTTTACCTTTATTTTTTTTTGTTCATTCTTCAAAAATAAATTCGTGTTTTGTAAATGAGACAATTCCTCTATCAAAAAATAAATAAATCGTTTTTCAATGGCTGGGGTACTAAATCTCCATATATGAGCCTTTGTGTCCTGTGCGTGAAATGTATTTGAGAAGTCAGATAAAGCCGAGGATTTTTTTTTT
This sequence comes from Dicentrarchus labrax, assembly GCF_905237075.1. Classification (NCBI taxonomy): domain Eukaryota; kingdom Metazoa; phylum Chordata; class Actinopteri; family Moronidae; genus Dicentrarchus; species Dicentrarchus labrax. The sequence continues at coordinate 26,546,064 of NW_026136705.1, read as the reverse complement.
CTCCCCTCTCTTTTAATCTCTTGCGCAACTTCAAAATCAAACGGAATCCTTGATTTTAAATCCCTGCTGTGTTCATGTAGCCAATTTTCCTACTTGACTTGACCACGAGTTAACAAATAAAGTAACACAAATTATTTCCACCACTGAATTACAAAAATCACACCTAATAAACAGTCTTAGCCAAACCGAGGCTGCGTAAATGATGTGCGTAAAACCTCTCCAAAAAAAAAAGAGGACAAAATTCCTATTTTTTTAATACAAAACTTGAGACAATTAAACAACTTTCTCCCTCATGTGTGTAGCTCGCAATCAACTCCAACCAACAGATATTTTCTTCCTGTGTAGTGCAGTGAGATTATGGCACCACGGCGCATGTTATTCCAAACCTCTCCAGACACTCCTCCCATCCTGGGCGCTTTCCTCTATTGGCTGCCGCCTTTCTACGCTGACATCCAAATCATATAAACCTGGGGGCCTCACACCTTCATCAGGGTCAAATTTCTTGGGCAAATCAGAGCAGCCTCTTCGGGAAACGATCGCAAGGAAGAAAACACAACTGGGAGCGCAGCACATCGCCGATATTTTGCTGTCTGGAATTATAAACCTCTTTACGGCCTATTTCACCTCGGTTGAAGTCTCTTACAGAATGACGACAATGTAAAAGTTGGTGGCTACGTCTGGCTAGACTCGTTAATGCTTTCGGGGGGGATACATATTTAAGTCTTGAATGAGTTCTGTTGGCTGTAGATCCCCGAGCAGAGACCGTTTTGGGGCAGCAGCAGAGACAGAGCGAGGGAAAACACGGCAACGACCACATTTGTTATCCCGCTCAACATGAACCTCATCGGGGGCTACCAGCATCACCACCACCTGATGCACGAACCCTTCCCGTTTGTCCAGCGGTGTCACCAGGATGCGCCGTATTTCCAGAGCTGGGTGGTGAACCACGGCGAGATGCCCCCGGACTTCCAGATCCAGGCGCCCTACCCGGCCGCGGAGCTCGGGGCGCCGGGAGAGACGCACGACGCCCGGCTGGAGGGGCTCCAAGCGGGGATGGGGAAGAGGCGAACGTCGGGGCCGAAGAAGGAGCGCCGGCGGACGGAGAGCATCAACACAGCTTTCGCCGAGCTGAGGGAGTGTATCCCCAACGTCCCAGCGGACACAAAACTGTCTAAAATTAAAACTTTACGCCTGGCGACCAGTTACATCGCCTACCTGATGGACGTCCTGGCCAAAGACTCCGGGGAGACGGAGGGCTTTAAGGCCGAAATTAAGAAATTTGAAAACCGGGATATGAAAAGGAAACGGGAGCCGGTAAGTTACGATTCGAGAAGCCTCCAAACCGTTGATGTTGATCAAAATAACCCAAAAACAAACCAGTAGCTTATTAGATTACGTTTCTGATTCATTGTAAACATAGCTGGAGGCCTGGAAAAAGAGTTCAAATGGACAAGGTGGGATGTAATGGAGGAACCCCAGTTTAAAAACAGCCTAAATATTAAATAAGATTTTATAATCTGAAGCTGTTTTTTAAGGTCTGATTATGATCTAAATTGTAACAACAATGTAACAATTCCCATATGATATATAATTATAATCATATATACCCATTTTATTTTTAGCCAATAGATCCAAAGATGAACTCATTCTGTTGGTTATGATCCACTAGCCTATAAACAAGACTACAGTATCCACAATAAAACTTACAACTAAATAACTAAATAGATAGTTAAATAGAATAATTAAAAAAGAAACAACAACACTCAATTATATTTTTGATGTAAAATGGCGCCTGCTTAAAATATCCCCAGCTGTTGATCACCATAATGACAACCAGCCCACATCAGTTATATCCTCATTAATGTATAGTTATATTTCTCCATTTAAAATTATATTTGCTTACATATGTGTGTGTATATTGGTCGTTAACGTTTGTGTTTACTATTATATTGAAATAGTTCTCATAATAAATAGTCCTATATTTACACAAAACAATGCAATTCAAATTTAGCTCAAGAATACTGTTTTACTGTTTATACTTTTTGTTTGTTTGTTTTGTTTGTTTTAAAATATGCATCATTATTGAATATTATAATATGTGATATATGTTTGGTATATAAATATGGTCAATTCTTGTTAATGATAACCTGTGATATTATGGCCCTCAAAAACCAGCATGCACCATGATCTGGCACCAATGTACCTTCCAGACTCTCAGATGAGCGTAAACTTGTGATATAATTGTGTGGTGTAGAGATGTCGCAGGAAAGGTTGCATTATCCACTGAAAGTTCCGGTGACTCTCCCTGCGCTGAGCTGCTGAGGTTAAGGTTCCTGTATTTTAGCCTCCCCTGCTGATGATAATTTGGTGTTTTTGGTGTCACAGACTGACGGCCTGCAGGAGTCATTAGGAGCCGAGAAGAAGGTGAAGGGCCGGACCGGGTGGCCGCAGCAGGTCTGGGCTCTGGAGCTCAACCAGTGACGCCCCTCCTCCTCCTCCTCCACCTCCTCCTCCTCCTCCTCCTCCTCAGAGACTCTGGATTCAAATCAGATAAAAAAAAAAAAAAACCACTGACTGACTGAACCTAAACACACCGCTGTGCACGTGCAATGATGCGCAAAAAGAGAGAATTACAAGACAACAAGCAAACGAGGTGAACTGCGAAGGAAAAACACCGCGATGGACTCTTTGTTGATCTTCTGTTTCTCCTGGTGTGGGTTTCTAACTCGACACACAAATCCGACTGTAGGTGTTTGATATTTGTGGTATTTCTGCTTTTTGATGCCCCCCCTTAGTACTGTAGACCAGATGTTGCCACGGTGTCAAAAAACATCTGCCCCCCCGAAAAAAAAAAAAAAGTGTTTTTATCTGGCATAGAGTTGGTGGTGATTTCCACATTTAATGAGCAGAAAATAAATAATTATAACAAAATGCGTAGTGGAGTAAATGAGTGGGGTTGTAATTGCAGAAGTGAACAAATTAAACTATTTTCTGATTACATTTTTTTTTTTTTTTTATGGGGGGGGGATTATTTCGGATATGACGCCAGATCACAGCCCCACGAGCCGCACTGCAGAAGATTTATGTGCTGATCTTCCGGTGAGTTTCCAGGAGGTGACAGGTGTTGATCAGCAGATTTTTTCGTCCAATCAGAAAACAGTTATGACACTCAATTATCTCCACTTTAATTTGTAGTTTTAGAAGCAGTTCTGGGATTATTTTTATTCTGTTTTTTGCTGAGTGCTGGCAGCGTGCTGAGTTCAACGCCGCTGGGAAATTAAATTATCGTGAAGGCAAACGATTTTGTTTGTTATATTTTATTTTATTTTATTTAATTACTGCAGTCTGGCCTGGAAACTTTCTATAGTTTGTACATTTTCAAGTACGAAAAAAATTACTTAACATCCCACATGCATGATGAACGTCACGTGATGTTAAGTCAAAAGTTGACATTTTGATTTTATAATATTAAAGAATTAATAATTGAAGCTAATTATAAATACCGGATAAACAATCTAATGTATTGCCTGATTTGGATTCCAACTACACAGGCTTTTTTTGTAAAGTAATTTCCTTTAAGAACGGAAAAAAATAATAAAAACGAAAACTACCCAGCAAGACTAGAAATAATTTCTGAGCCTAGAAGGAAACACATTTTTTGAAGGGAAACTTTTTTTTTCTGTCACTTTTTCATTCCGCTAAATTTGGCGCAGCCTGAATATCTAAAATATTATTATCCCAGTAATGTTACTGTACTGTAAACTATACCGGCTGTTGTTGACGTTTCTTGTAGAACATTATTGAATTTACTGAATCTACCTCAAAATTAATGTCACTGTCCGCTCTGAGGAGACGAACACTAGACTGAATGTTGAGCTGACGCACAGCTTTCACTCCGACATGTAAAACACTAAAACTAATAAACGGATTAAAGGTTTATTACTGTGCGAAATGTTGATGCAAATGTACATTGGATGTGAAGTTATATATAGTTCCGTAAATAAATGAATTATTTTAAGACACTCCAGCTGTTGTGAAGGTGTGTTTTTTTTTCTTTTCTTATTTAACTGTCTCATTATTCAGCTAATAATCCATGTCTTATTAAACATACATTATTCCCCCCAATACAAGTTTCCATTGTCTTGCTTTTTCTGTTACCTGTGTTTTTGGGAGAGTAACGGTAATAATCAATGGAGGAGGATCGGCCTCACGTTAATATAGTAATGATTTAACAAGGAGTTAATTTTAAAGTTTTGTTTCAGTTTGAAGTTAATCTCAGAATATACAGGCGATTTCTTTACAATTACTTCCGAGTCAGAATTCGGATTATTTTCTATTTATTGTATATTTATCACACATTTTTTAAAAGTACTTTTAGACTATACATTTGGATTTCAAACTTTACACAATTCTAACAAAAATGTTGAATTTTAATTTAAAATCCAGTGTCCCAGTCATGCTGTGTAAGCTATAGAATAAAAAACTGCTTCAGAAAATCATGAAACATAATAAACAAATATGAATCCTAAATTAAAGTCCTGATAGTTAAATAAAATCATTTATAATCCTCTTTAGCCGATTAGCTAGTGCATGTAACAATTTATTCTGTGTAGTGATGACTACACGACACACTAAAAAAAAATATATATTTTTAAATAGCTTAGAGACCAGTGGGCTACAGTCTGTTAATAACCTATAAAATAACTATGGTTAGTGATGGAGAACAGTGAAAAAGGGACATCTCACTGGAATAAATGCAAATATGGTACCACTGTCAATGGGTACTATCCAAAGGTAGGCCTGTATATGTCAAACGTGCGGACGCAGAAGATTACAGACCGGATCTTTGGTATGAAATGATATACAAATCTCGATAGAGATCCATAAACTTGAATACCACTGGATCTTTCCAGATACAGCTCCTTTTGGTCTACTCTTATAAAATGTTTTGACGCTGCTGCTAATTCTATGTAGAGTTTGTTTTCCTCTAAAAGTATCCAGGGGTTTTAAAATGCACTCTTTAGAAACTAATATGAGGACCAACAATGACACCTAGTGGCCGCGGCCGGTTACTGCAACAACAGAGCCGGAAGAAACTAATCTTTTCCCACAAACACACATCCAGCAGAACTGCATTGTCATTCAACTTTTTTTTCTTCATCCTTAACTCTCATTATTTTGCATATATGTTCCTGTATACAGCGTTAAAACAGCTGAAAATAACTCAGACAAGTTGAACAAAAAAGACGAGACTGTTGCTTTTCCTGTACAATACATTTATTATCATTAGGAGCAATAAGCAGCCATATTTTAAATATGTTTTTTCTAATACAACAATTAGGTTAATGTGGCCTGGCCTATATGTTAATAAAGTTGGATGTTATCTACATGACACTAACAAACCTACAAGCAAAATTGAAATTATGACAAAAAGAAAAGAAACAGTGTGGTGGACAAACTTAAATACAATGTGTAACAGAAGAGGCAGAGTTTAAAAAAAAAAAATCCCAACAGAAACTCCAAACTGTGTACGACCTATGTAAAAAAAAACACAGAGCTGGAGTGGAAGAGTTGTAGTTTGAGGATGCAAAAATCTAGTTGTCCAGGTTTCAGCAGTGCATTAAGAATTTAAATAAACTTGCAGGTTTTCAGCAACGTTGACTCAAATGTTTCATGTTGACTCGGGGTCACTGGTGATTATTGGTCGCTTCCTATCACAGCCTGTGGCTTATTGAAACACAAGACCCAATTCAACAAATAATGAACATCTTCAATTCTGACATCTCTGCTTCCTATCATCACAAACTGAAAACCGTTGAGGTTTTGGACAGTGAAATGTATAAAATAAATGAAGTTTTGCCCAAAGCAAACAATTAATGGATATCTTGGGCATATAAATAATTGCCAAAATGCAGAGTCACTGCAATGTAAATCATTTAAGAAGGTAAGATGGTCATAAATTGAATCTGAGCGTAAAGAAATACCAACAAAATGAACCCAGTTATGGTGTGATGCTACTTTTGGTCCCAAATTAGATTCACATTGAACCTTTACAGACATTCTGGGGACATAAACGTCAACCAGCAGGATTATTTCAACTGGACATAAAAATGTAAAAAACTCTTCAAGACCTCGTTAACCAACTTTCACTAAAATAGTGATCTCTGCTGGTCGATATGGAAGGAAGTCATCCATATCCATGTTTCAATTTGATTATTTGAACATTCATTTGTACTGCTTTAGTCATCTGGCCAACTTGTCAACTCAGCTTCTTATCAAGAGTTGTTCAATTTAAACACTGCTCTTAAATATTAAAATGACGCTAATAGTTACTCTTACACCCCTATCGCACACACAAATCCCACTTCAGGTGGAATCAAATATGGAGAAATCAAAATCATATGCAGACAGACGCATCTTTATACAACTTAAGGCTGAACTAAACAGACGAGGAGAAAATCGGGTTACAAAGAAAGAAAGAAAAAAGAATGAAATCAGCTACCAACACCTGCAGAGAAAACAGATCAGTATGTGTGTGTGTGTGTGTGTTCATACATACATAAAACAGCTGGCGAGGAGGAGAAGAGTGGGGCATAGCCAAATGCTACATCATTCACCAACATCCACGTTTAAACGCACCACGTGCAGTTGGAAAGGGGCGACTAAAAGATCACAGGACTGAGATCAGCTTGTTTTTTCATTTAGAATGAAGAGTTCATGTGAATTTTGTGCCACTAAAAAGGAGCGAACGGACCCTGAGTCCTGATATGCTTGATGTAACTTCAGTGAAGGCGGCGCCCATTTCCAACGATTCATTCATTCACAATAAAAAAAAAAAAAAAAAAACAAATAAATCCCACTCATCATCATTCTGTTCCCACACGCTTTCCTGTTTGGCACAAGCACTCCTCGCGGTGAACGTGTTAACAGTCAAATCGGCAAAGAAAGAAAAAAAAATTTACCCCAAATTACCGAAAACGTGTTTCGTATTTTTACTCTTAAGGCAGCTATATTGTACATTGCATTCAACCAAGTTACTAAAGATCGGACGCTGTTCTTTTGTACATATTGACAAGTTACATTACAGCATGACGACATAAAACCCTGCGGAGTGAGTCCTGGTCCTCGACAGTCTTTAGGGACCTGGATTTTTGCGGAGGAGAGAAAGTGGATTAGAGGAGGATCGACCGTTGTGACGTCATGCGCGGACAGGCTGTTTTTTTTAATTTTTATGTGAAGACGGCAAAATGAGCTAAAGTGAACTCATCCCGCCACGAGTTCTCCTCCATTTCAGTTAACTATAAAAAGGACAACAAGTGTTTGTGTTCTGGTCTCACAGAGGAGTTGGGACGGTGACAGGGTTGCACGAGGAGCTGGTTGTAGCTGTTGCTGCTGTTAGTGGTGTCCAGGCTTTGTGAATTGCTGTTGTTGTTGTTGTTGTTGTTTGTCACTGTGGTTGTCGATTACTGATTTTTGTTGGGAGCTGCTGTGGTTGTTGTTGGGAAGTTTAGTCCAGCGGTTTGCCGCCGTCACCTTTCTGGTCCAAGCGGCTCTTGCTGCTCTTCACCATGTAAATAAAGTAGGTCAGCGTCTCCTTCTCGTTCACCGGTATATTCCTGAAGTGACGACTCACCGTCTACAGAGGAGGAGGAGGAGGAGGAGGAGGAGGAGGAGGAGGAGGAGGAGACGGTAAAGAGGTTAAAAAGGAAAAAACTTACAGGGTACATCTCACATTTAAATTTAAGCAGCTTTAAAACACTTGATGTTTTTGAAACACTGTGGGAGACGTTTAATCAAAACTCAACTGAAGCCTAACTAATGGCTGCTTGGATTTATAAAGAAAAGAAACATCCTCCAAGCAGCCTCTCTCTGCTCTGCAGCCACTGGTCCTCCTGAACGGGGCTGAACACGGTGACAGCTGCAACTGGTTGTGGGCTGTTGACTGGTGCTTTATTAATGATGTGGGAGGCTCATTAGGGCCTGAACCTGACTAAAAGCCTGGGGAAACATTCAACTTACGGCCCAGTGTTCATTCATTCATTCCCACTGTTAGTGGTCACATCCGACCCCGCCCCCTCGCAGCGGAGCACTACATACAGGAGGTATTTGTCGGGACAAGGGCAGAGCCAGCTGCATGAAGTCCACCTGTCGATTTGTCGAATTAGCCTAACAATCTCTCCGTGGCCAATTACTGTGGAATAGGACCTGCGACACTGCGTATATCACGGTAAATGAGTAATACGGAGCCGAGGGTTGGGGGAGAAAGAGGCCGGGCTCGCCTAATGAGGGCAGCTCAGTGGCCTTCAGTGTTACACAGTATAAACGACGATTATTCCAAAGGGAAAAGAGGGATCAAAGAAAAAGTAACAATAGTTTCCTCCAAGGATTCTGCTTCAAAGTTGTGAAATTAAGTTTCTGTAAAGCCCAGTTCAGACACAAGGTTTTTTGTAGCTGGATATAATTTTTAGCGCCCTAAATGTGAGTGAGGAGCGTGATAATGTGTTACATTAAACACTGTTGCATTTCAGTCTGTAACTGACTTGACCAGCTGACTTCGCTACAAGTTGACAAGTCCAAAAACCAGCCACTAGAGATTTGACAAGCTGAGTCCGAGGCACCGGGGCCGCCATCGGCCGGCGTGAGTAAAGCTCCCCTTCATCTTGTTATGAATCCTTGGCCTTAAATCTAAAGGACAGTATTTAAGTAGATACACTTAAACTGATGCTAGCTAGTTACTTGAGGAAATGTTTCAGCCTTAGTTGGATGGCATTATAGAATGTTGTCAAACTCCTAACTATGTACTGCACAGTTTGCTGAAAGTAGGAGAGCAAGGCGGATGTTTTTCAAAGGCACGTCAAGTTTCTGAAATAAATGTGGTCTTTGTTGTTATTTGATAACGGCTAATAAATAAAACATGTGGTATAGGGGAAAGTAATTCGGTACCACTTTAGGTATCATTCATTTTTTATGGTCAATGCTGTTGTGAAAACAACACTGCGAGTGTTTTTTGGGTGCCTTTATAAACACTCACTGATGACAACTTGAGTCAACAGACAGTGTGAGGGGAACAGAAAGAGGCGGGGCAGAGCAAACTGGTGTGTACGCAGAGCAGTGCAGAGAGACAGAGGTGTTAGTGTGTGTGTGTGTGTGTGTGTGTATGGAGGGAAAGAGGAGCAGCGGAGTGACCAGATTAAAGTAGCACTAGAGTAAACACGAGAAAAACACTTGCTTTGCATCCCTATCTCGTTAACCCCGTCAAGAGTGCATGGTTAGTCCTCATATGAACTCCAAACCAGGAACTATGCCAGAGGAACAACATTCTGACCTCAGTAAGGATCCTGAGCTCCTGGAATCATTCATGCAGTGGAAATGGGCGAGTGCACTGTATTGACATGGTTTCATGGTCAATGCTGAACAGTATCATGGTATTACAGAATAGCAGGGTATTGGGAAATCCCAAATTATTAATACCATCAAAAACACAAACGCTCCTCTTTCTGGATGTATCATGTTGTCTCTTAGGTTGTTTATTTTCTGTGTACTATGTACAGATTTGAGGGGATATGTTTGCTCAAACGATGCTCTGTGCTTTGTCTTCTAACGTCAGTGGCGCTTCACACTGCCCCTTTTAACTGCCACTGTCCACCGGCGGGAAAAACTGTTTTTCATCTCGTGTCCCCTGTGCATCTCACTCACAGTTGAGTTGCACAAATTTCATTGGCTGAGGTGCGTCATATGGGATGATTCTGGGCCACTACACTGGCGCCGCAAGGTGCACGAGAACAAAGAGACCCGACATGTAGAGGACAACATCATCGCATTAATGTGATATTTTTACCTCTGCCAGCTGGGCCTTGTTGAGTCCGGGCCTGGTCTGCAGTTTGTAGTGTCGCTTGTAGCGTCTCAACGTGTTCACCTGCAGCTGGAAAAGGTCGACCTGTAAAAAAATAAATAAATAAATAAAATCAGAGGCAGGAATGTAGTCAGCCAGTGAATTATGAGAGACGCCAACTTTTCATCCCGTCTCTATCTTGGGCACATTTCAGTGGTTTACTTAAAACTCCCACAGGCTTCTGCCTCTTTTCCTGCTTTTAAAGGAGATGAAACTTTAATGATCTCCGTGGAGAAATTGGGTCATTGCAGCAATAAGCACTAAAAAGCACACGAGCACAAGATAAATATGCATTTCTCAAAAAAGAGTAATAATATACTTTTATGTAATACACTGTTAATGGTGGTTTACGAGCAGATCTTCTAACAATTGCAGTTGATGTTTTACGGCTTCCTGTGCACCCTGTTTACTTTTGTTCCTCTGTAAAATTAGAAGTGCTTCAGTGTCACGTCTGTGCTGAACATTGTGAGTAACATTACCTCAGGCACCTCCACGTCATGGTCCGGGGACTCTCCTCCGTCGTCACTGGTCTTCCTCTTCCTCTTGTTGCGAACACTCTGGATGAAGTTCTTATGAAAGTCGCAGATGTAGAGGTGTCGCACCTGTAAAGATATAAATGAGTATTAAACAGGAGTAGTGTATGTACAAAACGTTTAGTTGAGCAGTCACGCGGCTCTAGTGTAGGATGATACAGCAATACTCTCGCAGGCTTTCGTTAGTGGTTTCATTATTAAAAGTTTCAGTACTGATAGCAAAACAGTTCTTTTTTTTTTTTTTTTTAAACCTTACTTGGAGGAATATAAAACCCTTTACCCTTTAACAAAACCAGACTTCAGTAGTGTTTAAATTCAAAGTATAATCAAACACAGCAATGTTGTCTTAACACAAGCAGCCGTGCAAGAACTTTGCCAAGATAAACGAGTATAAAACTGCCAAAGTTATGACTTAAAACAGGAAGTATCAAACTCTCTGCACACAACCTCACTTCAGTGCTACAGAGGAGTGAGATCCGATGCCTAGCTCCAACTACAGGTTGTCTGTAATGCCAATGCTTGACATTAATTCTGTCCTCATGTGCATTCATTCCTCTGGTCCACACTCACAACATGTGACTCGTCACATGAGTGCCAGCATGCCTGGAAAGACTTGTGGGCAAACAGCAGAACACACACTGAAGACAACTGAGCTGATTCCTCTGGCTGTATTGCTTCAGCAACAAGTCACACAATGCTTTTAAGGAATCTAAGACCAGATAAAAGGGCCCTGGATACAATGAGGACTAGAAAGCAGAGTGCTGAGTGGCTTATAGCAGCAACAACACATTCGCTAAGACATCCTTGCATTCATGAAAAGACACTGCTGTGTGCTGGGGGGGGCCTTGGGGCACAGCTGAGCTAGAGGGCCCCTACCGACCCCCTGGTTCCTCCAACTCTTTGTGCATTGTGTATGCATCCTGTTAGCCCCGAGTACTCATCAGGTACAGGGAACAGAGCGGATTACACATGGCAGGAATATCGCCCTGCCCCCCAGGTTTGCTGTGTCATTGTCTTGAGTTAAAGACAAATGTACTTAGGAAAATGCACAATGTGAAAGATAAATTACGATGTAATCAGATTCTGACACAGTAGTGGTAGATTTTGTGTTTTGTATTGAGACATTTGCTAGATCTAGCTTCTAAAATGTGACAATGTGCTTGTGTCACTGTACGTTTATCTGCTTGGGTTTTGGCACTAATAGCCAAACAAAACAGGAGAAGATGGACCTACTCTTCCCCCACTTCTGGTGCATACTCCCAGGTTGCTCCACTATAAGTCAAATGACTACACTTACACATGACTGCCACACAGGACTGAGGTCTGTGGGGGGTCTGGGGCCTTGGGACAGTTGTGGCCTTCACACTGTAACCAGGCCGGTGTCTGCCATTTAAAAACAGCATGTAATGTAAAAGCTGTAAAAACTAACGAAACACAAGTACCACCAGAAATATAGTTCCGGGACAGTGTAACTTTAAGTGTGTGGTATTTCGACCGACATTTAAATGCTGCTAGTTTTTAAAGCCACTTTTGAATGAGGCCGTTTTCTTTTACTGGGACTGAAGTTAAACAACACAGTTGGCTTCCCTGGTCAACAGCCATTTTATGTAGAACAGCGGAGGCGTGTGGAAGGAAACTGTTTGCAATGAGATAAAGCTGTACGTGGACAGGACCGTGTTTGTCCTGCACCGTACAAGTACAAACAACAAGCACCAGATAGCACCACCAGTCGCCTCGGTAATAAACACCCAAACAACAGGAAGTTGTGGGTCTTCTATAACTTTCAGCTCACACACACACACACACACAAATCGCTGACTCGTGTCGTAGTGTCACTTACGCTCTTGTCGATGTCCAGTTTGAGCTTCTTCTGCGATATGCTTTTCTGGATCCTCTTGCTGAAGGAGGCGTTTCCAGCCGACCGGCCGCAGCGCTCTCCGTCTTCGATCAGACAGCAGCTCTGTCCATAAAACGGCGGAGCAGGCGGTCCATCGTGGCTGTCCTCCTCCGTGCTGAACCCATTCATTCTGTACGACTGCGGGTGCTCTTGGTGCGATGGCCGAAAGAATAAAAACAATCAGAAAAAAGGGGGAAAAAGAAAAGCCAGCGTTGAGGGTTTGCTGCCGAGTCTCTTGTTCACGCGTTGTCCTTTTGTGAAAGACAATCCGGTAGCGTTAGCGTAGCTAGCTCGGCTAAGTGGCTAGTTCGCGAGCTAACAGCTCTCGGTGCTCTCTCCCGACTCCGGTGACTTATTTATTTCGAAACGCGACGACCTCCAGTTAGAGACATATTTCTACAGGTCTTTCGGCGGATTCACAGCACAACACAGCGGCTGCTAACGTCAGCTAGCTCCGGTGCTATCAGGGTCCGCCGCTAACGGACAGATTCCTATGGTGGTGGAGACGACCGCCGCTGTTTGTCTCTCTAACAACCGGCTGCGTTTCGGTAAGATTCGCGTGTGACAACGATTTCATACGCCGCCGAGCTACACGGCGACAGTCGGCTACGGCAGATGACACAACTTTTCGGGAAAATCGCGTATTTTACCAGCCTGCACCTCAACAATCGCGGTACTCGTTCAGAACACCTCGTACAATGGACATGCTCCGTCTGTGTGGCGGAAGTTGCCGTCGCGGCCAGTGATTGGTCGGTTTTTCACGAAGGCGGGCTTAGCGTGCAAACATTGCCACGCCATTGGCTGTAAGAGGCGTCCGTTTTCCAGCGGCTCTTCCTGAATCACTCGGCGTCGTGTTTTCTACTATGAATAGAAGTTAAAGGTGGCGTCGCCGTCACTTGAATGGACTTTTAAAAACACCAGCAGACATTTAGGAGTGTATGTCTGCGATTTGAATCGGGTTTTATAATAAATATGTTTATAATTGTTCATCTCGACCACCCGTTAAACACATCTAAATGCGCATGAATGAACGACAAAGTGTTGTTATTGCACTGTGGTTCCTTGGGACCAGACTTATGAGACCACAAATACATTGTTAATATGTTATGCAATATTGCTATTATCATTATTATTATCACTTTAACGACTCCCACATCACAACTTTATTGAATTGGTTCGTATTCGTCCTTCCCGGATGCTGATAAACAGAAGTCAACATGAATGACCACAGATCTGTTGACATCGCCACGGTGTGATTCCACCTTTAGCCGCACGGGGGAGACATATGTCAACAAATGAATATAAATCTGTACGGCTGACACTGAAATTCCTTCACATACCTATTGTCAGTGGGATTTGAAGGAGTATTGGCACTCCCATAAAGTTGGTGGCCCCCCAAAAAAGAGACGGATTGAAGGAGCCCTCAGTTGATTTTTTACACATAAAGTTTAGTTTACTTCTTATGGAGAGTCAAAACAGTTGCAGAGTCCTGAAATGACAGTTGATATATGTGTTTAGACATTTATTCCTTGAGAACTGGACTGGTTCAAAGTAGTAGAAGTATCAGTGACATGTACTGAAGCATCAAAAGTAAAATTGTGCAGTAGAAAGGCCCCTGTCAATGTTATATTATTATACAGTACGCACATTATTATGATCTTTATATACATTTACTACACATGGATTGTTGTTACTAACTCAGAATTGTAATCTCCAATGTAACTATAACTGTCAAACAAATGTAGTGGAGTAAAAAGTACAATTTGCCTCTAAAATGTTAATGTTAAGTTGAATGTAACGTTTTAGAAAATGGAAATACTGGAGTAGGAATACTTTAAAAGTGTACTACCTAAGTAAATTAACTTCCCACCACTGGACGCCTTATAACATGAATGTTTTGGTGATGAAATAGCTTTGTTTATTCAAGTTGATCACAAAGTTGCAAATTTGTAGAGCAAGATTGGAGCCTAATCCATGATATTTTAGACTACACTATTATAGATTGCTTCCAAAAAAAACAGTTTGGGGAAGGCCCTTTGCAATTTTGATATGACTATACCCCTGTGCATAACACCAGGTCCATAAAGACATGGTTTTCCCTGTGTGGAAGAATGTGACAGGCCTGCACAGAGCCCTGACCTCAACCCCATACTTTGGGATGAACTGGTATGCCAGGCTTTATCGTCCAGCATCCGTGTTGGACCACACTAATGCGCTTGTGGCTGAATGGGAGAAAATCCCTGATGCCAGATTCTAAAGTCTTGTGGGAAGACTGAAACCAGAAGAGTTGAGGCTGCTATAGCAGACTGGACTGTCAACATACTAAATAGTGAGAGTTAATTTTTTTTCGAGGATGCAGCCAGTCAGCAAACCCAGAGAGCCAGAGAGAGCTTTAAAAGCCTACTTAAATGTGAAGGCGTCTGTATTATGTGGGTATACTAATGATGCTCTTTGTTTGTTGTCATTTGTCTAATGTGGTATTTGCTCTCATGTGAAAACTCTGCCTCATTGTGTTCACCTAATAGCTGAGAGAGGACGAGGATGTAATTCAGAAGGGAGGGAAAGATGGAGAGAGAGGACACCATAAAAAAATATTAAAGGAGTAAAGACAACTGGATTACCTTTTTTGTTGGTAATGGTCCTGGACCCAATAAAGACCCTTTAATGGATATCTGTGACAGGAGACAGTGGAACCGTAATAGCCTGGTGTCTCTCCTCACCCATGTATGGCTCATGATTGGAGGAGAATACTGATTGTATGCTGACTGATTGACTTTAAAAGTGGCAGATGATGGAGCGCCGAAACATTAACAGGTTTTTCACTTTGCAATTTAGAGGTTTATATCATCAGGGAAATGCCTCCAAGAGGCAATAACATGTAAAGTGGTCTCTCAATGTATTCAAAGTTGTCCCTGCACCTCACTCTCTCCCTCTCAGAGCTGGTGTGACAAGTTGAGCATTATATGGCATCCCATGAGACTCAAGGAAATGGGCCACGCTGAAGAGCAATATTACTTCAGCCATGAATAAATCACTGCTGGCTAAAAGCTATTCAAGCTTGTGTGTTGTCAGATGAAATGATTATGAGATTAACATTTAGTAAAAGTGTTTTAGCACCATCAGTCACAGAGATGATTAAAGTCATGAAAAAAAAAGAAAGAAAAAACACAGGAGATGACAGGAGAGGCAGCTCTGGGCAAGAAAAGTTCCCAAGGAATTTATTTAGAGAGGAAATGATTATGGTGTGAATGAGCTGCCTCTCCTTGAGTTGAGATATAAAGAAGGGATTAAAAAATGTCAATCAATTTTTCACTTCATGTTGTTCTATCAACCAAATCCATTCAGGTTGGAGTGCAGTGGGAAGCAGATAAAACATTGACATGCAGAGTAAAAAAAACTTTTTGTTTTGGAAGGCATTCTCCTTTTTATGCTAATAGACTACATGAGAGGCCTTGGTCGACTGTATTTTTATCATAGCCTGACCACACTCCACTGGATAATTTGAAACATTTATTGATAAACTTAAAGGGGTATTTTACTGCTGGAAAGATGGTCTCTTCATAAAACTGGGCTATAAAAAGAAGCAAATATTTCTGGAATTGGTGCTACTTGACCAGAGAAAACAGGGAAAAGGGGATGTGATATCTCCTTTTGCTCAAAAGGTAGAACACCTACAACAAACAGAATGCACTGGGCTGTTTGATTGCCTGCGTCATCAGGCAGACTTTTGCCGGCAAATGAGCACTGAGTTCTGCAACATGAGTGGCAACAGTGGGTGCAGGCAACAAGCTAATTTGCATATACTTGTTCATTTGCATACTACCCACATTGTAATGATACAACGCTGGTTGAGAAGTACAGTTGTCAAGTACTCCAAACACCGTATGAAAGCATTTTTTGTGAGACACATATTCCTCCTCTTGTGCTCCTCTCTTATGTGGTGTCCCCCAGGGGTCCCCCATTAACTGTAGTATACATGCTACCCCTGGGGCAAATCATGCATAAACATTATATCATAATATTCATTGCCTCATGGATGTCCCGTTAAAGCCTGGTACCACTCATTGTTTTGTTTTGCTGGAATTGGGAATTGGATGTCTATTCAATCAAGTCATTCCTTTCATCTGCAGATCTAGAAAAGGTCATCCATGTATTTATCTCCTCCAGACCTGACTATATCAGGTGAAACATCCTAAACATCCACAGCAGTTTATACAAAATGCTTCTCTTTAACAAGAGAGGCAACCACGTCACACCAATCCTTGATGCCCTTCACTGGTTCTATTTATTTATCTTTTATTTTAAGATTTTATTGCTTGTTTTTAAAGCCTTGAATTGTCAGGCTCCAGTTTATATCTGTAATCTGCCAACTTCCTGAGCCTGATCGCTGCTTCAGACCCTCCGGCCAGGCCCTATAACTAATGGTTCCAAAATCTCGACTTGTCACTAAAGGTGACCGAGCCTCAGCTATGGAACTCCCAGCATGGAGATCTCAGGCAGACTCTCAGCAGACACTCAGTATACTCTTTTTATAACTCACTTTTATCTTATGGCTTTTCTTAAATTATGGTTGTAATTATGTGAATAGTTTTTATTGTTATTTTGTTATTTGTTTTTATTGCACTTTGTATCTTTGTTTTGAAAGGTGCTATGTAAATATAGTTAGAACTTTAAAAGCCACCCAGTCACATTGTCTTCCACACACATTTTTTCCCCCTTTCTATAGCAGATGTGACACAGCACTTTATGAATACGGCCCTAAAAAGCACCTGCTTCTCCAGCGGAGTGGATGTGACTGAAAGCCAATTATCCTGCCTGTCACAGAGGGGAATGGAAAATTTCCACCACTGTCTCGTTTTCTGACACTCTGTGGAACGTGAAAGGACAAACAGGTCCGCTGTGTGGAGACTATTTCTAGGTGGGGGTCTGATAAGCTGTCTGAACACCATGACACGGCCTTCATAAAAGACTGTAACACAATGTGAATCTGCTTTACCTCTGAGCACAGGTCTGCTGCCTTTGACAGATGTTCATTCTTGAAGAGTCACTTTGATGTAGCTGTTTGCCTTATGAAACAATAAACAGGAAAAAACTGAACGATCACAAACACAATGTTTCATTAGTGACAAATTATTTGTCAGGGTTTGGTCTTGGATTTAGGAATACAACTGGAAAGCCCATACAGTTGTTCGTTTAATTTCGTAAGTTATCTGAACAAGAAATATCAGGTGTCATAACGAGAAAGTTTTAAGCATTTAAACATAAAAGTTTGATAAATAATTTCTAAACTGAGCTGACACAACTAGCTGACCGTAAAGTTGAGTAAACTCAAAAAAGCGTTGCAGCTGGTTGCCTTATTTCCTCTAACAGTATAGCAAACTGCAATCACATTTAGCTCATTTTTGTGACTAAAGTTAGACACTTGGTCGGCTGTACAGAGAGATTGTAGATTGCAGAGAAATTATAGATATCACATGTTTTCCCTTTTGGTTCTTACTTCATATTACTGTTTTGAATACCTTTTCTGTCTTTTATTATTTAGTGTTTAATTATACTATACTTACTGAAAGATAAAGACTGACAAACAAAGCCAGAGGTACTTAAACCCTCTGAAAACCTTGAAATAATGATAAACATCCTTTGTGCTCTAACTCTTCTTCTGGAAAAAAATGCTAAAAGCAGTGAAATATAAGCAGATGGATGAAAAGCGGAGAGAAAACTGCCAACATTACAGAAATAAACCAATTTTGGCTCTCCAGGTCTAATCCATTACCTCAGTTATTCAACCAATGATGAAGACAGAGCTGCTCTGAAAGAGACAGAGAAACAGAGAGACTGAGAAACAATAAAGCATAAATCTACTCCGAGGTAAGACAGTAGACAGTGAGGACAGAGATAAAGCTGTCAAAATTAATTTTGAAAACTGCACATTTGTGAAAGAAAGCAAAGCCGTACAATGACAATGTATTCTGCAGCGATGTCAAACGCGTTGCCTGAACCTGTTGAATCTACATAAGATTCTGGATATGTACACCATGTTTCATTTCATTTAAACTGGCAATATTGGTGTTACAGCTTGAGAAATGTGTAGAGCAAAACATTGTACACTTATTTTAATTTTGAAAAGAACTGAAGCAAAAAAGAAGCTTATGGTTAGGCTTGTTATTTCAGGTTATCTGACAGCATGTCTGGAGGTGTATAAATCAGATTTTTGTTGAGTTAAGATGAGAGAGGTGATCAGATTCTAGTCTCTTATTGTCTGGGCACAATAACTCAAAATGCATTCACAGGAAAAACATTCATTTAGGAGGTGCTCAACCTCCTCTCTTTAACACAAGTGTCTCTTGGGAATAAGGGTGGAAAAGTGGAGCATGTGTTGGATCGTGCCAGAAAGATTCATTGCTGTCCCGCAACAGTTTTGTGTCCTACAAATTACAATCATATACCTGTTGTACTAATTAAAAACTGAAAATACATTTTGAGAGAATTTGAATGTAGCCTCCAGCTGCTAGGCCCAAGCCGAGATGAGGAGCTCGCTATGAAGGACTGATAAGCTCACCCACACCACCAGATGCTTTTCATTTTCAAACTGGAACAGGAGTTTGTATCTGCTGATAACATATCTGCCAAATCCTTTAACAACATTTTCCCCCCCACCAATAGATAGATAGATAGATAGATAGATAGATAGATAGATAGATAGATAGATAGATAGATAGATAGATAGATAGATAGATAGATAGACTTTATTAATCCCCAGAGGGAAATTGGGTAAAAATCAGAGCAACTAAAATCTGATTTAACTTTTTTGTGGTTATTTTTAGGCACAAAGCAAGTAGTTAACGTAAAGATCACGGTCTTATAAATATTGAAAAACAACAATGATGTGACAAGATGTTTAGTTTTTTTTCTATATTTAACTCAAACCACAGTCTTTATCTTACCTAAAGTGCTTTTTGTTGCTAACCAAACTCAGAATGCAAACGCAGTATAACTATCCACCACCCAAACATCCTTTGTACAATTCTGTGCAGTAGAAAAATGTAGCATTTTGTTCCCTAGAAAAACATTCTCACTGAACAGCAATCCCATTTATCTCAAAACATAATTGGCAAAGCAAATTAGTTGTATGTGTAATTTCTAGCAGACATGGTTGCCTGTACAAACCAAAAGTTGTAAAATATGAGTCACATGGACAGCCAGGTACACAAAGTCATTTGCTGAACACTTTAACTGACCTCTGTTATGACTCCAAGTTGATCTATGGGAGAGGGGAGTAACATAAAACTAGCTGAAAAATCCAATGTGTTCAGTCTTGAAATCTTTTATTGCCAGATAAGGAAGCTTATCAGGGACAGCCATGGCCAAAATGACAAACAAACGATCCCTGAATAGATATATAAATCACAATACTAAACAAACTATTGTTAACCTCCTGGCGACACAAGACAAAAAATGAAAAAAGCGAATGTAACAAACATGGCAACTCTCCCCTACAGGGCTCCTTGGCAAGGATTTAAAGGTAGCCACAATTAAAAAAAACCAACAGATAATCTTATATTAATTAATGGATTAACAGCAAAATCTCACACCTTAACACACCAGAGTTAGTTAGATTAGATCATGACAAAGTAGCTCAAACAACACAACACTCTGGTTGTATAACAGAAGCAGAAGTAGCCAAGGAGGCCTCCTTGTGCAGCTTCTCAGCCTGTATATACCTCTAGCTGGACTGGCTCCAGGGCACCAGATTACCCAGCCAATAGCAGGAGAGAGGAGGAGGAACAATGGCAATGGCCCACAGAGCCTGAGGGGCAGCAGAGCACAGGTTAACACAATTCATCCTAAAAAGATATTACATTTTGTGTCTTAGGGGACAATAACCACAGTTCCAGTGATAATCTGCACTTCATAATGACTTTAAGCTTATTTGTCTTTGCTAATAGAAGACATTTTTGAATATGCACATCACAAGAGACAGCTGCAGGACTTCATCTGTCTCTGTAATAAAAGACAGTGCTGTCTTTACGCAATGGATATAGCAGAACTAGGATGCTGTCGATCACCATGACAACATCATTAATAAAATGTCCCTTCTGTTCTGATATTACAGCTGCAGTAGTCACCTCAAGATCTCAGGACTTGCTGGAGACCAGAGTGTGTGAATAGGAAAGTAAACATAATTTCTGCACTGCCATTTAAAGATTATATCAACAATTATCATGCAGATATATCCTGCAGTATGCTTAAATTGTGAGCAATGTACCCAAACTCTTTAAAGACTCATACAATTCATATGTAATACAGCACAGACAGAAGTCATTTTTAGAATTTCAAGTTTAACAGGAGAAACTATTTATTGGATTTTATCATCAAAATGCTCCAATATGTTTTCCAGCAGCCAGGCCTTCGGCTTGAGTTGCGGTGCTTCAACAGGAAGCGATAATGCCCTGACCGCCAGCTTCATCACTCACGGAGAAACACTGGCCTTGTATTGATTCAAATATAAAAAACAATATTTGTCTGGAACCTGCCTGAACACTGCCGACACCTTTGCAGCTCAAAGTGCTGCACATTAAAATGTCGAGGCGTGCAGGAGCCGCACAGGTCCAGGCTCTTAAATCAAACCAGTGACAAGAAAACACCAAATGACTTAATGATTAATTCCAGATCAATTTATGTGTCATGTTTACTGTTTTCTACTAAACGCACCAATGAGGCATAAGAAAGTGTGCAGAATCAGGCACTCTCGACAAGCACGGCGGCACTTTGACTTATTGCTTTCTGACCTTTCGTGGCATTTGGAAAGGGCAACTGTGCAGACAGATGGTGCATACACATATGCAAATTGGTAATGTTAGGTGATGGCAGCGGTGGGCCATATCAGTGATTCAAATGATTTGCTCTGCACCTTGATAATGCCTCTCCATGACAAGGGTGCCACTGACATTTGTTTTAGAGACATGAAAATGACCCCATAACTCATACACTTCATTGTTTTCTTGAGTTACAATATAATTGTATCTGAAATACAATAAAGTCAAGTCAATTTTGTTTATAGCCCAACATCACAAATCACAAAGTTGCCTCCAAGGGTTTCACAATCAAAACTCTATCAGCATGGTTTGAGTGAGAAGATACAACAATGTCAGACTGAATTTGCCCTTTAAGGAGGAAAAAACGACCAATTTAATGTTTTATTGCACTAAAGTTCCAGTGGACTTGACCTCTGACCTTACTGTCATTAGAAATTCATTTCCATTAAAAGCAACTATCAGGTCCTAAAGCACTTAACGACACATTGAATAACTGCTCATTTCGTCCAGCGTGACCTTTGACCTCCACTAACATTTTTTGGACAAGCAGACATGAATGTGGTCACTGTGGGTCCAATTACGTACTATAAATATATTTATATGTACACCTAATTGGATGGAAACCTGATTGCTGTGAATAGATAATAAAGGTCTTTAAGGTGAGTTGAAGTGTTTACATGTTTCACAACAGCCCATTTCCCCAATGACAAGGTCATATAATACCTTTTGTGTGGAAGGTTTTTATGTTACAGGTAACTTCTTATTAGAACAAGAAGAGATGAAATATGCAGAACGTGAATTTTTTTCTATATTTAGGTGATTATACACAAATGAAAACATACCTATGAATACGATATTCCATTTCTGCTCCTAAATGTGACACATTGGGCCTTTTAAGTGAATAATGATCACAAAAAAAATCATTAACAAAGGGTAAGACCATGACCCAACAGCTGCAAAGTTCCTTCACACAAGTCAAAGCCACAGCATTTTGTAAAGGAGCTAATTTGAATTAAATTTTTTGGGACTGTGAGCAGCTTCGGGTGTCGCCAGACAGGTAGGACTCGAACCACATGACCTCCTCTTCACCACAGAGACCTGGAAGGAGGACAGGCCATACAAATACAGAAGAGGAAGCACAGCTTTCACATAGATAGGAGAGACAAACACACAGAGGGAGAGAGAGACATGATAGCATGTTAACTAGGGAAAAATAGAGAGGTGTGACTGAATCCCCTGGGGTTCCTGGATCGTCGATGGTCCAGCAGGATGACACAGAACATGCACACATGGTCACCTATGTCAACTTTGTTCATAAGAGACATGGTTGGAATATTACCATGCAATATTAACTGTTAAATCTAATAAACACAATGACAAAAACTGATACTACTAGTAAATATCCATGCAGCGGAGGGGTAGGGTAGGGTAGTCAAAGGTCAGGGTCTACAAACACCAATTAAAATGCCCTGCAAGCTAAAGCAGTCATCTGAATTTGGAAACATTCTGATTTTATTTGACTAAAAAAAAAAAATTTCAATAAAACAGCATCTTGTTGAATTTATTGTTACATGCCATTGCCATTTGTTGGAGTTTTTCCAGGTATTAAATAAAAATAAATAAGCATCTGAAGCAATATACAGTAAGAGCAGTAGAGTATGATTCAACACCTCCCAGCCAGGAGGAGTTGTACAGTCTTATAGTGGCAGACAAAGATCTCCTATAATGCCCCATGAAGCTTGGTGACCACTAGTGGGGGTCTGGACCTCCATGTTAGGAACCAGTGGTGTAGGGGATGGGAGAGGTTGCCAATGATGGCCAGGAGTTTGGTCCTCATCCTCTCATTGGCCAACACAGAGGACAGAACCAGCTTTCCTAATAATCATTCCTTATTCTCTTACTCTTAGACATTTTCCAATGACATGTGCGTGTAAAATTCAAGTATACGTATAATCTTAGCCATTTTGATAAAAATCATGACGTCTAATATCAGACCAGAAAAATACCTGATTTTCCCAGTGAAAAGTTTCAGCTACAGGTGCAGTCACAGCAGTGTGAACTACTTCAGCTGAAGCATGACACTGAGATATCAAACTATTGCAACAGAAACTAGACAAAATATTCTCGGCCGAGACCTGTAAGTGCTTTGCAGGGTTGAGTGTTTTAACAATTTTAAATCATCCAGGGAACCACAAAATCAATGACCTGACTTAGTTAATCCCAGTTTTAACCTTTGTATTGGCTTTCCATCATTCGAGCTATTGTTTTCCTCCAGGACCAAGTTGACCCATATGGTTTGATTGGTTTTAAAGCATATAAGTAAATTACCACCCAATTATGTCTGAGACCTTTTTAGTCAACTCATTACCACAGGTTTTAGACTTCCTTTTGGAATTCATGGTCAGTATACCTTATTTCTGAAATTATACCACCGTAAAAAAAGCACAAATTACTATTTGTAGTTGTTTGTTATGTTGTTGGTTAAGAAGGCGAGCTTTCTATCTTGGATCCGTCTGTCAGGGTAGTGATCAACTATAAAATATCAGCTTTGAATCATACACTTTGACCAAACAGACTGTGAAAGTCACTTAAAAGTCATTCTGAAGTTATCACAAAGTCTGGGAAATAATTTCTCAGGGCTTTAAAGCTCCATTCTCTATTCTCTGCTCTCTCTGTCCTGTTGATATTCAGATAGACAGGAAGGTTGAATAAGGGTTCATCCTCCGGTCTGAGAAAATCTCATTTTGCCAGGCTGACATTTATGTAGAAGAGAAAGAATAATGGCTCAGGGTTTGTGATTGTCACTAAACTGGGGGCCAGTCAAGTCAGTGACTCAACAATGTCACTCTTTGCTCTTATTTTGCTCCTCTGACATTTCTGTAGGATATAGAGGATATCAGTTTTTGGGTCATTATGAATATCTGACTTTTTAATTTCAAACTTTCTGTAAGCTTGAAGGTAAACATGCAGGAATTTGGAGTTAAAAAAACTGAAACAATGTTGGAGCTAAAGCCTCAAATCTAGGTGGTTTTGAATGCACCCCATGCACAAACAATAATTAAACAAGACTAAAGCCAGATTTATATCAGTTCAACTTTTAAATAACTTTTGTGAAAATTGGCAAGATAAAATGTGAATTAATGTATGTGTCTATCCACGACTGTTATGTGAATATTTGAGAAGTTGAAACAGGTGTTGGTGCTCCAGAAGAATGGGGGCACAAGAAGATGACATAAGAGCATCAGCCAAACCTCACAGGGTGGAAATCAACCCACATTTTGTTGTCTAACAAACCTTATTCTGAACCTCATTTGGGGGTGAAAGTGAAGACATCCAAAATGTCCATTATAACTGTCGCCTAACGTATTGAAAACCACTGCATGTACTGCTACCGTAAGAACTGTAAGTCAAAGTTGGATAATAAAGTAATTTGACATTGAGAACAGGTAATAACTGTAAATGGTTGGTACACTAAATTACAGAATGACACTTTCTTACTTACCTCTATTTATATCTACACGGATAGTTTTGGGTTTATTTACATGGCATTACAGGGTAGGTGAGCAGATGAGTGCAATCATCATGCTGAAGTGTAGGTGTGACTATGGCTTTACTGCTCTAAAATCAAATCTTGAAATTAATTTACTGTTAGCTCCAACATGGAGCCAGTGTAGTGAACGGAGAAGAGGGGTTGGTGGTAGGAAACTTAGGAAGGTTGAACACCAGATGTTTTTTGGACTAGCTCTGGCGGCAGACACAGGGGAGGGAGTAAGGAAGGTGATCCAGTTGTACAGGTGAGAGATGGCGAGTCCTTGAATGAGCATCCGGGCCACCTCCCTGGTAAGGCAGGACCAAACCCTTCAGATGTTGTACAGGGGGAATCTGGAGCTACTGTTGTAATATCTGCAGAGACACATCCATGCATGCGCCACCTTCCCAAGTGGCTGCAGTGCACTATGGGCACCAAAATTGTCTGCTGTGGACTTTTTTCAACTTAAAAACTTTCCATGTCCGGACACCCCGTGAGCTGCCATGGTCCCTATTGTTTACACTAGGGATCAGCTGTTAGCACTCCGTAACACAGCAGTGCTGCCCCATGAGAGACCCGACGTCCTCCGGGAGCTGAGGAGGAGAAGACGGGGGACTCGTGCTGGAGTTCAACGTCGTGCCAGGAGAAGATGGTACAGACCTGTCCTCCCTTCCATCGTTATGGGAAATGTAAGATCTCTCCCCAACAAGATGGACTAGCTAACGGCGCTGACCCGGCACCAGAGGGAATATCTGGAGTGCAGCATCATGCTGTTTACGGAGACATGACTGAACTCATTGACCCTGGATTCACATGTTTCACTGGGTGGATTTAACCTTCAACGGGCCGACAGGACACAGGAGAGTGGTAAGAAGAAAGGAGGAAGGCTGGCTGTGTTTGTGAATGATAGATGGTGTAAGCCTGGACACATCACTGTTAAAGAACAACTCTGCTGCAAGGACATTGAACTGTTAGCTGTTAGCATTAGGCCATATTATCTTCCACGAGAATTTTCACACATTGCAGTGATAGTGGCGTATGTTCCCCTCTCTGCTAATGGTGACACGGCCTGTGATGTCCTGCACTCAGCTGTGAGTAGGCTGCAGACACAGCACCCACAAGCCCTCTTCCTCATCTCTGGGGACTTTAATCATGCCTCTCCTTCCTCCACTCTGCCCAAATTCACCCAGTACGTTACCTGCCACACCAGACACAATCTGGATCTGTTTTATGCCAACACCAAGGAGGCATATAATTCAACACTCCTCCCTCCCCTGCGGAGATCAAATCACAACCTGGTTCATCTCCTGCCTGTGTATGAACCCCTTGTGCGCAGACAACCGGCTGTGACCCGCACAGTGAGAAGATGGTCTGAGGAGACTGAAGGGGCTCTGAAGGACTGTTTTGACTCAACTGTGTGGGAAGAACTCTGTTAATCCTCACGGGGAGGATATCGACAGCCTCACTCACTGCATCACAGACTATATTAACTTCTGCGTGGAGAACACTGTACCCACCAGGACTGTAGGGTGTTTCTCCAACAACAAACCTTGGATCAATCCGGACATTAAGGCCCTGCTGAAGGAGAAAATGAGGGTCTTCAAGTCTGGAAACAAGGAGAAGTTGAAGTCTGTGCAGAAGGAGCTGAGGTGGAAGATTAGAGAGGGGAAGAACAGGTACAGGAAGAAAATGGAGGATCAGCTTCTGCAGAACAACATCAGCGGCGTCTGGAGAGGCCTGAAGACCATCTCAGGCTACAGAGAACAGGACTCCCAGGCTGTGGGGGACCAGAAGTGGGTGAATGATCTGAACCTATTTTACAGGTTAGATCAGACATCCAACCCTCTCCCAGTCCAGCCATCCCTGCTGCAGCCCCCCTTGTCTACACACCCTGTATTTTCCCCCTCCATCAACCCCACTCCCACCCACACAGCACTCAGATCGCAGCCAGCCACCACTGCCTCCACCTCTACTACTGCCCCATCCCCCCCACCAACGCTTCTCACCTCGTCTCACACCTCCATCCCCCCTCACACCCCCAAACACCCAGCCCCCGAGCCCCAATCTGTCCCTCTCTGCTGACCAGGTGAGGAAAGAGCTCAGAAAGATAAAGGCGAAAAAGGCTGTGGGTCCAGATGGCATCAGTTCCAGGCTCCTCAAGTCCTGCGCAGACCAACTCTGTGGGATTGTGGAGCACGTCTTCAACCTGAGCCTGAGGCTGGGGAGAGTTCCACAACTGTGGAAAACATCCTGCGTGGTGCCGGTGCCAAAAACGCCGCACCCAAAGGACCTCAACAGCTATACATCACACCACATGACATCGCACCCGATGAGGACATTACAACGGCTGGTCCTCGCCCATCTCCGCCCTCTGGTGGGATCGTCCATGGACCTGCTGCAGTTCGCCTATCAGCCTGGCATCGGGGTGGATGACACTGTCATCTTCCTCCTTCACAGAGCTCTTTCTTCCCTGGAAAAGCCTGTAAGCACTGTGAGGATCACATTCTTTGACCTCTCCAGTGCTTTCAACACCATCCAGCCTCTGCTTCTGAGGGACAAAGTGGAGCTCTCAGGTGTGGATTATCACCTCAAATCCTGGATTATGGATTACCTCACCAACCGCCCACAGTATGTGAGGACCAAGGACTGTGTCTCGGACATGGTGGTCTGCAGCACAGGGGCTCCACAGGGAACAGTTTTGGCTCCTTTCCTGTTCATCCTGTACACTGCAGACTTCAGGCACAGTTCTCCGCACTGTCACCTGCAGAAGTTTTCTGTTGACTCTGCCATCGTAGGCCTCATCACTGATGATGACGACAGGCAATACAGAGAACTGATAAAGGACTTTGTGGACTGGTGTCAGTGGAACCGCCTCCAAATCAACACAGGGAAAACCAAGGAGCTGGTGCCGGATTTCCGCAGGCGCAGTCACGCCCCCCCGACAGTGGACTCTTATAGGTACCTGTGTTCACCTGAACAATAAACTGGTCTGGACTCATAACACTCATGCACTTTATAAGAAAGGCCAGAGCAGACTCGGACCCGGAAACTCGGTCCTTGGAGTGCAGGAGACCCTGAGGTCCTTCTTTGATACTGCTGTGGCATCAGCCATTTTCTTTGGACTGGTCTGCTGGAGCAGCACCATCTCAGCAGCCGACAGGAAGAGACTTGACAAACTAATCAAGAAGGCCAGCTCTGTCCTGTTGCCGGTTGCCCCCTCGACTCAATGCGGGTGGTGGGAGAGAGGAGGATAATAGCAAAGCTATCATCACTGATGGACAATGTCTCCCACCCCATGCAGGACACCATCAGTACACTGAGCAGCTCCTTCAGCGACAGACTCCTTCACCCCAAATGTGTGAAGGAGAGATATTGTAGGTCCTTTCTTCCTGCTGCTGTCAGACTGTTTAACAACCAGCACTGCCAGGCAAATGGCAAATCACCAACTGCTGCATCCACCTGAGTGTCAGGGAATTAGGAGAATAGCTCAGTGTCATCACCATAGCAGGTATGATAAGTCTAGAGCACTAAGTGTCCTTGAGGATTTTTTCAGATACCTGTCTGAGATTTGTAAGTACACCCCAATATAATGGAGGTGAACAGGAATACAGTTCTGGTGCTTACAGCTAGGTCTGCCCCTAATAGTCAAACTCCATTTGGGAGCTGCACCTTATCAAAAGATTGTCACAACTCTTCTTGTAAGACAGGAAGTCACTTACCGTTGCACTGCTACACATGCTAATTGTACTAGCTGCCATTAGCAAGAGTATTTTGTATTTCGTTATCTATTACCGTGTTTGGACAAAATGACTTCTGTGATGTTGTACTGTGTTGATGTATTTCACAAACTGTTCAGTCTCCTTGCTGGTTGTTTCCGACACATTGCGAATCATTTACGCTTTTACCGTTAGCATTTAATATTCTAATTATTATAAACGAGCAATGACTAGTCAACCTATGGCTTAAACTAACAACTACTAGTCGACTAGGAAAATCTTTAGGCAGGGGCAGCCCACTAATGAAAAATAAAAAAAAAAAATAAAAAATCAACAGCAACATATAGAAAGACTGTCTATAGATCAAACTGAATTGTTTTATTGGAACTAGGATCCAAGTAAATATGGACTAAGCAGAGCTGCTGCAGATTTCCAATTTCAGTGAAAAACTTACAGGACAAAGGACCAGTGGCCAAAACTAATAAGGTTGTCCAACAAAAAAAGGCAATAGTGACATCCATGGCAAGGGTTCATATTATTTTCTCAGCTGACAAACTAACAAAAGCAATTTCCCACCACATGTTCCGTATCTGCTGAAGGATGAATGTCCTAAATTATACCAATTTGGCCCAAAAATACACAACAGAAGACACTTCTGACAGGCTCATGCTTTTTTGTGCTCAGTGGTGCTCCTGGATAAATAAAAAGTCAAAAGAGGCCTGTGTGTGTACAGCTCTGCTATGTCTGCAGAATGGAAAATTAGATTAAGTTTCTGGAGGTTTAGTGAGAAAAGTGTGAAAGTCAGTTACAATAAGAAGCTCAGTCAGTCATTTATAAAAGCCAAATATTGCATTTCATCACTGGAGAGAAAGCAAGGCGGGGATAAAACACCTCAGGGGAGAAAAGAAGAGAAATTTAGACTTAGTTGGAGATCATTTTCCTCCTTGGGTTCCTTACACATAAGCTAAGTGTATGCAGAAGCTGCTCTGTTGAGGTCAATGCTGGTACAGAAACTGGGACACTGAGTCAAATTTAGCCAGGATAACTGGGAAATCCTGGTTTAATCTGCTATCTAGGCTTCCTCCACCTTTACCAAATTTGGGTTTTTGCCTTTAGTAAGTATACAAAATCAATACAAGCATTAAACCAAAATCCAATTGTTATAAACTTCCCTTCAGAAAACTGATGAGTGATCACATCTACTTCCATTATTTTCTTTATTCTGGGCAGCAGCCTGCTGGCACATAACCATTGTTTACTCACTTCTGTCTTTCTTGCTATTGTCTTCATTTTTAATCCGTATTGACATTCTTACAGTGTCACAAGGAATTAAAATGGCACAAGCCAATCTGTCACGAAGAAATGAATAATACTTGCTGGAAAGTCTGAGGTTGGCAGTCTTCTCCCATGCTTGCAAGTTGTAAGAGTTACAAGGAGATACAAGAATGCTGTGTAAGTCGTGGTGTAAAGGAATGTTCAAGGCTGATAACACCATTATGGGACATTTTCTGATATTGAGTAGCTAAGTTTGCAGCAATGTACAATTGATTTTTAAAAGTAGGATAGCCCACTGTGTTGTCACCCTTTCCTACCCAACTTGTTAGAGTGAATATCTTCAGATCTCCATGAACTTGACAAGACAGAGGGCTGGAGTCACATCCATGAGGGATACAGAGTTTGCAATAAATAATTTAGTTCACTGCTTCATTAAAAAAAACCAACAACAATAAAATACAGACAATGGAGGACATCTGTCTGAACTGATATTGAACTCGAATCGTATGTTGACACACCATTGTTGTTCTTTTCCCTGCAAAACTGTTAATGTTCATAATTTACAGTAAAGAGGGTCCTTTGTTGAGTACATCTCCGATGATGCTTCCAGTAGTGGTAAATTAAAATGTGTTGAAACCCTTGCAATTCACTATCCACCAATTTATATAATATAATATTCAAAATTAGGTTTTAAAAACTAAAAACTAAGAAATTAATCCTATACTTCCAACTGAGTCCCATTATACTTCCCTGAGTTTACCATATGTCCATATTTTTCCTTTAATTGTACAGAGGAACCACAGGGTGTTGGATGAACTACATTGGACACTAAAGAAACATGCAATAATGCAAATTGTCAAGCTATAAACAAGACTACAGGAAATAACTGTTCGAGGCCAATAAATAGAAATAGAAAATACAACAATAGAAATAGTATCAAACACCGCACAGTGAAGCCCAATCATCTGAGGTAAATTTTATAAAGGCAGCCATGTATTGATGAGCAGGTGTTGGATTGCACCAGACCACACAGGTGTTTGTGATACTGCCTCCACCTCCTGTTGTTGGACAGTTTGAGGGGCGAGTCCGAGCTGAACGCTCCATGACCATTAGGACTAATGTGGTAATTTGACAGAGAGCATCTGAACGTTCCACTGCAGCGCTGGGTTAATGTGGTGTCCAGCTTCATTTCCTGGTTATTAGTGTTGAGTGATTACGACAGCTTTTCTGGGAGTTAAATTCCCACTGCTGTTTGTTCTCTGCTGCTGTGTGAAAAACTTCCACACATGGAGAAAGAGAGATCTTCCTTTGTCCCTTATGTCAATAGAGCTTTTTCCATATTTCTCTTTCCTTTTTCCTCTTGAGTTAAATATTTTCAACTGACACCCATAATATTTCAGGTCCACCCCTGCCTGTTTGCATAGCCGTCTTCCTATTGATATTTTGGGCAAACACACCATAACACATTTCATATTTCAAAATCTTTCAACACTTGAAAAACTGAAAAGCTGGTGATGTAGCTTACTTTGGATTTTGTTTTGCTTTGTTTTTATCTCTGCATAGAAAAAATATTCCACTGAGATATTTTTTACATCTAAAATTGACTCCAACAACAGAACAAGTTTGAAGATATATAAAAACATCAAACTTAAATATTAGGTTTTTAGCTTGTCCTTCAGAATCAAAGAGCAATGGCTTCTCATCATCTTGCACAGATGGTCAACAATACTTGGCTAAATCCATCAGAGACATGACAGAGATACTGATTTCTAAACCCACAGGACAAGCACAGATACCAAAATGTAATGCAGCTACAACAAACTTTAAAGCTCTGCCTCATTCAAAATCATAATTTGAAAATATATCAAAATGGATTAATGCCCTATGCTTTCTGAAGGCTCCTGCAAAAGTGACCGAGAAATACAGCTATCACTTGTTCAGATTTGGAGGATAGAACAGTTGTATCTATTGTTGGGCTGCTATTTGCAAAAATCCACATTTAATTAAGAACAACAACAACCTCAAGTTATTCTTATGGTAACTCCAAATGCATTCTGGGAAATGAAGGGAAATTACTAATGACATACACACATAAAACACAAAAGTTTCATTAAAACTGAGAGAAACCAGGACATGACATAGTGTGAGGACACTAATTAGAGTATCCAAGAGAGGAGTTAAAAAAATATGCAGTTTAGACACACAGTTTACTATTGGAGATTTGACATGAGTGTGTGAGAGTGGCAGAGTCATACAGAAATGCCCACCTAAAATATACCATGTTCACCAGATTCGGACATTATCAGTTGAGTGCCATGTTGGCCATGTGCCATGATTTATGCTTGATATTGTTTGGATTCCAGCAGCAGATGGATTAATAATTCCTTTCGAGAAGTCAGTGGTGTCATTTGTTTTTAAAGTGTTTCACTAATTGCATCCTCCCATCCAGCTAATTATTTCTCCGTTGTACTGTGATCTTGCAATTCACAACGCTGAGTCACTGAAAGTCACTCAGTGTGTAGAATGACTAAGTGGAAGAAATTAAATCCCCTGTTTTGCGATGCCAACACTGTGTCCACAGAGGATGCATACTGTAGGTTGTGCAGCATGTTAGCAGAGCAGCAGCAGCTTCAGTGTGAAACACAATCACTGTAGTTACGTACATAAAACTATGCTTGTGCCTGTGTAGATAGCTGGAATGACTGAAATAGAAGCGTATCACAGAAGAGAGATGGATGACTGAAAAACATTGCCAAAATACCTCCTGTGGTGTGACACCATAACAAAACCTCCTCCCAAGAAAGCATCACTTGTTTGCCCATGAATTACGTTTTCAGGTAAGAAAGCCCTCTACTTGCAGTAGGGCCGCCAGAATCAACACAAAACGAAAAGCTCCTTGTTGGATCTTTAACCAAGTGATCACTGTTGTCACCATTACGACGAAGGTCCCCTAACCATAACAAAGTAGTAATTTTAACCCAATCCAAGATGCTTTTTTAATCTTACTTATTTTAAACTGTGTTCCTTCCCAAACCCTCACCAAATCATGTTTACCTATACCAAACCAGTGTTGTCACATAAAACTGATTTATGTTTGCAAATGTGATTTGTAACAGCTTTGAAAAGGACTGACAAATTATGTCTCACTGCCAGTACGGGGCATCCATTAAAGCAGAACATAAATTCCACATTTATGTGTAACTTGTCATCAGTCACATATTCTCTTCTGTCAAGCTCTTGAAAGCAGTCAGAATGCTTTTCTCTGTCATCATCATGACAGTCTTGGCTGCTTGACAGATGTTTCGTCTCCAGTCCTTTTCTGCAGTGAAGAGATCAAGAGACACATTTGACCCCTTTTTACACAAGAGTAATTTATTTTCTCTCTGGCAGCTAAACATGTTATGAGCTGTCTCCCATAAGTTGAACCGGGCCAACTAAACACTTTTAAGGCTACCCAATTCTATAAGACAGAAAGTTGCTGGCCTAGCAACATTAAAGCTGCTAACAACCCATAATGCCACTGCCAGTGTTAAAATGGTACTCTCTTCTTTCAAAAACAATATCTGATGCTGTGAAGAAGTAGATTTGTAGCCTTCTAATATAACACAACTTTCAAATAGTAAAAAAAAAATGCAAACAGCAGAAAAGGAGGCATGTTAGGTTTCTTGGCTGCAGTAAGTGAAAGGACAGTAATCGGGGTTAATTACAGTGAAAACATTATATAATTTACAATTTTGTGGACTGCTGCTTTCAGCCAGCTAGCCACACCAGCTCTCAAAATGTATGCTTAAAAACTTGTGATATGTCCTGTTACGCCTGCTGATTAAACTTGGCCGGGCAAATTTCAGTCTGAACACATCTTCTATAGCATGGGTGCCAAGCCATGTGCTATGGAGAGTCACTCTGCAGATTTTCACCTGCTGAGATGATTGGTTGGATTAAAAACCTGGAGACTAGACTCCATGACAAGTGGTTGGCAGCCACTGAAGATTATATTCGCTGGCCTTTATGACAATGACTGGATCAGGGTTGAGGTCACCAAGCCTATGTGAATACTTTTTGTGTTTTGAGTGAGTGTCGATGCTATTCTTCTCAGAGGAGATTCAAACATAAAAATAGATCAAAAACAATTTGAACTTGCAGCTCTCAGCAGAGGGCGAAGCCATTCAGTGAGAAAAATACACAGACAAACTGATTGAAATGAATCTTAAATCCATTTCATTGGGCAAAAATATGGAGCTTTGAGTGGATTAATACCTGCAGGGGGTTGTTCATTCTAGGTATGTCGGTACACGTGATTTATCGGTGTTTGATGACATATGGAGTTTGCTGACTGTTTGGTTCATACTGTACTTGAAAGTTTGAGGGAGGAACTAGATTCTAAGCCACTTTTGCAAAGTTCAGCAGATTCACAGTTGTTGCTCCCAAAAACACTTTTTGAAAAAAAGAATATGAATTTAATTCAATGCAATGATGTGTTGAAGTCAACTGTATCAATAAATGCTGACATGATGGTGTACAGATCTGGATATACCTTATTTACCCATTGATGGTTTGAGACTAATTATTCTCAGTTTCTAAAAATAGGTTGTTTTTGTATATCAGTTAAAATTTATTTTTTATTCAAGTGCCAAATCATAACAGAAGTTATCTCAGGACACTTTTCTTATAGAGTAGGTCATACTCCTTATAAGATCCAATGATTCGCATGTGGGAATTAATTGTTGGGTTTTTGTAAAATCACACAGCTAACAGATACACACTTAATGCTGCATTTAATTAAACCATATACAGATTCATACAGTATCATAATGAAGGCAACATGGCCATAAAACTTTGAGGAATAAAGTGTGATAAATTGGTAAATCTGTTTAATTTTGACAGACTCAATAACACTTAATGTTCCTCATAATGTCATCTTTAAGATCTTTGTTGATTCAGTTCAGTATTTCGTTTAAGTGATTGCAGTCTGCTGGTTCAGAGGAGTTCGTTAAGCATCATTGTCGGTAGGAGCTTTATTTATATAAAACCTTTCACAGTTTGAACTGGTTGGTCATTCTTGGACTTTCTGTCAGTGTCAGAACATGTTTTTGTACTTAACTTTCAGGTCAGTGTTAGTGAGAATCCTGAACAGGGCACCTTTAAAGATTTGTTTTGTAATTGTTCTTTCGGTCTTAACCTTGATTTTCTTTGTTGGCAATCTTGTGGCCCAGACATACTTAGATTTCTTTGTGGTTTAAACAACAGGCAGTTGTGAACACAAAAGGAAAATGGCTATGAAATTGGACAAAGACAGACACATGAACAATCTGAAACGTACGCTGACGCCCCTTTATAAACTGTAACCGTATGACAATTCAAGATGTGAAGAACTGCTTCCATATAATTATAAAATGTTCATAAAAAATGCATAAGCCCTTAGAGTAACCTCAATACCCTGACCCCTTAGCCCATACTACCCAGCAGACTGACATGTTAGGAGTGTGTACTCACAAGTATAGTTAAGTAAGACCCCACACAGAATATTGTAATTTACTTTCCTCTTTGTTTCTCCTTTTGCTCTCCAGCAGCAGTATAAATCAATGCTCTGATTACAGCTCTGTGGTCATAAATAAACACAGCTAATCTTTTGCAATAAACATTTATTCAGGTTATTTTATTCAAGGATATCTGCTTCTTTGCAAACCTTTTTAAATGAGAATTTATCCCTGAAATTAGTCATTAAAAGTAGCTATTTTCCATAGAAAAGTTAGATAGTTTCTGGGTAATAATACATTTTATGGTGTGTGTGTGTGTGTGTGTGTGTGTGTGTGTGTGTGTGTGTGTGTGTGTGTGTGTGTGTGTGTGTGGAAAAAAAACATTAGAGTTAGACCAATATATCAGCCTGCCACATTTGTTTTATTGACCACTAATATGGCTTCTTCAACGTCTTCTTTTGGGGGGCTTTAATTATTAATTATTTGTTTTAATGTAGCTGTTCACAGATATGTAAATAAAATATAAAATATGTATCTAAATTCAAATTTTGGGACTTTTCTTGACTTAAAGAATTGCTAACCCTAAAGAAACTTTTCCACTGTTTTCAAGTTTAGGAGAAGCAATATTTATTTCATTTTATGGAAATTTAAAAGACATATTCTTATTGAGAAGTCTGTTTTCTGCCCATCAGTTGTATCTATGTGCTGTATTGGTTGCTATCCAAGATCCACTGGGTTCAGGTCACTTTGCAGCCTGACCAGATGGCTGCAGACTGCAGCATCTTGGACAGCAGCAATGTTGTCAGCGTGCCAAGACACATGCAGCCATAATTTAGTTTCCTTGTCTCCTAAACCTCACTTAAATCGAGCCAGGAGGGAAATCTATGATTACAGAAAAAATTCAATTGTATGTATTTGCATTTTAACTGCAAGAGACTGTAGCTTTCATAGGATGCATGGTTGTGTGACTGAAACCTATAACTTTTGTTCACAAACCTGCTTCTTATCCAACAGAGCTATCAGGGCTTCTAAGCTGCATCAGCTCTCACAAAGAATAACAATGGATTCAAAGTGAGGCTGCATAATCGTCTGAATTTATAGATTTATAGATTAAAATTCCTAAACATCTTCTACTGGAATTTACACTAATAAGTCAGTAAGACTACCCCCCACTAAAGTGCTGTTCATTTATGTGAATTGTCTGCATCTTCTTCACTTAGTCTACTTGTCTTTCTCTTAAGCGTTTATACACAAGAACAGAACAATAAACCAGTGAATGAAACAAAATGTCTGCTGTTTGTATCTCAACTGTAACATCAGAGTTTAGAGCAACCCATGAGTAAAATAAACGCAAACCAGAACAAATCCAACAAATCATACAAAAAATATAAAACAAAAATCGACAAGCCTAATCTGTAAAGTTGTGGTTGCTGGCATTTTAGCACCAACTCATGAGAAAAATATTATGTGGATTTGTCAGGCTTGCATCTTGTCTCTTGCCCAGACAATTGTCTCCTTTGACTCTCCTCCATTTGGTGCTGGGTCAGTAGCATTGGTTATGTACCGTAACCCAGATTCTATAAATAAAGCACACCAACAGCTGTCGCTATTGGGTTAATTCACATGTGCAGCACAGTCGTGAAGATTTTCTTTTCCACCCTTGGGCTCCTCTCCCTCTCAGGTCCACACTTGTGATGTATAATACATTTGCCACCTGAGCTCTGCCTCCAATTGAGCTAGCGTTTTCTTCACCTGACATTAGTGGGGCCAGTGGGGCTTGAAGCTTAGATAGTTATGCTATACTCATAGAATCTGGGTTTATGGTAACCAACCATTTTGTATAGGCTTCGCCCTCTGAGACTTGTCGCTATTGTGATAAGGGTGAGGCTGGATGTGGTCAATGCCCCACTCGACCAGTCCACAAGCACCATAAGCACATTGTGCACTAAAGATAAAATAACATAAGCTGTGCCATGGTGCTCCCCAGCTCCAATCCCTGTCTGACTGGTCAGTGTGAAAGCATTACACTCCCCTCACATAACATACCAGCTGCTGTAAAAGAACAATAAATCCAAAATGCAAGCAGAGCAAGAATGGGAGGGCAAAATAACTCACTGAGCAACGAAGGTGTGAATAGAGATCGCTTGACACGCACATACACCGCCCACATACTCACGCACAGTGAACTTAGAGCAGCAGGGACAGTCAACATGGACCCAACCCTGTATCAGTTTGTTTGTCGAGTCAGATTTTTGGAAATTAGCACCACTTTTTTAGCCTCAGTGCCAGATTTGTAAGAGGTGATTTTGCTCTGTCCTCTGATAGCAACTGTACAGGACTTCCCAATTCCAGCTATCCATTTTCTGCAGCTTATTCAGGTCCAGGTCGTGGTTACAGCAGGCTAAGCAAACCAATCCAGACAACCTTCTCTCGAGGATCATTTTCCTGCTGGAGGATCCAGAGGCATTCCCAAGCCAGATGAAAGATGTATAATCTCTCCAGTGTGTAGCCCGGATAGGAAAACCTCCTAAGGAAGGCCCACAGGAGGCATCCTTGATTAAATGCCTGAACTGGACCACCTCAACTGGCTTCTTTCAACGCAAAGGAGCAGCTGCTCCACTACACCGAACTCCCTTCTGATGTCTGAGCTTCTAACCCTTTCACTAAGGTTGAGCCCAGCCACGCTGTGGAGGAAACTCATTTTGGCCGCTTGTATCTGCAATCTCATTCTTTTGGACACTACCCAAAGCTCATGACCATAGGTGAGGGTTGGAAGTAGATCGACTGGTAAATTGAAAACTTTGCCTTCCAGCTCAGCTCCCTTTTCATCACTATAGTCTGGTACAATGCCCACATTACTGCTGACACTGCACCAATCTCATGCTTCCCAAATTAAAAAAAGTATTGCACTCTTTTAAAAACTTGATATTCTTTTTAAGCCAACCATCATACCACCACAGTAACACTGACTGGTAAAGCTTGTAGGAACAATATGGGACTACAGCAGACATATGGGTTTTAACAGTCTCACCTTCTCACAAACAAACAGCATTAGCAGCTGTCAATCTTCCACTCTCTCCTGACCTAAGCCATCAGTCTTGTCCCTCGTTTCCTGACATTAGTTATCTGAGTCTCATACGCCCTCTCCCTCATCGCGTTTGATTCCTCTTTCTTTTCGTCTCCTGCCACCTGCGAGCAGCACATTTAAATTTAAAAGGGCCCAGAGGACTCTCAGCCAGGCTGTGTAGGGCTCTCTGCTGCCCTGACCTGGATAATATGTGGCTCTTTTAATAACGGGTAATGAAACTTACCACCTCGGCACTTAGCACTGATGTCTCTCTCCCTGCTTCTCTCAGTTATTCTTCTTCATTTCCCTTCATTTTTAATTCTGTCATCTATTTCAATTTATTCCTGTCTCTTTCTCTTAGTCTCTGTCTGTCTCTCTGAGGAGTCTGAAAGGAATCTATAGATGGTAATTATCTCCCTCTCAGGCCTGTCTGTCTGCCTGAGAGACACACGCACGCTCTCACTCTGCTCTGGCATTTTATTCCATCACTGAATGACAGAGGGTGAATCAGCGCTGCCCAGTGAAGACCGATGTGACACGGTTAACACCCGGCTGTCAGAAACCCATCACTCTCTCTTCGCTTTTACCAATCGGATGGATGTTGTGTTCACAAAACTCACTCTGCCTCTGGAGATTTACTTTAACTGGCTGAATTAGAAAGCTTACATTTTAATGGAAACTGGGCTATTTCCACAGAAACCGTTTGAAGGTACTGTTTAGGTGTCAGTATGCTTCAAGCAAAGTGCTTGTCAGATTATTCAACAGTGTCAGAACCATATAAAAAAACCTCACATTCCTGATGTTGGATTTGGAGGAGCTGCGTCTGACAAGTTTTGTAACTTTCCGATCAGACAATTGACTTTAGAAAGAAAGTAGGCAGAAGTTCTCTCTCAAGCTCTTTTTTGCACTCTTCGCACCACTGCTTTTCATATGTACAGCTAAGTGCAACACTGTGAACAACTTTGTGGAGAAACTTCCCAAAAGTGTGCAACATAATCCCTATTTGTATGATTTAGCCCTTAGCTTGCATGTAGAGGCTCTATCAGCTTCTCTCAAAAGTAACACACACACACACACACACACACACACACACACACCTACACACACACTATCTAAATAAAACCAGGTAGCTCAAACAGTTTTGTTAGTGTGAATTCCATTTCCCTTTAAGTTTGAAATAAACTTTCTTGACTGTGTATGGCCCCCATCTCTTGTGTTAAAGTCATGTGATAGTGACAGTTGGCCTCTATGAACAAGATTAACAGATTACAGGCACCAATAACTATTTTATTGTACATCTGGACATTATTATTATTATTATTATCTAGACATGTGAAGATTATATTAAGTTTCTTGAAATTAGATCTGGACCTATTCTTGGAGACCAAAGATGTAATCTCACTCTGTATAGCCTCTATATGCTTTCAGGCTCATGCAACACTACTTCCGTTGAGCAGAGCTACATGCATTTAGAAATATATGCCAGGAAATGTATTGCCACATTAAACATTACTTACTATCTGGTACGTCGTAGAGTCTGATATGAATGATTGTCAGTTCCAAGGCCCTATACTTTTCAAGATATTTAGTTTGATTCACACAAAGTATCATAGTTTTGCATCAGCCACTTAGACAGATAGAGACAGATAAAAACTTTATTTATCTGGAGGGAAATTCAAGCATCCAGTAGCAGCATACACTAGATACATACATACATTAGACATACATTAAACATACATTAAAATTAAAACAGTGCAAATGGTGCAAATGGAGGAGGAAATTGTCCATTGTCTGTTGTCCTCCCTGCCTTGACTAAGAGCTGTTTTACAGTCTGATGGCCAGGGGGACGAAAGAGTTTTTAAGTATATTGGTAGAGCAGGATTGGGACAGCAGTCTGCCACTGAACACACTCCTCTGCCTGGTGAAGGTGTTGTGCAGAGGGTGGTGGGCGTTGTCCAGTATGGACAGCAGTTTGTTGCTTTGTTTAACTACTCAGTGTTGTTATTCCCTGCTTGTCCAATACTGATGCTTTTTCAGAGCCGTGACATCTAATCATATGTGTGCATCCATGGTGAGAGGGCTTTACTACTTACTAAAAATGTACTGTAAGAACCGCATTCATTATATGGTGTGGGGGTCTTGCTTGCTGACAGCTGGGTGGACACATATGCAGCCTTATGTTCTTCAGAGCTCTTCCAGGGATCAAATCAACAAAGCTTCTGATCCACCAGCATCAGCTTAAGTCTCGACTCAATATATACTTATATTTTTGCAGATTTCTATTACGGATGCTGCTGACAAATGAATACATTTGAAAAGAAACTTAATGCTGCATGGATTACATTTTCTAGTAAAATAATGAGGAAATGTTAATATTACATTCCGCAAGTCAGGAAAAATTTTCATTTTCCAATCCCATGGTCTTCTCAGTTTCTCTTTTTTCTTTGGCACCTCAGCACCATTCAACATAGAGAATTCATCCATTCAAACTTCAAAATGCTCATCTTATTGAGTAGGCTGGATTTTCAAAATTAAAGCCCCAAAAGGTAACAGTCACTTACGGCAGGCTACATTAGGTCTTTATACACACACACATACACCACTCAACTTCTTCTAGTACACAACAGCAGGACTTGGACCTCAGACATTGACACCAACTCTCATTCAACACTTTTCATTGCATACATCTTCTAGCTGCTCCCTCATACAAAGTTAAGCCAGCAGTACATTTTATCTCCCAGCTGTTTATCAAGCAATACAGATCACCGTTAGATTCTCAGCAGACAGCAAACCCACTAGTTCTTTATTGGTCACTTTCTTGTTAATTCAGTTTGCACCTCATGGGCGGGTTCTGTGCTGAACAAAAAAGCCTGCTGGGAGCAATGTTTAAGAAGTACAGACTCTTTTCAAGTAATGTATTTGGAGTGGAGTCTATTGCAGCAGTAAAATGAGTGTCAACATTTTAGCCCTCCCACAGTCCCTCTAAATTGAAGCATCTCACTGTTTGGCTGCCTGCAACAGCTTGCAAATGGCTCATGAAAACTGATGA
The DNA here is from genome assembly GCF_905237075.1 of Dicentrarchus labrax. NCBI lineage: Eukaryota > Metazoa > Chordata > Actinopteri > Moronidae > Dicentrarchus > Dicentrarchus labrax. The sequence continues at coordinate 26,504,813 of NW_026136705.1, read as the reverse complement.
ACAGCAGAGGGTGGAATTGCAATATTAAACTGAAAGTTGTGGAGGAGTGAAGAGAAAAAACTGGATGGGACATTATTGTCGGTCTTGATACAGTTGATTTTGATATTTGTATTTTTCTGTCAGCTTGTGGTGACGTGCACAGGTAAAACAATCCAGTTCCTGTACTCTACGCTAGCAACAGGGATTGCTAATGGACCAATCCATCAATAGAAGTTACATCTTTAAGATAATATAGTAAAAAGGGATACTAAGGTACTGTCAGTTCAAGAAAGGAGAAGAAAAAGATAGAAGTTGTCTTTGGTAAAATTAGATCATCATTTACTTTTCTCATTAACAGCCTTTTCCCCATTTTTCATTTCCAAGGTTACCGGCAAAATCTGAAGGGTGCACTGCCTGTGTTTATCTACCACGCACTTTCTTTGTGTTTGTTGTCTTTCTCTGCCTCTTCCTACTTGTGGAGGGATCATGCATATTTCATGGATATACGCCTCTTTTAGCAGGGAATTATATTTGGAAAATGAATAAACAAAAGGGATTTGATTATCCAAACTGAACTCCAAAGTAGAGCTCTAAAACTTTTTTATTTACAGACCACATGCCTGCAGGGATGTGTGAAGGTGGTGAATGTTTCTGACACTGCATCCTTGTCATTTAATAAAAAGGATCATACTGTGTGTGTTCTGAATGCAGAATATTGAAATATTATTGACTATTTCACAATTTTTTATAACAATAAGAAAACATTTATGTGTATGTCTTGTAATTCATTTAGTTGTGAATTTATTTTGTGTACATTTTTAAAATACACTATACACTGTCTTTACTGTATAACCTTTAAAATGATTTGCAGGCTGCAAGTATAAGTACATTTTTAGTAACACTTTATGCTTCTAAAGCTTTTCTTTGGTCAGGTCCTGTGAGAAACATCCTTTAAGTGTTTATGACCAATTTATTTTTCTTAGCTCAGATTCTATGCCTTACTGCTGTGCTAATAAAAGTGTTGATCCAAATTGCTAATAGAAAAGGTCTCATACACATGCTTCTGAATGACATTCTTGTACATTCACAGGGGTGCAACCCAGAGAAGCAAAATTCCAGCTTAATGGCATAACAGCTGTCCTCCATATATATGTAACCTGAAAGTGACAGATGGACTAAAAAGTTGAAAAGAATATCGGAGTTGTAGAGAACTTTACAAAAATACCTTTATCTGGTCTTTCAAGGGACACTAAAGCATTGCAGAAGGTCAGAGTGAAGGTAGTTTTAACATGGCTGCTACCTGGCAGGTGGTGATATAAGCCTATGCCACACTTTGCCTCAGTGATGTTCCCTACACTGTGGATGGCCTCAAAGGTTCAGTATGCTTTAGAATAAATAGGTTGTATGAACTAAAGGCAAAGTGTTTACAGCTGTTCCAAATGGTCACACTTGAAGGTGTGGAAAAAAAAGTCTGTCATCATAGAGAGGGACAAGATGGACACACTTTCAGTTGCTCTAGGCATTCATGGTGCTGCATTTAGTTGTACACATGGCATGTGCTGAAAGCAGATGTGTGAAGCTCAAAATCCTGCCTTACTCCTTTTTAATAGGCACAACTAGCCAATTGCTGTGTGAAGTAGCCTATGTGAGCTTGTTGGTTTGGACTGAAAGTGTTGGACGCAGCCTTCAGTGTAGGAAAGGTGTGGAGGGACCAGGTTTGAGATGTTGTTAGGCAACCCAACGACCGCTTTGTTCGAAGTATACTGAGGCCCTTAGTGTCTGAGACCCTCGCCCCCGGAGCAGCCCGCCAGACAAGCCTGAAGGCAATCCAATGTATTCACAGCTTCAAATACTTTCTTAGCATTAACATAATGACATGAATCAGACCAACTTTAAGCATTTCCCCTGAAAGCACATAACTCTGTTGAATCATAAGTAGTTTAGTCTAATATTCTTCTGTATTTTTTCATTTATCTTCCTCCACATCTGTATATCATGTCTTCATTGAATAATATAGTTGTATATTCATAATATTTGATATCAACCTTGGATGTAAGGTGTTATAAAGTCTTAGTTGACGTAAACTCTGTATATGTATATTTGAGGTTTTCTGCTGGTGCCAGCTGATAAGGCTGCTGAGCAATAAGGAAATACAATCCTGTTCTTTATTTGTGAAGATAGTGGGTGTTTTTTTTTTTTTTTGGGGGTGCACAAGTGAGGAGATCTCACAGGAATGATGTGCTGCGTCTACTACCTCTCCTTTTTTTCTTTAACACAGTACTTTACTGTCTGCATGCATGGGAATTTGTTTTGAATTTCACGCTCCATGAATCGCACTAAATAAACCAACTCTGTTTTATATTTTTCCTCTTCTCTCTTCTACTCCTGTTCTCACTATATTTTTACACACCCTTCTTTTTTTATCTCACCTTGCCCCCCCCCCGCCCCCCCTCCATCCTCCTTTATCTGTTTCCAAACTCCTCTCCTCCTCTTCTTTGCCCTGTTCCAGTTTTAAAAGTCACACATCTAATGCTGCTTTGCTATATCATTTTACAGTCTGGCTGCAAAGCCCTGAGCACATCTGTAATATTTCTTATTGCTGCCTCAGTAACTATTAACCCTGTGAGCTGTGTTCTGTTTTGTGTATTTCGTGCCAGGCCTGGGTTGGGTGAACTAAATCTCTCTTTCACCCTCAGGGATTGAGAGAGAATGGGAGGAAGGGAAGAGGAGCCTTTTAAAATCCCTCCCAGGCCAGCCTGTATCATCCACATAGATGCTCCCGCAACTGCCCTTTTTTAATGACATTTGAAAAAAAAAAAAAGAAAAAAAGCTGCTTCAAATCATCACAGGGTGGCCCAGGGGGGAACAAGAAGGTTTATAATGGAGTTCATGAAAGCAGTGGAATATTTTGTTTGAGGAAAAAATTAGCAGCTTTGCTCGTTGGTGCTGAGCAAAGGTGTCCAGCCAATAAGAAAAGCCTTTTTGTTAAATGAATCTGCCACACTGGAGTAATTTGACACTAATTTAATTAAAATGTGATACTTTAAGTCACCCTAATGGGGTATGTTAACTTGAACTAAATTGAATTTATTGAGACACTAAACACATTTTACGTGAAAATTAATTTTTGCTATACACACCATAATGACAAATGGCAAGTTTGGGCTGTAGAATCTGAACAGCATTCTCTATCCTTGAACCGACTATAAAATTTACAAATATGTGTTTTTTAACTTTAACATGTTTTTTTCTCTTAACAGTTAATGATTAAGTGATAGCATCTTGACATAACACAATGTGAAAAGATTGGCATCAAACAAATCATTATAATATGAAACCTTTCAATGTGGAGTTATATTTTCTCACAGATTATGTGTGATGTTAAGATACTTTGATTTGAATGCCCAGGGCTACTTTGGACTTGCATGTTTGAAGCCAGACACTCTATTTGTGATCCTTAAGGGGACAGCCTGTCACTCAAACATATATAATGATTTTCAAAAATTGTTTGAGAGTTCTGAGAAATGAAGTACAGGATGTATCATCGGCCTAGTGGTTGTGGGGCAGGAACACACAAGACTGATGCGGAAGAAATTAGCTGCAGGACAATCGGAATCAATCCTTATTTTGTGAATTAGTCTGCTCTTCGTTCCCAGTGAAATGACCTTCATCGGTGCAAATCCAATTTGAGTCGCAAAGATTTTCATTTTCATTCTGTCTGACTGCCATTGCTGCAAAGGAGAGAGAGAGAGACACAGAACAGAATGAGACACAGTGTAGTGACAATTTCATTTTATCTGCTCTCCTGACATATTGCTGTGGTTACCTTACTGCTGACACTGCTGTCTGTATCTAAATATTCCTAATCCCAAATCCACATTAAAACATGCATGTCATTCTTCAAGTATTTGGGATTCCTACCCTCTCCTTTACTGTACTAAATGCCCCGGTTGTGTTGTATTGTTCTGTGCCTGTCTTCCACCGAGATGCACCACAGAGCGCCACAGGAAGTCATTCCTGCCTGTGGCCATCAAACTCTTCATCTCCTCTCTCAGATTGGCAGACGCTCATTAATCTGGTGCCTGTAATGTTCTCTGGTTATTGTGCAATATTCTGATTAATGAGCAGTATTCTGGCTTATTCTGTCACTAATAATGCAGCCTTTTATGGATTTCAACATATTAACATTATCAGCACTCACTACTATTTTTTTCATTACACTTATGTTGGTCATGTAGGATACACTTACTTCTATCTCTGTTTATTCTATTATAATGTACATACTTAGACTTGTATTATATATTATATTTTACTATTTTCTATTTCATTTCTAGATATATTGTTAGATATTGAAATATAATTATTAAACTGGTGAAAAAAATGGTCATATATTCAGGTATTGATATAACTAAATATGTTAGCTGGACAACCCAACTTTTTACCTTGAAATGTGTCTTTAATTTGAGCTATCTATTTTGATAGAGTTGCTTTAGGCTGAAGGTGTTTCAAGACTTGTATATCCTGCTCTATCAATGTTTGTCCAAGACTCTAGACGTCTAAGGAAATCTAAGAAAATCTATAACATACTTGCTAATTTTGTCTGGAAGAATAAACACCACTAACTAAAAATAAATAAATAAATAAATAATTTCAGGGTCCAGGAAAGGAGGAGGATTTTAATTATTACATTTTATTTATTTTGATAATAATTTTAAAGTAAAATGGATTAAGGAATTTTATTTGGTACTTTGTTCCAAACAATATTTTTACAAAATTGGGTGGTCTTTAATTTTAGTTTACTTGTAATTTCAACATTACCAAATCATAAAAATCAAAATGTTATTAACAGGCCCTCATAGCTATGTTTTCCCGCCACAAAAGCATCATTTGGAAGAATGGAGTCTGAGAAAACTGATATGATTAAGGTATTATTTATGTAAGTGACCTCTATAATGCCAATGGCTTATTGTTTAGTAACAAACAGTTCCTTCTTGTGAAATCGTTTCCTGTAACAAGCAGAGAATTTAATTTTGTAATGAAAGCTATAATGGTCTATTCCATCTAATGAAAAATCATCTTTAATTTCAGGATAATATTATCATTGTGGGCGACCCCCTCTACTTCCTAAGCCACACAGCACTTGGAATGTGTAATCAATTACCCATTGCTTACTGCTCATTGAAAAAAAACAATCATTAATAATTAGAGAAGTAGAATTATTTATGTTGCTTGTTGCATCCAACATCAACAAACCTGCCACACCTACATGTTACTTCATTACCTCTGCCATTATTATTAATTATGTTTTTTTTTTTTTTATTTATTTTCAACTCTTTTTAATTGAACAAATTGTAGGAGTTTACATCAATGCATTTCACTCTTCATTTTCTAATTAATGATTGCAATTACAATAACTGTAATTTAAATCAGAACATTACTTTTGTCTTTCCTGAAAACAGTGGATAACTGCAGAACATAGCAGATCATTAACCAGAAAATCAAGGGGACACATGTGTGTTAGTCATCCAACCTTACAGTGGGGCACAGTTCATATATAAAATAAAAATAAGCAGCTTCACTTCTGTTCTGAGTGGTCCTGATAAGGTTTTGGCAGCAAACTAAGACAACCTGTGTCTGAATCAATCATGGAAGACAAGTGCAGTTGTCTTTGTGCTTAATACAGTGAGATGGAAATAGAACCCCAACTCTCTAAAACCACAATTCAATTATTCTGAGAGCTTTCCCAACTCCTCAGAGAAAGGAGAAGAGGTTGAGTCGTAGATGAGACTCGTCCTCTGCGTGCAGGTCCAGTCAAGATAATGAATAGCTCATTGAATAATTCATACTGAGGCACAAGTCAAAAACATAAGCTAATATGTTTTTCTGAGTATGATGGATGAGGAGAGTCCTGAGCACAGCAGATAATGTTTAGTCTAATTGACTGAAACATGAGGTGAAATGTTAATGAACAACGAAGCTCTGAGCACAGGGCGATTGCATTCATCGAACATCCTGGGGTTCATCTATGATTTGTAAAAATAGTAAAGGGTGTCTATGTTATTAGGCCCTGTTTAGACTGAAAAGACACTCAAAAAAGAACTGTGTTGCCTCAGGTACTAGAGAGAAGATGAAATAGTCTCCAGGAAGTCCAGTTTCACTAATAAATCCATGAGTTTATAATATGCTGCACAGCAGTTCATTATGCAACTCATTTGCCCTCGGTTTCGACAAACGTAACAAGGTAAAAGGTGGAATTATATATTAGGTATTTGATTGGCTAATGCAGTCACATTGAGTTATGGATGCATTTCTGATGCAGTGCTAATGCTGGACTGAACACAGCCTAATCCTGTGCAAATGTAAAGGACAAAACCAACCAACAGGGGAAGAGGCACCCTGGGCAGGTAGCTGCTTAGCCATTCCAGCAGGTTAAAGCATGTAGAGGAAGTCTGTGAAAACAGGCTCTCTGATTGGTGACTCATTCTTGTTGAACAGAAATTTTACTTAACTTGCTACTTTTTCTTTTCCTCAGCAAGCTAAAGACCACATGCTTAAAAAGCCACAACAAGACATGGATTGTACTTGACTTTTTCTGGCTATTCAAATTACTACTAAACTTGTACTTTTTAAGTTCTGACCAAAAATAAGAATGTTTAAACAGATTCACAGTGACATGAAAATGGTAGCCAAGTTTACATATGCAATATCAAGTGAAAGACAGACTCCTGACTAGTTACTTATTCTGACTTGGTTTGTTGTAAAATACAATGCTTTTTATGTTTTTTTAATTCTTCTGTCGTTTCTGTCTTTTTTTTATTGCTAATTTTTGTGTCTGTATTTATTCTGTTTTCATTGCACTCTGAACGTCATTTAAAATTAGGTCATGCCCTCGATGATTCCTTGAAATTTAAGGTTGAATATATGTTGACTTGTAAAATACAGATTTTAGAAAAAGTGGTCAAAATCGATGTATCTACCCACACAGCAAAATTAGTCTAAGATAAAATAAGATTGATCCCCTTAGGATATATTTGAGTTTGACACAGCAGCACATGGGAAATGTTGTGCAAAAAGTGTAAAAATACAATAAAGAATAATAAAATATAAATATGATATAATAAAAATATAAAGACTATAATGAAAATATATACAGTATATGCAGTAAGAAATATGGTGTGCAACCAATTGTACATGTGCAATTATTGTAAGGTAAGTTTGTGCAAAGAAGTTATGCATAGCAGGTTAAGTTAAGTATTCCTAATCAGCGGAGGTTGGAGGTACTGGGTGCTGTGGCGCTGTGGAATCTGATGGCTGATGGTACAAATGAGCCTCCGAAGCGTTTTGAGGAACTGGGCTGGATCAGTCTGTGGCAGAAAGTGGTCCTGAGCTGCCCCAGCTCAGCGTAGAGAGGATTAGAGGGGTTGTCCATGATGGCCCAGTGATGGCCCACACAGCCCACTTATAGCTCATTCACATAGCGCATGGCATCTACGGCGTGTGCCGGCTACGCACACAGTGTTTAAACGGAGAGCGTGTGAGCTGCATGGCTACTGCTGCCAGCCCTATGTTGCCACATACACTTTTCCTGTATAATGTCCATGAAAAATCTACATTTTTATGGCATTTAATTTGTAATGCCATATACTGTATATATATATTTTTTATATAGGGTTTCGGTTCTCCAAGTTTCTATCAAATTTACATCACAATCCAGACTTAATTTACATTATAGGAGCCAAACCAACAATATAACCAGAAAGCAGTCACATGTCTTTTTGTATTCTTTTACAATTGAAGTCATATTAAATAAAACATTAATACAGTGCTTTTACTTTAAAAAGGAAGTGTAAAGTGTAGTTTTAATCTGTTTACATGGACACCGACATTCAGCCAAGCGCTGCAGACGCCCTTACACTCGGCACAGATACAACAATGAATTACGGTCCACATGGACTAGAAAGTTTCAGCACTAATTCCAGATGTAAGCTTCCACTAGACCTTTGACTTGTACACCAGTGCTACAAAAAGAGTTTTGAAACTTGTCTTGTCCAACATTGGGCAAGAACAGAGTCAGCTATGGTCAGACAGTTCGATGAGATATGGCTTTGTCATGTGCCATACTGTGGCGCCAGATCCACATGTGGACCGCAATTGTGCTGCATTTGGGCCAGACCAATCTTTCTGTGTGGGTAAAATATCCTGACTTTTAGTCCCTACACTTTCCTACAATCCTGTTTGTCCTCTAATGCAGCTCAGTATCCCCACTCATACTCTCCTTGCCTGGTAAATGCCGACTTCACCCATAAAGTAAAGCTTTCATCAAATAACCTACAACACCAACAAGCAGTTCATCTGAGAATATTGATCCTGTGTCTGCATCTTTAGGCATTCATTTTTTCACAAATAATTCTCTGGTTCTTCTGCACAATTTTTCTTCCTCCTGTGCAGAAATTATCGAGGTTGTATGTGGCAGAAATTATTAATGAAAACTTTAGGAGGCTCATTTAGCCACACAGCATGAAGATCCATTTGTAGAAGGAGCGAGCAAATTGATCAAAAGAGCATAGATAGATAGATAATGAGATGGAATACATTTGGTTTTTGTTTTAACAGGTGCCATACAAACTTCCTGGCTGCTTTTAAGATGCTGTGTTTCGATCATCAGTATATGTCAGTCTATGCTGAAATAATTCTTAGAATCCTCCATTGGAGCCCTGCAGTGTGTGAGCTGTTTATTTATTTGTTTCTCCCAAAGGCTGTGGGTCACCCTGTTCTTCACTATATATGTACAGTGCTGTGGACATGGTGATCTTTCATTGGGGATTGGCAGGTGACTGGTAAGTGTCTGTCAATGTGAAAGAAAATATTCAATTTCAAAGGAGCATGAGGAACACATCAAATTTAGATAAAGATGGGTAAAGATAAATTATTGACAGTATATTGTATCTGACATCAGCATGGGCTATTTTTCCAGCTGACAAAACAAGTCGCCATCCTCTGGATGCATCTAACGTCTGTCAGATTTTGCAGCTATTTTAGTGCTAAAACTCTTGAATGTGAACGTGAATGACTATTAGTCCTAACTCTAAGTCCTAAGATTTTAGTTCGACATCCTTCTTATTTTTAGGAGTTTCTCCTAACTAAGCCAGTTAGAAGCTACTTATAGCCTTAGGATGTTTTGCGAATACGGCTCCTGTTCAGGTTTTTAAAGACTATGCACTCTGAATAGTATAAAACCAATTAACCCGACTGTACCGCTGTGGCTCTGCCTGGTGTGACAAGCTCTGTGGTGCTGTACCACATAATGGTCCCCAGCTCAGGCTGCAGTGGGTGCTCCTGCCTGAACAGCAGCTTCTCATCAGGACGCTTAGGAGACACTGCACTGCTGAGTGACGGTGTGTGTGTGTGTGTGTGTGTGTGAAAATGATGTGTTCACTCACAGTAGTCGCAGAGGTTGTTAGCTGCTGAATGGTGGCTGAGAGTTTACATGGCAGCGCAGATTGGTAGCTGCTGCACGCCTGGAGGCAGAAAACTCAGCACAGCAAGATACCTTGTTTGTGTCCCCCACAAACATGATGTTCTTGGGGAGAACATAATAATCTCATTGTTGGAGCTAAATCTCAGCAAGCAAAGTCAAATTAGAGCATTTTCCTTTGAGCGCTAATTAACTAAAAGGCTACTTTAAATAAGGGAAAAAAAGGACCTGTTATCATTTATAGTTTTTAAACCAGTGACTTCTGTTTGCACTCACTCAAGACTGATTAGCTTGTTCACTGAGCTGAAAATGTGCCATGTCAATTACAGTCCTCCATAACTTGATGGGAGGGTGTGCCACAGAAAACAATCTCTGCAGGGGATGTAGGCCTCGGCATTATTTATCTGTTGTTATTACTGTTATTCTTTCACACTGAGCATTCTGTAGTTAATAATAAACCTTGTATGGCACACTTGCTAACACTTGCTTTCCAACTTAAAAGCAAATTGTTCTCATTTTTTCTCACTTTTAGCAATTGGTTTTCTAGTGTAATTTGTAAATCAAATAATTGGTGTTCATTATCGTACAGTGGTTTTAATTAAAGACAAAAATGACACACCCTTGCTTTACAGCACAAGGCACGAAATACAGGCAGACACTGCAGCTGAAACACATTCCCAAAAAAAGCATCAATGATCATAATATTGTCATTTGAAATAAAAAACAAAAAAAACAAATCTTATTTTTAGCTGGGCTTTTTGTCTTTCTTCATGTTGCAACAATGCAACTGACTGATGACTGTCCACCAAGAAAGGAATTAGTGTACAATGACAGTGACAAGGAAAAACTCCCTTTTATGAGGCAGAAATCTCAACCAAGAGTCTAAAGTTGTGCAAGCATTTAGCTTTGTTAAATCTTTACCATGTTCACCATCCAGTTGTGCATGCTAACATTTGATAATAATCATTGAACAGCTGGGGATATCATTAGCTTTGCAGGTATTTCCTCCTATAAACCAGTAGCACTGGACAAATTGAAATTTTTACCTGATGAGGGTGCTAGAGGAAACATCAAGAGGTCCCATGAAGGGGTATCAATTGTAATTGGTTGCCGGAGGAATGTTCAGGGGATCACCAAAGTCATTAGGTCACTTTTTACCAAGTTAGGCGCCAATCTTTCTAGTATAGTTGAGATAATTCACATTGACCTCCTAGTGGCACTAGATGATAAGTCAAGGGATCGCCAAAGTGATTCAATCTTTGGGGACCATGGATATCTGAACCATGCATCTTACAATTGTTGACACAGTTATTTCAGTCTAGACCAAAATGGTGACGCTGACCAACAACAATTGCCATCCCTAAAGCCAAGCCGTTCAAACATCCTTTTTAAGCCGCCAGCCAAACAATCAACTGAAATATACAATGTACTCCATAACCCGAGGGAGCTGCAGATCCAGGTGATCATTTGCTTTAGGTTCATCACTACAAGCAACACCTTTCACTGTCACATTATTTTCACATCGTCATTTCAAACATCGCTATTATAAAATATGGATTATAGCTGCTTTAAAATACAGTCTGTCTGAACTGTATTCATTTATAATGCATAGGTCCATGTCCGTGTGGACTGTTTGCAAGTGCAAAGTTCATGAATGTTTTTTTTTTTTTTGTTTGTGTATCATTAATGCAATACAAGTGAACTCTCACTGACTCTGTTTACACTTTTATTAGCCGGCTGTTAACTGTGTGATCTGAGCTGTGGCAGCTTCTTATCTGCATGATACCAAGAAATCTCCACTTCTACGGAGAGACTGTAGTTTGACGCACTGGTGATAACCTCAATGCAGGGTCACGCTTGTTAGATGGCAAGTCAGTGAATACACAGAGAAACACACACATACCCCATACTCATTAACTTACAGTACCCACCCACAGACATGCAGTTCACACACACACAGAAAAAAAGTTATGATGTATATTTCATGCTCTGTTGGCCCTCTCCTTGCACACCCTACCTCAGCCAAGCCTGAATGAAACATTCATACAGTAGGTCCCATTTACATATCAAGCAATTCTCCACTGCTAAATTTGGTTGGTAAAAATACTTCTTCTGTTAGTCTCCCCCACCATCCATGTTCCTGTTGTCTTCCCAAGCCCTCGCTGTTTGACACAACATTGCAGAACAACAATGATTTTTCTGGGCTCAGTGTCTCTCTGCATCCTGAATTGCCAAAAAAAAAAAAAAGATTTTGTTGAATATACAGAAGAGGCAAAAAGCCTGCTCTTGGGGAATGAAAGTAGAACATTTCTAAGAACCTACAGTCATAGCAGGTGAAACTGTACGACCTGCACTTTAAGTCTACTCTAAACCAGGTCTACTCTAAATCATTATCCTTCACAGAGAGAGAAGAGGAGAGAGAAAGTAGGTAGCCATGTGTGTGCGTGTTATTTCTGATCAAAATGGTATTGTACTTTTAACTAAAATATCATCAGGAGTAGGTGGTGTAACTGCCAAAAGACCTACATCCGACTGCCAAGATCAGCAAGTTACCCACTTGTGTAACTCAGACTGCTGAAGCCTCATATGAACTTTGGCTGAGGACGGTTGATTTTGTCATTTATCCTGAAAGTACTTCATAGCCAATACAGAGAGAAGGAATGATTACAGGAAACGATAATGTTTTCACAGTACACATGGCATATGAGTATTGTATTAGGATAGTCTGGAAAAATTCCAAATCCATCGTATAAGTAATTGAGCACTTGAGATCTTCTACTTGCTGGGGAGACATGGACGGATTATGAGGCATTGGACCCATGGGCACACACATGTAAAAGCCCCCCAACCCTGCTATACAGGAGGAAGAGACACAATTATGACAATGTAGTAATTTTGCCTCTCTTTGTGCTGTTTTGCATCTTTTTCATAGGAGTTTTCTGTCAATTTGTAGTTGTTCTGCATCTCTGCATTTTACATACTTTGTGTTTCCCTCAGTGACATTCTGCAGGCCTGTGTCCGGTAGACCCCCTGGTTTGGCCTGTTAAGTAATCTATCCATGTTTGGAGACCTAGAACTTTAAACATAATCTGGGTTATTCACATCACAAGTGAGAGTTGTCATGTGGCAGTCGTGTGAGAGTTAATAGTCAAATGAATCAAGGTGGGAATTTGTGGGAAACTACTTTGGGAAGTATGTCAGGATGGCATTTGCCTGTGAAAGTGGGGTATTGAACTTGTGCTGAACTTGCAGTGGACAATATAATGGCAATACAACAGATAAAACCAAAGTTGAAGTCTTTGTGCAGTCTGGTTAATTTGTTTTTTGACAGTCAGGAGATAAAACCATATTGTGTGTGGTGTTTAAAGGTCTGGTGTGTAACATTCAGAAGGATCTATTTTCAGAAACTGAATATAATATAGATAGTATGTTTTTATTAGTGTATGATCACCTAAAAAATAAGAATTGTTGTGTTTCTGTTATCTTAGAATGGCCCGTTTTAATCTACGGAGGGAGCAGGTCCTCTTCTACGCAGGCCGCCATGTTGAACCTCCATGTTTCTACAGAAGCCCAGAATGGACAAACCAAACACTGGCTCTAGGGCCTTATCATGTTTTTCACAAGTTTGGTGACCACCATAGTTTCTCTTACAAGCTTGGAAGGTGAGCAGTATTCAGTTGGTTGCAATCTGCAACCAATCTGCAACCGCTAGATGCCACTAAATCCTACACACTGGTCCTTTAAAGAGTACTCCACAGATTTAGCATTACAATTCTATGACACTCCTGGACCCACAGTTAACAGTGAAAAATCACAATTGAGGCAGCAGAACCAGAGAGATCGTCCTTTGAGTTGCATGCATTCTTCCTCCTTATCAAAACCTGGAGCTTACATTACCCACAATGGAACTCAACTGCAAACAGTTCAACTGAAGATTCAGGTGGTCAGGTGCTCCATCTGGAGCTGCAAAAGATTTTATTAAACTTTTTTCGCATATACAAAATACTCACCAAGACCTATAAACAGACTTTGATGTGTAAAATTGCTTCATTTCCCTTTTAAGGATATAAATCCTAAATATTGATGAAGATTGTCAACATCCTTGATTTTTTCTATGACTGGAGTGGATCTGAATACTAATAAAAATGGCAGAAACAGGGTATACATTTATAATGAAGTTAGCTACAGCTCACCCAAATTTCACCTCAGTCTTACAACATGTTCTGTCCTGCAGCTCTCTGCAGTTTACAATTCTTGTTGCCTTTGTCCCCCCATCCACCACAAACTGTTTTTCTTTTCCTTACAAAATTAGCAATACAAACAGACCCTGATAGATGTCTATTTCTCTTTTGGTACAGGAACACACAAACATTTGCATTTATGCAGGATTTATGGGGTTGTCAGACTCTAATTATAATGTGCCTATTGTCCAGTGTGTTGCCCTCGGTATGTACTGTGTACTTACTATCTAACTAAAAATCTGTGTACGTTGGTGGAAATTAATTTCACCCTCGTAGCCTTGAGAGAATTGAATGCACTAAATAAATCATTTTACAAAACTGCTTTTGTCCTAATGTAACCATTTACATTTGTTACTTTTTTAGTTCACATAAGCATCTTATTCTACTCCACTTAACTGCCAGATACCAAGGCCCTGTGGTCTTTACCTCATATGTAATTATATGCACTGCAGTAATGACTAAATATAGTTGTTTTTTGTTTTTTTTTACAGGAACCTGTTTGTTTGACAATTTGGGCCACAGCAGGAGAAGCTTGACAGTCAATTTGTTCTTTTTTAGAAAAGATTTCAAGAGCGTAATTGCTATAAAATCTGCCTCCACTCTGTGACTGAGCAATTTTGAAAGCCATTGGACATGAGTCATACAGACACGAGCCATGGTGAGATATTTTACAAGCTTTACCTTTCAAGGGGAGACTGTGAAAACCAGTCTTTTTTTCTTTTTCTTTCTCTTTTGTTTTTGATCATGATTGAGTCTGTAGACAGGACTAGCATTGTTTTCAATTAAGGGAAATCTTAATGCGACAGCATACAGCGCAATGGTTTGGGGAAGCCCCTTTCCTGTTCTTAACAAAGTCAGGTTCAAAAAGAACGGTTTTCCCAGTTTAGTGTGGAAAAAAGTAACTAGCCTGCACAGAGTCCTAAACTCAACCCCATCCAACACACCAACTGTGAGCCAGATCTCATCAAGTCAGTGCTGGGATTTGCTTCATTTAGCCACAAGAACATTAATGAGTTCCATTAGTCAGGTTTCTTCTAATCTTGTGGAACACCTTCCCAGAAGAGTGGAAGCTGTTGCAGCAGTCGATTAATGCACATTGTTTTGGATGAGATGTTTATATGGCTGTAATGGTGAGGTGTCCAGATACTTTTCTCTGTGATGTCTGAATCAATTTTCTATTTTACAACAGGTGGATCAAGCTGTCTGATTTTTCTAGAATTTGTTATTTTTCATGAAACTGAAACTGAGATTTTTCAAAACTTACACCTGTTTAAGTTTCACATGTGTAAGTTTTGAGTAATGTGCTTAACTGGAGATCTGATTTTTACTGTGTAGAATTTTACACATTTCTAAAATTACGTTCATTGGGTCAGGTGTGCTGATGTACCAGAATCCCCTTCTGTCATGCAAACAATATGGCAAGCAATAAGCTGCACAAAGGAGAGTATTTCTGTTTGTCTGTTTGTATGTGGATGTGTGCATGAGCTACATGTGTGTTTATGTGCCTATTTTATATGGCAGACATGGAGAGAGTCAGCAGACCTGAAAGCCAGTGGGAGCTGCGTAGAATTGTTTTTTGTGTGTCAACCAAATCTAAAATCAGTGGCCTCTAAATTCCAATAAAAGTAGTTCTATTTTTACTGTTGAGAACATTAATTATTTGTGATGTGGAGTCTTTGGTCTGTGCACCTGTTTTTAAACTTTGTCCTTAAGGGGAGTGTGACTGACATGGATCAGAATACATAACCATCAATGCTGCAGAAAAGCAAGTGTTTAAGCTGTGTGAACATGCAACTTTATTTCTTTTTGGAGAGTACAGTCATGAAAGAATGACTTGTATGATGATTTGTATGACTGCAAGAAGTCACTTGTCAGGAAAATGCGAACACTGCGTGGCTTGTTGCATGCTGTTTGAATAAAAAAACAATGCTGTTTTTCCTTTATTCCCACATTGTTACAGGAAGTGTGTGCAAAACCTTCAAAATTGATAAAATGATGATTAAGACATAAAAAGAACCATTGTGTAACCGAGTAAGCAAGATTTTTAATTAAAGCCCTAAATCTGTTCCATTTGTACTGAGCAGTAAAATGTATTTTTCAGAGGTTCTTTGTAGCTTGCTAGCCCTTAGCAACAGTGCTAAAAAAAGTAGTAATATTGTGTTTCTGTGTGTGTGTGTGTGTGTGTGTGTGTGTGTGTGTGTGTGGCTAGAGGCTTTTTCCTCTACATCTGTATCTCCAAAGGCTGTAAGATTTGTATTTATTCTTCCCTTGGAGGCTCACTGAACCTGTATTCTCATTCATTTCACCATCCATACCTCCAAGGCTGCTACCATCTGTATTCCCAGACATGCGTCCATACCTCAGAGGCTGACAGGCTCTGTGTTTTTTCTTCTCCTTTACACCTCAAAGGCTTCAGATGGAAGGATTCCCATTGCTCGGGTGTAAATCTTTCATGTGTGAAATTGTCTGTGCTTAAAGAAGCTATTGGTTGTGCTGAAGAAGCTGTCTGCGTTGCAGTTGTTGATGGTGACAGGCTGTAGTGTCACAGTACTGGAGATCAGTCACATCAGCTGTTTTCCTTCAACAAACCAATAATGAAAGATTTTACAACTGTATCCACATATCCTTGCGGCTGCGTATTGACACAGTGAATTCTATAAGATGTGAAGTCCACAAGTTGACTTTTCGCTATCAAACAAATTATACCAGTTAAAGTCAAGTTTTAGTGCATTAGATTATCTTTGCTGTCTAAGACATATAAACGTACATTTTGAACCAGTTGAGGAAGGACCTTTTGTCTGTATTTTGATCTTGTGCTATGAAGCAGTAGAAGTTACAACTAGAAGTAACTGAAGCCAGCTGTGATGGATAAGTGGCCAGCAGAGGGCTTGTCACTCACCTGCCTTGCTGAACAACAAGACAGTCCTCACCAGAAGAGTGACAGCATTGGTCATTTGTTCAAACACTTAAAGTGACCCATGTTTGTGCTTTTCTGGAAAATGACCTTTTGCAGTCCTGTGAATAACGGCTATTCTCTCTCAGAAGGTGTGTGACATTGTCATACCACCACAGCAAGTCACAAAGCCCAGAGACAGTTCCTGTCAGTTGGCCACTTTGTTTTAACTAAGTAGTTTTACTTGCCTAAACATAATCAAACCTTAATCACAGAATTGAGAAATCAGAAAAATATTACTGACTATGCACCAACAATACTCACGTGATTGGTAACTGACTCTTTTCATTTAACAGTCAATCAAAGAAACAAAAGAGGTGGAGCCACAGTGAGACGATGATATTAGAATGATAATCATCTTCCTGCTTGAACACGCAATAAAATTATTTAAATTAAAATTAAGAACCAACAAGGAAGTCCGCCAAAACCACAACCAATCTCTGTAGCTTCATTATCTGGTTAAGGTCTGGTTAGATTTAGGTACAAAGACAACTTGGTTAGTATAAGATCATTGGGGTGGTTACAGTAATAGCCATTTAGGTTTTGTAGTCCCAACCCCAAATCCTGACCTCCTTCAACTACAGATTACTACAGCCGTCAGGGGGCTTTTTAACGTAAACATGTAACCTTTGGAATTAATTAATTAATCATTATCATGGTCAGTGTCAGTACAGTCCACCAACAGTGTTGGATTTTCTGTTTTAAAAGGAGACGAAGAACCAGAGCAAATCAGTGAAAATCTGTGTCTACACAATAGAGCAGCATGATTCACACAGTCACTTGTGAACATAATATAGCCACAGGATTACACACACACACACACACACACACACACACACACACACACACACACACACACACACACAATATCTAATGCTTCTCATCTTTTCATCGGATGCACTTTCATGTTGATAGAGAATAACATTTGGTTTTTGTTTTTTTTCCTTTTCTCTTTCAGGTGTTTACGTGTATTTCTCTTCCATGTCCAAAGATTCAGATACACACAGTCATACATACTTCTCCCACCAGTTTAACATGGTGGATGCTGCTTCCGAGTATTTGACCCACCAGCTGCAACTACAGCTGGCTGACTGACATTTTGCTTAATAAGTGGTCCAAAAGCAGATGTGTGCCAGCTGCTGCCTGAGGGTGGCTCTTCGCTTTCCTTTGGCATTTTGCTAAGACAGGCAGGGCTTTATTTGGATATTGTGATATTTATACTCCAGAGATGTGGCTGATGATCTTAGTGAGAGAGACATACAATGAATGAATGAATGTCAGCTCACTTCAGGATGACACGCGTGGTTAGATGATAGATGTAATGGCCTTTACTGGACTCAAACCTGTTATAGGACATCAACAGCAGTTTTTCTCCAGCTGAAAAGGTCTTCACGATGTTCAAAATAGGTCTTCTTAAACTGCACACACAATCGGACAAACAAATACTGTTAACTCTGGTTAATGGAGCCTGTGTTGCTCCAGATGTCACCTTAAAGATGTTTAAAGTGAACTCATAAAACAGCATTGATGAATTTCATGTTTCCATTGTTGAATTATTACAGCTGTGAGCTCTGACAGTTTAATTACTGTAATCTAATGACGAATTGTAGCTTAATCTCTGTCATGGTTTGCGATCTGTATTCACTGCCAGAGGGAAAATGGCATTGCTGCAAATCACATGAGGCCCTCTGGCAGCTGTCCTTGTCAGGGCCTTTTGATTTGGTACGAGTGGACCAGAGGCACTCATTCAAAAGCTCACTAATGGAGAAAAGTGAGAAGTGCGTTGGTGTTACTCATCATGATTTACAGCAACGTACTTGTCTGCCTGCAAAGTCACATAGAGCTCAATATTTGAGCTCCAAAAGAGAAAGAACTGCCTCAGAATTGCTGTGTAAAAGTAAAAGCATGTTAATTTGTCTAAGTAACACTGGTGCAGAGACAGATTTGCAGTGTAAAGTATAGTAAGGGCTTTTTGATTTGATAGAAGCAAAATATATTTCATTCCAAACCCCCAAGGGCGAAGCAGGGTTGAACAAAATATAAGCCACTGCACACTTTATATTGTGGCAGCAACAAAATCAGCCCTGAACTGAGAAATAGGGAGTTGGAGCCAAAGAACTTGACAGTAAAATAATCACATAAGGGAGAGAAAATTGCTAGAGGAATGTTTAGAAAAAAACAGTCAAAGAAAAATAATCCAAGCTAATGAAAAAGACAGAGAGAATGGTTGCATTTGCTCTAGCCCGTCATTTCAGCCACTTCTAACTAAAGTTCAAGGTTCGAAACTGAAATAATCCCCTGGACAGACCAACTATTTTCCAATCACCCCGATTGTCAAAGAGCAATTACACAAGGGTCTCTCCATGTTCTGATTATTACGTTTCTCTCTTTATAACCAGCAGAATTAACATTAATCAGTGCGCCAGACGGATACCAGATATTTCCATCCATGTATAGCCACACTGCTGTCCTTCAGTCTACCACAAGACTGAAATATTTCCACACATATAAAATGTATTGCCATGAAATTTTATACTGACAGAGATGAAGCTTACTGACTTTGTTGATCCCCTGACTTGTTATTTGGCCTCACCAGTGGGTCAACCTTTTCCCTTATCTAGTTAAATAAAGTTAAATTGTTAAAATCTCAACATTTACTTGATCGATTATTAACTTTATTAAACCTTACAGGCATAAGTGGGTCAAAAATGACCCGCTGAGGTTGTTCTCTTGCAATATCTTCGTAATGAAAAGTTGTTATCATTTAATCTTCCAGCTATTCCTCAAAAAACATGTTATTGATGTCAACACCATTGGAGGCCAGGTGATGGCCAGGTGATCTACAGCAGATCTGACCGGGACTAGACACAGAGAGTTCAGGCGGAGGAGAGAGATGAGGACATTCAGATTCATTTTTCTGTTAGCATTTAACAGGCGGCTGTTAAAATAGAATAGAATAGTATTAATAGCATAAATAAACTTTCAACGACCAGTCCACTAATTGAGCACTAGTTCAAGTGAAGTCAAGCTCCGCTCTCAATTCCAGCTACATCAGCTGATCGCAGCTGATCGTAAACACACATCAGCTGATGGCTCAGCTGATTCCCCTCTGAAGCTTCCAATTGGAAAACTACATACAGCCAGTTGATAGCTCAGCTGATTCCCTTCAAGCGTCCAATTGGCAAATGTCATTTAGGGCACCTTATTTAAGCTGCTTTAGTCTGCCTACCTTTGCTGCTTCCTCTACAAGCTGCTTTGCAACCCACCTCCACCCCAGCTCCTCCTTTTATGCTGTATTTGATTTAATGCAATTTCTGTTGTCATTGATGCTTGTGTAACACAGATTAAAAGTTAAATAAACTATGAATAATCTAATGTATTAAAATAATGTAATTATTGTTCATTAATGTAATGAGATAGCAGCATGATGAGACAACTCCACAATTCAACTGATTCTAAAACTAGAAATAGAAACAATCAGCGGTGAGTGAACTTATGTCTTCATATCATGTTTGCATTACTTTGGTAAATATGTTGGGTTTTATCCATGCAACAAATTGTTGCTTTAGAGTGAGTAATTGTGATATATATTGTGTCTTTTGAGTGATTTTAAATTCAGGCCTGCATGTATTTAAGTTTAGCCTCTAGCCTAAAGGTGTATTTCATTTTAAGTGTATACTCTTTTTTTCCTAATGAAATTATTCCTTGTAATAACTTTTTATAGGTTTTTGGGACTCATCAGATGGTCCTTGTATTGCAAGCTGAACTGAATTGCAATGCTGAATTGAAATTAACCAAACTAAAATGAACTGAAGTAACTGAACCAAATTGAACTACAGTTAATTTTCTTTTCAAAAGAAAAGGCCTATCTTTGTATTTATATTTGTTTATCACACATTGGGCTCCTAAAATAAAATAAAATCTTCTGATTAGCCTTGGTTATAAATTATGTTAAACTAAACCTTAATTTGCTACACTTTCTCTGTTCTGTACCCTGCGAGGTCTTTGTTGCTACTCTCCTTGTCTTAAGCTTTCCACGTATGCACGTGGAAGGGCAAGGAGGTCCCAGAACAGAGCCATACAGCCAAATATAACATTCTGCATTTGAAAGTATTTTTTTGACAAAAGTGGTCCTGACTGAATTGGCTTTAAGTAACGACTAGTTGAAAAGGAAAATAGGGAAAGTCCCACCTTCTAGCACTCTGTACTACAACATGCCAAGTTATTTCCTACAAAATAAATTCTAGGAACAGAGATCCCTTTGTTTTGTTGAGAGTGACCTCCTGTTAGTTCTTTAAACACTTTGTATATTACCTTCCAATGATCACTTTATGTTTTTTAAGCGAAAACAATAATGTGTGTGGGTCTATTCATAAAATTTGAAAAAGCAGCTACCTTTCTGCATAATTAGTCCAGCCCCTGAATAATGCATTATGAACAATGATGGTAATTATGCTGGTTACATGAGAAAATGGACTGAAAGTGCTTTGGTTTGATGGACAAGCAAATGGATTTCCAATGTGATAGAGGGGCCACTGTGCAGCCTTATGTAAAGTACAATGTCTTTCTTTTTACTGCATGATTTCTCAAAGATTTCTTTAATTTCCTAGGAGCACCCGACAGGAACTCTAAATCTCTTGCGTTTTGAAACAACATCATCAGCATGTGCTACTGCTACACTTTTGATCCATTCTTGTTTGCTCTCCCTTAAGCCACCAGACTTTAAATGTTTTTTTAAGTGGTTGAGACCATTTCGTTTTGAATTATTTTCAGACGTTTTCAGTTGCTTTGCTGGAATACAATCAAGAAATAAAATTCAGTATTAATACCAGGTTGATGCAAGGTACACTTTCACATGGAAACTCTATTTAGCCTTTAAACAAGTGCAGAACTGCCATTGTAGAAACATAAATATCATTTTAATAAGGAAAATATCTTGTCATGCTAGCGTCTTGTATAAATATAAAAGCACAAAAGAAAACATTTTGTAATAGTGAAAAAGAAAGATTAATGCTTTACAGTTTTTCTTAAGTTTGTCCAGATGTTGATGAAACTATGGAGGGAGGATTTTACTGATTGGCCCCCTGTCCATATCATTCATGGGCGATAACATGCTCTCATCATAATGATTGCTCCTTTGTACTATTAAAAATTCTGCTGCTGATATCATAAAGAGACATTTCTGCCCATATGTGATTGTGCTTCTGTTTATCTGACCTTTGTTATGTTAAAAGCCATTACTCAGCTGCTGTGCTGCTGCTCTGCACCTCAGCTGACAACCCATTTCATTTTTAAATCACCGAGCTGTTCGTCTACATGATATTATCAGCCAGTAAAGGTGCAGCCAATTCTCTTGATAATGTGAGATATGAAAATCAGAATGAAATGGAACGACAGATATGAGTCTGAAAAGTGAAATTAAATAAAATGTAAATTGTGTTCTGTCATGCATCAAACAGAACAAAAAAAGTTTTACATTCTCAGTTTTTATCCAACTGTTACTGGAGAAGATATTCCTAAACAGGCTGGGAGCAGCTTATTAGCATGTGAGTGGACTAGTTTAATGGAGATATTAGTCAAATAAATGAGGTGAGATATAAGGTCTGTGACTAGTTATCGCATACACACAGGCCTTTGAGTCTGGAGCTGAATTAAATGCCTATAGAGAGTATGTAATCCCTGAGCACTAATACTGCCCTTTCTCTCCTTCTCTGGGGAGATGCTTGCTGCCAGTGTGACTAATATCCAAGTGCTCCTCCTGGCTTATGATTCCTTCGGTCCAGGGAGCCAGGAGAGGTGTGACAGGCCTGCTCTCCTCATAACCTATCAGCTGAATAATTACAGCTAACCTGCTTCTCCACAGGGCTTTGGTGCTATAAACGGCTTCGCTGTCACACGCTAATGGAAAATCGCGGCCGTGGCATTGTCGCAGCGGCAGGCTCGGGTCACCAGGGACCTGGGTGGACGTATTCGGGTCAAATCCTTTAGTTCATGTGCCGGCCCCGTAAGAAAACCTTCAATCTGCACAGTTACATGGTGAGGCAAGTTACAGTTGAGCTGAGATGACGCTTTGGTGTAGGTGGCTCAGACTTTAGAGGTGCTGTAGCTCCACATCACCTGGCCTGTCAGCCAGCTTGCACATGGAAATTACCAACAGGACAGTGTGTTTTAGCAGTTAAATTCACGCCTGTTGCTCACTCACTGTCTGCTAGCTGTCTGCTAACCTCCTAACATCCATCTATGGGTGATGCTTCTTTCTGGTTGTGTCTGCTCTCAATTCTGCCTGGCTCTATATTATTCTTTGTACAGATTATTGTAAACTGATCCTTTATGCACAAATAAGAACTAAATGTGACTGAATACTGTCTCAATGACAAAAATGGGCTAATGGGGATCAACAGATAGCTCATTAATTCCTCCTAAATGGCTAATTTCTAATGAGCACATGATACTGTTAAAAAAGTGATTATTGGTTTTGACCTAGTACATGATGAAATGCATGACATTACTTAGGGACAAGGTTCTTTTGTGTCTAATATTGCTCATTCATTTTTATTTAATGACTTCTTCATTATGCTGGTCCCACTAGGAATGCTTCTCAGAACAGATTTATAGTTAATATAGTTGTTTGTCCACCCATTCACAGCACCACCCCAACACTAGATGGATTTGTTGTAGATTATTAGGTCATGTCATGCTCTGGTTTTCCTGCACAAAATATACATCTTGTGTTAATGAAGATTGTTGAGGTTTCTCCAGTTAACTTGATGTTGGCTTCACTATCAACAGACTCTACCTGCAGACTTTCTACCTGTCCATACTGGACAAACCATTGCCAGTCATTGTAATCAGGTGTTTTGCAGAATCATGCGATTTCAAAGTTCTTGTCTGATTATAGGATTTGGAAACTCAGATTGTTGCAGTTTGCAACCGACTTGCCTCACCCACCCCTTCTAAGCATGTAGGACACACTATTGCCAGTGTTTAGTTAGGTAGAAATATGGCAATTTGAGATAGCGACTTCCATTAAGAGGACTCACCCCCTCTGTAGATAAAATTCCTCATTCAAAGGTAACAAAGGGACTCTGAACACTGGGGTAATACAGTAAAGGCTGACCACTGCACACATCAAAATGCATTTATTTTGAAGCAAATGCAGGACGTGGCAAAGTAACAGCTTACATACATTAGTTTACTGTTGCAAATGAACAGAGTGGAACAGAAAACAATATTTAATGTAACTGCTAACTGATACCCATCAGTGCACAAAATCAAAACACTAAGGTAAGTGGATATGACAGGACATCAACACTGTGAGCTGTCATCATCATCATTCATACCATATTTTACTTATTCACTGTCAAAGGAGAAGTTTGGCCACTACGTTTGCTGGTTACCTGCACTAAGTAAAATACAAATACATAAATGAATGGCAAAGTTCCAGAAATCACAAAAATGCTAGCTGAAAATGTACTCACAAAGACAGCTACTGTGTCTGAGTTATCAATTCCTTTAATGTACCTGATATACAAAAATGTCCAAAGTTGTCCAATAATAAAACCAATGAGTGGAATTCACTCAATACAGATTTTTACTGGTATTTTTAATTTTTCTCACCATCGTAATGAGTGTGAGCATAAGTGGACCACACTCCACTACAGGCCAGCTCTGTTCTTTTCCACTCCAAAGAAGGACTCATGGAAAGAGATTGGAGATGAGAACAAGGATACGTGCTTGGATTTAAAGTGTTCCCCTTTGCATCATGTCATTGTTGGTGTCATTTAATTTGGACCATGGCTCGCTATTATCGGCCCTAGCTCTAGGACATTTCTATAAACTGCTGTAGAGATTTTCAATAGTATGACGTTTACTGTCACACTGTTACAGAAGAGTGAGACTGGGAGTGCAGCTGGAAGTGATGACAGTGGAATCAGTCACCAAGTAGGAGGGAGATGAGAGGGCACTTCAGTTTTTCACTAAGTGTCAATTTATGGGTGGAAAAAAGCATTAACTGCATCAACCATTTCAAACAGGTGAGGGATGTACAAAATGTGAGCTACTTGTCAAATCCACAAAGACAAATCATTCACTTTAATGCAGTGATTCCATAAAATTCATGATTATTGAAATGCTAATTTACATCATCCCACTCTCTGCCTTACCAGGTATTCTAGCTGCCAGTCTTTTTTGATCAAACATGGTATGGCTGTGGGGATTCAGTGCAATCCAAATGAATTTTGTAAATATAATTTAGCTCAAAGGGATTTACAATCTGTACAACATACAACACTTTCTATACTTGGACCCTTGATTCAGATACAGCCAAATGATGTCAAAATTTCTTTATGAACCTCTAACATTGGTTAGAATCCCTATTTGTGCTATAGTGTTATCACAAAGGGCCTAAAAAGGCAAAGCTGTGCCAAAAACAATTTATTCTTCTGGGATGCTGAGGTTGTTGATTGTGGGCACATTGATCCCAGAAACAAAATCAACATAAAGTCAACAACAGCTCACAGAAATCAACTGTGGCTTTTCCATTAGGAATGCTGATCATTCTGTGAACACAGCCCTCACTTGTATAGGTAGGCAAGGCAGTACAAAGCATGTTTTATACACGGAGAAAAGAGAAAGACAACAGAATAACTTACGTTTAGATCATGACTCCAGGGAGCTTTCTGTTTATAAGTGATCGAAAATGATGATATTTATATATAATGCAATAAAGAGTGCAATAAACTGAGCTCTATAGGGAAAGATGTGCTTTAGTGGTCATGATTGATTGGCTTTATATTGCAGGAAATGGAACTTTCAGGTGTTAATTAAATAAACATTTTCCTGCCGTAATCTTTCAACACAAACTTCAACTATAAAATGATGATATGATATGATTCCTATCATGGTTGTTTTTAACATCAATCACTGCCTCAAATGGAGATACTTTGGCATGTTGTGTGTGAGAGAGACAGCAACAGCAAAGGTGATATCTTTAATCTGCATGGACAAACATGTCACTTGTATTAGTGTAACATTGGCATATGAGGATGTGTGTAAACAGCCTAGCGTTTTAATATGCGTGCCCTGTTTCGATTTAATGTCCCAAAACCATCCAACTTGTCAAAGAAATTTTCTCCACTTGAAATTAGCTTCTCCTAATGAAATTTTAATTTGTTATTATGAGCGCAGTTGGTGCCTGAAGCGCTGCCTGTGTGCCTGAGATTTAAAAGCCTTGAATGCACTCAACTTGCAAACAAATGGATTCCAGGCTGGAAGAAATTGAATGTATCCATTAAAGTGACGTTACTTGTGCTGAAAATGGAATCTGACCATTTGTCTCCAGCCAATGACATCACTTCAGTCCAGCACAGAGGACCTAATGGCTGGCTGTGCATTCAGTATTGGGACAGAGTAATTCCACTTGACAGTAATCATGGGATCCTATCAAGTCAATGACTGCATTTACCACAAATGCCTTTGCAAAGATTGGGCAATTTTCCGTCTAGGAGATCCGCCTGTAATGGGCCTGAAATAGATTTTCCAGAGACGAGGTGAGAATTGACGACAGTTAAAACTTTCCTTGAAGAGAACTTTATATTGTGAGAGAAACTTGTGAAACATATTTACTGTACAGTCACAACTAATATGTTGTTTTGTATCTGCTGAGTGGTAGGCAAGGTCATTCTCTTTGTTACATTGTCTCCACAGCATAATATGTTGTGATGGGATTTATACCTGTCCTCTATTGCTTTCACAATTTTGACCAAACTCAAATAATCAACCTTTTTTATATATATATGAATCAATGTGTATCAAGAAACCTATCTCACAATGGTCTAATCCCAACTCACATTCCCTTTTAGTCGGTGAACAAGCCAACACTTGGTGCATTGTGCATCACAATGATAGGAAAAGCCAACAAAACACAAACAACAAAAGCCAGCCCCCGGCAATAAAATCAATTGATACAGCTTTAACTAGAGTTTGTCCTCATGAATCAAGAATTACACTCATACATCCTTACATAGGAAGGATGCCACCATTAACTGCTGATGAAGGAGTCGAATGTGGAATCAAATTGTTGGGTCTATAAAGAGAATAAAAACCATAGGATGATATGAAAAGTGTCCTGATATAATTTCTTTTTGATTTGGAACTATATAAATGAAACTGAATTGAATTGAACATGTCTGTGGTATTGTTTGGCTCTGCTTGAATGTCAGCGTCTTTTTGATGTGTGCACATACTTTATCCCTCTTTGAGATCTGTGCCAGACATCCAGAATCTTTGGTAATGGGAGGGCGATGAACATAATGTTTTCCTTCTCCAGAATGGGACACATTTAGATATTCTTTTGATGTTACAAATTGCATTTGTGACTGCCAGGCCCATCCAAATGATAAGCATTTGCTCCTGCAAAATTCACTTTGATACCTCACTGGCAGGCATGCCGCTACTGCATGGCAGCTGGTATCCAGCCAAGGTAGAGAATTGGACTGATACCATTTTGTTTAAGCGGTAAAACATATTGTAAGTGATCCGGACCTAGACAGAATTGATGGCCACCTGATGCAACTGGATTTATATTACCCTGGAACAGCCTGTCAGAGGAAATGACTGGTGTAGTCTCTACTGTAGAAGACCATACTGAAAACTGACAGATATTATTGCTTGAAAGTCTATGAATTTTGTAGACTAAAGAATAACTAGTTATTTTTAAACAGGCATGCCTTAATTTGATAAATGTCCTCTGTTGCTTGACAGAAGAGTTTCTGTTTAAAAGTTCAATTAAAGAGTGGCTATTCCTACATATATAAATATTCTTAATGCCTGCCTCTGGGTCGGATTCAGTCAGATTCCCTGTGAAATCAATGAAACAAGATGTTGTTTGCTTGAGTTCCTTGTTGCTGCTTTAAATTTTAAATATTCTTAGCTTAAAGTACAAGATCTTCCAATGGCTGCAACAGAACAGTCATATGGGATAAAGTAATAGCTCTAGTCTATTAAGACTCAATTGCTGTCATGTTGCATAATGATGCTAAATGTCTATGTAGCTGCACTTGCGAGGCTAAAGTAGGTAAAATCCAGTGGCAGCAGCACCTGAAGCACAACACAACTCAGTGACAACACACTGAAGTTACTTGACACAACATCAGATTCTTCACTTGAAATGAATGAATACCAAAGAGCAACACAACAGGTGTGACAGAAGTGTCTTGAGTGTTGAATGAAGATGTAATTACCACATTAGAGATCTTGTATCCTTTAACATCCGATGTTTAATTAAAAATGTACATCAGGGATTGATTAACAAATAAGACTAAATCAGCTCTTCATGCAAGTATAAAGCCACCTGTTCTCATCATGCTTGCTCAGTGTATTTTTATATGCAATGTTGTTGTTCATGGTGTTGTCTATTTGTACATATTTGGCAACATCTTGCATCACTTGTCATGGCAGAACCCCTGTAAGGCTTCTGTTATTTATGCATCTGCCAGTTTTCTTTTGTTTCCCCAACCTCACAGATCCAATATGGTATTTTGTCAAAGGAACTATCTATGGTGTTCCCTTTACAAGATGTTTCCATCCTCCATCTCTGTGGAGTATCAGAAATAAAATAAAAAGAAAGAGCAGCAAAATCACAAATCTGTGTAATATTTCCTTCTGTAATGTCAAGGAGTATAAAGTAGCATAAACTGGAACTTCATGATTTGACTTAAGAACTTAAATGTCGTAAATGTAAATGTACTTCCTCACCAACATAGGGTTCAGGTCATTTTAGCACATTTACAACTTCTTCCCAAAAAAGTTCTAAATTGCATTTTTATTGTGTAACAAATCGTGTTGCTGATCTGACCAATATGAGCTATAGCTGTTACAATGTAAAAGTAATGTGAAAGCTACATAAGCTGAACAGCAAAACAACACGCAACAGAAAGCGCTCTATGGAGACTGTCCTCCTGAGGAAAATGACAGCCTCAGTCATTTTCTGCAAATGCTCCAAAACAAGATCTGTTGACACTCAAATGAGACTAACCAAAGGTCGGGTTGGATCTATGGGTGAACAAAATGTCAGACATTGCCACAGAAGAATGCTTTTGCTTCCCCACCCGACAAACCAACTTTGGTTTCTTTTAACCATGACCATAATCATTTCTTGAACTCTATCAAGTAGAAATGTTTTGCTAAATTAAACCGAATACACATAAAAGCAACATATAGCACAACAAAACATGAAGGGTGGGCATAACAGTATTGGCATGAGTGTCTGTGAGAGTATGGAGAAGAGGAATAACATAATTAAAAGGCAAAAGGAGAGTGAAAAAAGTATAGTAGTATAATATAATAATTATATTGCCAATAATTGTATCATGTATTATATAAATAACCAAATAAGTAAAATGTAACAAAGAAAAAAATAAATTAAAAGTAAGTAGTTATTTTAAACTAAACTAGGATGTTGGACTAATTATTTGAAATCAAAATCCATGCTGTTTCTTCCTATGTGCCATTCTGGAGGACAGTTATAAACGAGATATTTTGTCATTTAATTTGGAGGACTTGAGTGATTAAAACAGGACATTTAGGGGCTCCTGTGGTTTGAACTGACTGACAATGAACTGCAATGTCTGAATCCGCAGGGGTGCCTTTGTTGTGTGTCATTACAGTCTCTCTCTCTCACTCCTTTCATGTTCCCTCTCCACTATAAAGATCTAATAAAGGCATAACATTAAGTTATCAAAAACAGAACTTTCAAAAAAATATTTAAAATTACTCTTGTGTCAGCTCTGCCTCTCATCCTCCACATATATGCATCATAAAATCTGCAATATTGCTTATGATGTTGAGATCATTCTCACATCCTTTATGGCCTATAGGTGATTTAAAATGTGATGAGTAATTTCTGTAAGCCCTGGAAAGGATCTCTTTGAATTTAATTTCAACAGATTCCGTTTTTGGACATTACGTTTGAGAGGCACATTAAGTAAATGTCTTTCATGGGCGCCATCTAACCGGCAGCAAATTGGCACTTTCTTCCAGGAGTGGATGGATATTGTTTACGATGCAGGCGTGATCTGGGCACTCACAGCTATATGTTTTTGATCTGTCCTCGCTTGGGGATTTTTATTGCAGGGGTTTATAACAATAGCTTGAAGCTGCAGTTGTGGTCTTCTCTACACTGATTCTCCTCAACCACCAGCTCGTAAACACTGGCTGGAGGATGTAATAGCACACCTCAAACCCAAAGTGAATGTGTATGAACTGTTTCTGTTATATATGTGACCATGCACTTTGCTTAAACCTAGATTCACCTCAACCGCTCATGTAAGCCAAAAGCCCTTTTGGTGTCTGTGTTGAACGTAATCTTCACATTGTGTCAACAAAATAATCCGCCTTTCAGAGTGGGACATGCTGGAGGATTCGTTGGCCCCTGAGTCAGTTAATGAAGCCACATTTGTTTATAGCTTGTTTCAAATAATG
Source organism: Dicentrarchus labrax (assembly GCF_905237075.1). NCBI lineage: Eukaryota > Metazoa > Chordata > Actinopteri > Moronidae > Dicentrarchus > Dicentrarchus labrax. Next base: position 26,474,686 of record NW_026136705.1, on the reverse strand, counting down.
TTGCTAGTCCGATAAAAGCTCAAAGCAATACCACAGGAAATGAAGGAATGTGTGGTTGAGTGAAGAACCACACGCAAACACTCAGTCTGCCTCTGTGTTGTTTATCCCCAGTATGTACAGCAGTCTGAAGAAATACCTTTGCTTACACTTGCACAGTAAAAGTAAAGTAAAACAGGACTTCAACTGTAAACAGTCTATTAATTAACCTCAACATTAAAAGAGGGCTGGTGCAGGTAGGAAGTGAATAATTTATTAGAGGAAATTACCTTTTTTCATTCCTGGAAATATCTAATGTCACTGTCTAAAATGATAAAGATAATGTAATGTAGTTGGAGGAAAAGTGCAGCAGAAAGTGTTTGGTAGTCTATCCTTTTAAAATTTGTATGTTTTGTTTAAAGAGCACCTCTAATCATTTGCATCTTAAAATACCCAGAGATCATATGTCTCCACGAACTCAAAAGTTGCTGTTATCTGTTGCAAGAAGACACGTATCGCTGTAGTTTATAGTAAGTGAGGTCCGGTGTGGAACATAGCTCAGAGAATATGAAGCATCGTAGTCAGGCAGAGCACTTTAGTCACACTCAGTCCAAGTCAAGTCTTTGAGACGTGACTCGCAAGTGAAAAAGTTTTTCCGTGTCTATAAATGCTTAGTATGAAAAAGCAGCTTCCACTTGTTCTTGTTGTTGAGATAACCCGGGGAACTGTACTGTAGCTGCCAAAGCAAATTACCGGATTGGTGTTAAATGCAGAGTCAGTGCATGCAGGTGGACTCCCGCCACAGCTCTGACGGTAAATCTCCACCGCCAGATGGAGCTTTCCAGGTGAGCGGCTGCAGACAGAGCAATGGACTCCAGATGGAGGACGCTGTATGTGTCCTTCCTCGGGGTCACTCCACACAACCTCTGCTCCGTCACTGTTTTTCTGCCTCATTAGAACCCTCTCTCCAGCTCTTCCTCCATCATCTCACCTCACAGGCTGTTTCGACAGATGGCAGTCACGACAACTCAGACAGCTACAGTACATTTACACACATGGAGAGAGCCAGTGCTGAAGGACTGTATGTTTCTGTTTCCATTTTTATTATTTTAGGAGATAATTGACCAGATCAAGATAAAGCGGCACTGACATCAATGGAGTTTTTCATCCATGAGAGACACACTGCTTTCCTGAAAGTTTTTTTTATGGGATAGAGACATGTAACAGCAACATATACAGGTAGCATCACATGTATCTGATGGAGTGAACAAAACTTGCATAAAGAACATTTGAATTAAATATGTGCACTGGAATAAAATATTTTGTTTTGTCATTACAGCTGTTTTTATTGTAAGTAATAAGAACATTTTAAGTGTGTAGAATTTAGTGGCATCTAGCTGTGAATTTGCCGATTGCAACACCCTCACTTCACCCTCATTTCAATCGAAGGTTTTAATGGAAACACAAGGTCGATCAGATTAAAGGAGGTAGGTTGGACTCTATAAAGTGAATTGGATTGAGTTACTGTATCTGTAGTATGCGGGTTCAATAATCCTAAAACATAATGCAGATAACTTGGCAGTGTTTTAATTAAAAATCTGAGCAGAAAGGTACTGGACACTGTTCAACAGATAGAAAACAGATGCTAATCTCTGTCATGGAGGAATTTGTATTTTGTATTTCAGTTCACAGAGCCAAGAAGGTCACATCTTATCACTAATTAGTTGCTTCCCTTTCAAATGCTGATTTGCCACATTATCAATAGCTGCCTTCATGTTTTGACAAAGCTGTCCTTGCTGGTCTTAGTCATAAAATTTTCCTAATCCAGTGCTCATTCGTCGTCTTCTTTATGCACTGATAGTCTAACACCGATGCCTCACGCAGAACCACCATCCTGCAATTTATCACTGGTCTGCTGTCACCTGATCTCACTTCACTATTTACTGGTTATTATTTTATTGACTACTGCATAGTTGTGTTGAGATCAGAATAGATACGGTGCTTGAAAGAGGTCCTATTCTGTTATTATACATTTTATTCCTTACTTGTCTTGTTAATGGTTGGTGAATTTCCTTTGCAGTGATATATTGGATAGAGAGTGGAAATAATTTACAACCGTTGTTCCACAGTGCAGGTGGACGTCGGATTGGTTAATTGGAAAATGAACAGGGGGAAATGAAACAGGGTGAAAATCAAAGGATCTGTCTGTGACTGTCAGCACCCAGACTGAATGATTACCCCGAAGCTACAAATTCAAACCTGCACTCCAATGCCGTGGCCTAAAAATTAAACCCTATCCATCCATCTGTGCGAATACAATTGGCATTTCATAAATACAACTGATGGTGTGATTCATAAAGTCCAAGCTTATTAAAAAGCACTGTGCTGCATCGATGGATTTATTGCCAAAGGACTTGAGTGTTCCTGTTAGAAGCTGCCAAGTTTTACAAAAGTGTGTTCCTAAAATTGGCCAAATCAGTATTTCTGTGTGTGTTTGTTGTCTTATATTTTTGATTTATTTTCATTGTCTCACTGCTAGTGTTGTAGGCCTATGGAAAAATATGCTTACCTCCTAATATCTGTATACCACATGTTTTAGTGTCTAACCTCTCAATGTATGAATGTTGTTTAAATGCTTTGCCTTATTAAAATATATATGTATATACATATACAGATCTTGGACACGTGCAGTGTTTACATCAACAGCATGTCAGCTGTGTGGCTGTTTATATGAATTGATTCTGTCCACAGAAAAGGCAGAGAGCTTAGAGAATTTCTTGTATACGATAATTTATTTCCTCTCTTTATTAGACATTTTTATTCTGCCACCAGCAGTTGGTTTTAGTTTGGTGTTTTGTTACTATAGTAACCCCTAGTGGCACTGTCCTCTAGCAGTTAATGTTTAATTGACGTTGTTACAAACAGCTTTTTGTCAGATGTTTTGACCAAGCAAATACTGACAAGCATCTTTTACTCCCCAAATGTTCTTGTTGATGCTACTTTATATCACATCTGTTTTTGTTTTGTATTTTTTTCTGTATTCTGTATTGAGTCCATAAAGCAGCTGCCTGGGTTTGATTCCAATCTGCGGCCCTTTGCTTCATGTCATCCAGCCTCACACTAAGTGTTTGCACCATTCGCATCGCCCAATTTGAAGAAACTGGTAGTCAGGGTGGAGGACATGGGGTCTGAAATAGTCTGGGTCTGTCTGATGATAATCTCTTTTTGGCCATGGACCAACTCAGATCAACCGGAAGCTGTATTTGTTTTTTGAGATAAAAACATAATTAAAATGTATTTATAAGATGCAGACCTCTATTCAGTATTTTGATATATTTTCTACTCTCTTTTTATAAATGTTTAGATTTATGTACCTCTTTTTTATAATTGAAGTGAACAGCAGGAGAGTAAAGTTGACTCCAACCTGAGAGCTTGGGAGACCAGCTTATTGAGGGTTCAGGTTAGCTTATTGGTGCTCTCGAATAAATAGCATTTGTCTTGCATGGGTTAGGGTGAAAGGCCCTGCAGCCCTACAGAGCAGCATGCCAAGTCTTGTAATAAAACACGTCAGTTTCAATCACCTCAGCTGCACCACAGCTGCAGGACACCTTGTTTTGTCTTGACCATCTTCTATCGAGTTATCGATTCCCCTCTCTTCCCCAGCAGCACCTTGCAATGCTTATTAACCCCTTGGAATGTCTCACACTGAAATGGAAAAATGCTGGATTCCTCAAAGAGCTTCACTTGCCTTCCTCTTGATGTCATTGAAGAACAGAGGAATGGAAAGTAGAAGGAGGGGAAAGAAATGGCAAACAGATGCAGTGAAGCATATAAGCTGTCTGAAAATTTGATTCCTGTAGAAAATGGCAAATTATCCCATTGCGTGACATACAAACATGAAATATTTAAAGTTACTCATGTCAGACAAATTATCTACAGTTAAAGTGAGTGTGCAGCATGCTCCTTCAATGTGCAATGTGGGAAGAACCATCAAGTGAGGAAACATTAAAAATTTGCCTTTCCAGACAAATCCTCGACACCAAAGGAACCAGAAAATTACCTTCTCAGACATGGCCTGCGTCTCATGCCCATTCAGACTGCTGGAGGGGTTTTCACTGTGACCACTAAAGCTAAAAATGAGTGCAATGATGGTACTGTAAGGCATTTTGGATAGAAGCCTCCAACCCAGTGGCTTACATTTATTTTCATGTTCATGGTAGAGCAGGACAGATGATGCAGTCAGACCTGGGAAAAGTTCAACATCTATTTGAGAAGCAAGTAATTTAGAGCCAGTACCAATTTTAGTCATACAGAGGGTATTCATTGAGTATTTAAGTGTGATGGCTCAGAAATGACCACTACTTTAATGGTCATATGCAAGCCTGTTATGTACTGTATTTATGTGTGATTTGAGCCGTTTCATGTCAGATTTAAAAATATCTGACTTTGGCAAAAAGTCACTGTAACAGACATTAATGCACACAAATAAGAAAGTGGCACATCCCCCCCTGTCCTATTCATACTGCCAAAATGTTTAGCCATTATCAGAATACTTTAAAATATATTCTGTCATAAGATTAAATTCATCAATCATGGTAAAATATAAAAGCAATCAATTTTGGTGGTTAATTTAAAGCTGCATTCATGCTTTTTTGGACAATAGGGGGCAGAAGAACACAACAACAACCTAAAACAGCAGTGATAAAAATACTGTCTTCTAAAATTATAATGACTTAATTCTGATAACATTGCCTAAGAAAAAATAAAGTGTAAATGGAGCTATGATAGTTGAATATCTCCTTCCAAAACCACCGGCATTAATATGCTGCCAGTGTTTTGGACAGGGCTGCATTCAGCCACAAGCGCATTAAAGAGGTCATCACTGATGTTGGGTGATAGGTCCTGGCTCACAGTTGCCACCCCACTTCATCCTGAAGGTGTTGAATGGGGTTGAGGTCAGAACTCTGTGCAGGCCAGTCATATTTTTCCAAACCAAACTGAGAAAAAACCTTTATAAATGAGGCTTCATGCACAGGGGCATTGTCATGTTGAAAGAGTAAAGGACCTTTCCCTTGGAAACAAATATGCGATACTAACCATTTTTCCAGCATGTACACTGTCCAATATTTGATGCTCTCACTGTCAGAGCATCACTCACTGAGAAAAAAGCCTCATGATTTCTAAACGTAAAATCAAATTTGATCTACGAAAATGCACCTTCGGAGTCCATTTGACTGTACAGCACACAGGCTGACACTCAAGACTAAAAGCCTTGTTACGCTTGTGTGTGAGCATTGATTCATGCCTGCAAACTGTGAATGCATTCCCACTGATGAGAGCGTACTCCAAAGGGAATCTTCAAAGGCCCGCCTGTGCCTGAAGAGCCTCCTCTCGTAATTCACCTGCACAAACTGAATTCTGTTCCTCTGAGTGCTCTGCACTTCCAAATAGACATGTTTGCCTCAGTGCATAACCACTGGAAATCATGGATGTGAAAAGGTACAAAGAAAGGCAGTGAAAACTGTGATCATCTGCCCACAGTTAAAGAAAGTTGTGAGTCAAATTTTTTTTTAATCATACACAACATCATACATTTTTTCCCCAATGAATTACAGCTTTTATTGTTGTTACTATGTGTAGGATTCTAAAATTTCTCACTTTACCATACAGAGCAACATAGACTCTCTTTCACTTGGATTGTTTAATTCTTACTTTTTACTTTTTAATACTATATACATATCAAGTTCTGTAAATTAAAGTAAAAAAACATATGTATGTGTAAAAAATAAATACAATCTAATATAAGCAACCCAAATAAAGGAAGAAAGTAAACCAGCTCCGCTTTGTTTATTGACATTTGGTGTTCACACCAAATGCAAGGCAGATTTGTGCCTTGATGATCTGTGTTTATTCACATTACTTGCACAAGGCAAAAAATTAGCTGGCTTACTACAGTGGTATGAGCACAAATTAAACAGATTTTGCAATAAACAGAACAAAAGGAGGCCAAAATAATTACATCATGATGCCAATTTGTAAAAACTCTGACTTTGTCATGTCTGTCTGCAAGACGAGAAGCAAACCACTCTTAAAATGCTTCTTTTCTGAATGGAGTCTGGATCGATCAGGGGTATGCTATAGTCACTCTGGTTCATTCTGTTATTCCCCTCCAGTCTCTCGTCTTTTTCTCTTCTCCTCTGTACATTCATGAGGTAAAGCAGGACTACATTTCCACTCCAGTCAGCAGTCAACATGGGCAAAGAGAGTCTAATTACAGTATACCCGGCAGGAGCTCAAGTCTGTAGGGACTTGACTTGGGAACTGGAGTGTGGCCGGTTCAAGTCCAGCACGGAACACAGTATGGAGTGTTGACTGTTGAGCTGGAGAGGTGCCAGTTCACCTCCTGGCACTGCCAGCGTGTCCTTGAGCAAGGCCTTAGCTCCCAGACTGCTGCTACGTGGCAGCCTATCACTTCACCATATCTCCACATTATAGGCCTTGTGTGTCATTGTATTTTGGGCCTATGTGTGTAAAAAAAAATCAGAGCAGAATATGGTGTGACTTTGGGTGTTTACTCCATTTTCACTTTGTCTGTAATCCCCCACAAAATTTGCTTCACTTTCTGTATGAAGACACCATTATTTGGCTGATGAAGAAAATTCAGTTGAAGCTTTGTCAGATTCATATGTTACAACTCACCCCACATTGGTGTCAGCCATGATTAAACAGTATTAGCTCATCCAGCTACCTCACAAGCTAACCACATTATGTCAAAATGTTGGAAAAAGTGATCCAAACTATGGTTTCAAATTACTGGCACAAAAAAAAAAAGCTTTTCTTTATTTGATGCTGACTTTAGTGATGTTATGTCAGAGTCAGGCTACTGCACATACCATTTTATGTCTTGTGAATATTATGAATCCGAAAGTTCCCATCAAACTCAACAAAATAGATAAATATATAGATAGATAGATAGATATACTTTATTGAGCCCAAGCTGGGAAATTGCGTGTAGCAGCAACATTACACACAGTAACAACACAATGAAGTAAAGAGAACAACCTAGACATATCAAAAAAGCAATATAAAATGCAATATAAAAAAATTATAAAAATGTATAAATAAGCAGTATAATTGTAGTGCAAAGTAAAAATATAAGGTGCAGTGAACAGATAATGTAAAAACATACAAGGTGCTTGGATGCTGTATTGTTATGACCAGAGTTTTAGCTGTTATTGTACAGTGTGGCAGGAAAGATTTCCTGTATCTATCCCTTCGACAGCGGAGCTGGAGCAGCCTGTGAGAGAAGGAGCTCCGCTGTCTGACCACTGTGTGATGGAGAGGGTGCTGATCATTGTCTACGATGGATAACAGTTTATTCAGCATTCTCCTCTCCACCACGGACTCAAAAGACTCTAGCCTGAGACCAAGTACAGAGCCAGCCTTCTTGATGATTTTATCAAGTCTGTTGGTGTCGCTGGCTCTGATGCTGCTGCCCCAACACACAGCAGTGGGGAGATGCTTCATGTCAACGGCAAAGGTCACTCACCAAATAAACCATAATTTAACATAAAGTGATAATGCATACTACAATTTACACCAGCATGTTTAAATATAGTTACAACCAGAGCTGAAAGATACATTCGGTGTGCAAGTAACACTGCAACAAACAGAAAACCACAAGTACACATAAGAACCAAAATGAAGTAGCACTCAGGTCTCTCTCTGACTATCAGAAATGCACACAAACACACACTGTGGGTGTGTTTGATGTGCTCTCTATAATCCTCCTCTCCTGTAATAGGAAGGAGAGCTTTTTGCCACTGGGGAAAGCCATCATGTAGAACAGCTGCTTCAGGCTCCGGCTGATCAAATTATTACCTGCCTGATCTGGCCTGCCTGCTGCTTTGTAGTGTACCAGCTACCCGAGGTAAACAAATCCCTAGAAAACAACCTCTACCCCCAGAGCGCTCTGACAAGATTTTTGAAATCATTTTAGCCTAAAGCTGCTTATTAAGACTGAAACACTACAAGGATGGCAAATGTTGTTTATCTGCATTTGGTTAGGTAACTTACCATCATGAGTTCCTTTTTATTAACCTGATAATTGACTAAATGTTTTTTTTTTTTCACTTTGTTCATTCACCCTGACATTGTGTTCATGTTAGCCTATTTCTAGTTTGGTGTGGTGGTTATTTTGTATTGTTTTGCCGTAACCATTAGTTATGAGCATCGACAGAGACAAAGCAGAAGTGTCTTAAAACCTGATACCTGCACGCTAATGGAGAAATGACCCAAATTCTCACTTGATTCATTTGTTCTGTAAACAATTTATGGTCTGAATTGTTACTTTCAAGTCTTCTTCCATACATTATGATGTTCATTTAGTAAATTATGGTCCAGTTTAGAGTAAAATAGATGATAATGGTATGGTTTTGGGCGTGGCTACCTAGTGATCAAGAAATCTGGAACCAGCCTAACTTTTTCCCATTGTTAAATTTAAAATGTAATGGCTTAATTCTGCCACTGTTTCCAATGGACAGTTACTTTACCTTACTATCTGATTATTAATATTCATGCTCATGAAGGGGTAATCTAAATGAGTTTTGAATTAAAACAAACTACAATGTCATCTCACATAATGTACACAGCTATCATATGTAATCAGTGGCGGATCTTGGGGGCAGCTGCCACCACTAAAATTTTGATTTAGATTAATTTCAAAAATAACAAGTAAAAAAAATGGAAATTAACACTTACTTTTACTAATGTGCCACAATAAAGTAATGTTTTTGAGTTAAATATCTTCATATGGGGGCTTTTGCAAGCAAACACTTGTATATGTGATTGCTTGCTATATTTTTCTCCATGCCAGTCATAAGCCACCCCATGAATATTTATCTAGATCCCCTCCTGCACATTGCTAGAGCAACTTACTTCAACCTTCCACACAATGTGCAAAGTACAGATGGCTAACACAAAAAATAACAAAACCCAGTCATAACTTTGCTGAGCACCATTCTTCCAAACATAATTCCCTCATTTGGTGTGTTGATGATGGTGGTGGAGAACACTGGCTGACTCTTTGCTCCATGTGTTCAGTTGAGTTCAGATCAGTTCAGATATGAAAAAGATGTGACTCAATACCATGGTCATCACACCAACACACTTTTCAAAACATTCAGTGAGCTTTTGTACTCTGTAACAAAACACATGCATTCATGATGTTTTTCCACTAATTTATTTAGTTTTTCAGTGTGTGTGACCTGAATAACAGCAATGTCATCCAAATGTAATAGTTTTGAAGATTAACTTCAAGTTAAGAATAATTCAAATTAATAGCTATAGCCACAAATTGTATTATTAGCTCGTACAGCTGTCCAAAAGAATCTAGAACAATGATACACTTGAGTCTTTGAGATACAAAGAGAGGAAAGAAAAAGATCGCTCAGATATACAGATCTACTGAGGGTTGTGTCAATGCCTTACATTTATTTATATCAGCCCCCGCAAAATTGATATAATCACCAAAGTGAAGTCATCATCCACTGCTTTCAGTGGGATGCGGTTTTCAGTGAACGAACCCACAACAATAGTGGAAAACATCTTTATTCTGATGTGAAGGCTCTGGTTTGAACAGATCTATTGGCAGTCTTTCTTTTTATTAAATACATGAAGTATCTCCATCTGCTTTGACATGTTTTGTTCAGCTTCCAAACTAAAAGTACCATTTCCACAAATTGAGTCCTAGTCAATTGAAAAAGTTGTGCATTGATAGTAAGGGACATTTTTCAGGCTAGCGTCCTTGTCTTGGTGTTCACTGTTGAGTGAGTCTGTTTACTTTCAAATCTGTTCAACCTAAATCTGAAGAGCTCTTATGGAATAAATAAAAGAGGTTTTGGATTGTCGGCACAATGTGAGATTTTGTGGTGCTTTTAATCTGGACATGAAACGCAACATGGCACGGATGTCTTTTGAAGGCCTTATTTAAAGAACACAAATAAAACACACTATAATTGAAAGAGTTTTCTCCCAACCGACCACAGTGCAGTGAGGTGGGTGGTTTTTATAGCTGCTGATCAAACTCATTTATCGTTTCATGGTTCTGTTTGCTTGCTTGATTTTAGGCATCTTGTCCAGCTCAGCTGCACACTCATGATGAATGGTGATGTGATTGAAGTGAGATATTTTGTGGGCACAGCAGGTAGTCGAATGCATCTGTGTGTAATTGACAACACCTGTGCTTTCACTGGTCAAGGCCTTGATAGTGCAGGCAGAAAAATCTGAAGTAAATAACAGTTCTCATAAGACAATTGGAAATCCTGCCATCACAAACTGAGTGTCTTTGATTATTCAGTACACTGAGATACCTGACAAAAATATGCAGCCTGGTTCATCCCTTTGCTGCAGCCTGAAATAAGTTTTTGTCAGTCCTCAGATGTTTAAGCAGTTATTTAACAAGAGCTTGTTCCCGGCAAACTGCTGGCATTTTTGGTATGCCAGTAAAGAGCCTGTGTTCAACTTTGCCAATCAGCAATTGAATTCTGTTCTATTCTGCTATGAATAGTCAGTCTAATTTCAGATATTGAAAGGAAAGTAAATCATTGGGCTAGCAGCTGTTGAATTACACGCGCCTTTCTCCCCCTGGTTTTGTACTGAAAGGTAGCCTATGTACAGTGTTGCTCTCATAAGCTTATTTAGCTCTAAATAGAAAGTCATAGTCTTGCTCACATTCAGGCAAGCTTCTCTTCCCCTAAACCTAGTGCTGTTTCACGTTATTTTGCATAAAAGCTAAAATGTGTATCACGCCAAAGCATGTAAACTATTCAACTTTGGCAGTGTCACATTTTCAACATGTGCTCATTGTGTGATCTGGTTAACAATAATACTAAAATAAATATAAAAATTAAAGCTTGCTGAGGTTGACCTTTTAGGCATGAAAAAATTACTTGGTTAGGTTTTGGCACAATGAAATACTTAAGAAGGGCTATGTTTAGGAAACAATCAAGTTATGATGTACTTCACATGTCAACGTTGACCTTGATTGAACTCAAACAACAGTCTCCGGGGTGAAAGTCTTGTGTTTGTCCGTCCACCCTGAGCTCCTTTCTACATGGACTTTGACGCTTTTTATACTGCACTTACGTGTATGTAGCACTTACAAGTACGTGTGTACTTTTCACGGCTGGGCGAGGCAATAGCTGACATCCTTTGGTTTCTTACACACTTTGCTGTAAGACTGGGCAGTATTAGCAGGACAGCATCATTGATCAGTTCCTTCCAAAATCTGTTACAAACCACAGTTGGAAAAATAAACTTCTGACAACATTATGGTTGAGAAAGCCCAATCATGAGTATTAAACTATCACCAGGGACTGCTATGTTGGCTGCCTGTGCTGACTTGCATTGGCGGTCAGTGACACGGCTGAGAGACATCTAATCCCATAAAAATTCCCTTCCTGATATTAATATATTAAGTTGGTTTTTCCCAGTCGGCTGCTCAGACTTACAAGCTCACATGATGTGAACGCAGGACATAGGTGCCTTCCTGATGGACAGCTTGACAGCAGCTCATGAGAATAAAGGGTAGAGATTTATTCATTTGCTTAATCCACCTGGGAGGGTCTGCTGATTGAAAATTATTACCCAAAGACCCCAGGTTTTTCATCAAATCTGAAGTAAACATGTTAGTGATTCACTGTTGCCGTTAGTGAAATCACCTACAGAACAGTTTCATGCTACTTCTGATATCCTTGGGTAATTTGATACTGCTCAGATCAGCATCTGGTGTTTAATATGTGCACCTGGTATCTCTATCACATTGGCCATATAAACAGGTTGAAACACTGGTAATGTGACAGTCAAGGTATCAAGCTTGTAAATGATCCAAAGCTACTAGATTACCAGAGATCATTGCAGAGATCAAGTTGAGATACATAGAAAAGTGTGTCACATAGTTGTAATGGTTTTATTAACAAGTTCAATTACATGTATTTGATGAAGGTAAGAAGCCAAAATGAATATAGGCAGAGCTGTTTAAGGCCTGGGCACACCAGCATTTAAAACAGTCACATTTCAGAGAGAAATCAATTCGTACTAAAAGTTCGACTCAAAGTTCATAATTCAAAGTTAAAATTTGCACCTTTGACCAAATAGCAAACTATCTTGACAGCGCTAAAGGAAGCTACCACAGCTCATTTGGTGTGTGTCACAATCTAGTTTTATTAAGCTTCCTCTGTCAGCAAAGGAGGAATAGTTTGCAGATATTTAGGAAACAGGAATCAATGGTAGTGATGTTCAGTAGGTTACATGTACAAACAAATCTTGAGCATTGAATCTTCAAACAAGTAAAATGCCCTGAACAGAGAAAACAGAGAGAAGCTCAGAGGGTGATTGACTAGTGCTAACATGCTGCCTATTGTGTTAGAGGTTAGCTCACCAGGTGAAAGTATTTTAGCAACTAACCCTTGTAGTGATCACTCTATCATGAAGCCTTTAGAACTAAAGATTTAGATGCATTATTTACTTTCGCTGTGCCACTTTCTGGCGTGACCAGGCCTTCAGGCAGCAATTTTACTCTTGTAAACAGACACTGGATCACTATCTAACCCAACATCTTGCAAGTCATGGTATCACCTCTCCTAATCACCCCTGCACTGGAACATGTTCAAAATATTGTGTTACTATTACATTTATTCTACACAAAGAGTACCAGTGACAATGATACAAGTCAAAAATGCATAATAGATTATTATTAGAATATTATCTTGAACGTCGAATTAATTAATGAAAACATTAGCATTCATCAATAAACCTTTCTTAAGAATTTTGAGGACAGCTGATAGTTGCTGCTTTGTAGACTTAATATGTTAACTTTTAAGTTATTTAAGTAATTTTCTTTGTCAATATCATTACCAAACCTATTTTCTTGAAATCACTTCACATTTTTTTCCATGTAAGAAATCTGTCAAAGATTGGCTTTGAGCTTTGACGGTGTGGGAAAGCAGAAATGAGAGAAGCGCCGGAAATTATAGCAGGGAAAATGGGAAGGAGATGGTGGAAACTCACAATAGATGAATACAAAGAGAGAAAACTTGTGAGAAATGATCTCCCTAATTGAACTTTTTGCCTTATTTAATTATTTACCCACTTTGATGACTGACTGAAATTACTGATGTGCATCATGTGAAATCAAATTACAGACCCTCCCCTTTGATGAAAAGTGCCATCTGGAAAGGGCTTTAGTCTGGGGAATCTATGAGCTTCTGTTTGCAAACCCTATGAGCCTCCACCTCCTCTGTTCTGAAGCATCTGGCTGTGGATCTGTTGGAAGAAATCTGATAAGTTATAACAGCTGTAACTTTGTTGTTTTACTAATAATGCAAAATGCTCTGTGGACCTGCATCATGGCTCCAAATTTACATCTGAAGTATTCATGAAGAAACAGTGTCCAAAAGAGTACAAAGCCAATTTCTGTCATCTTCTTTCTACAAAAGAGGTATGTATGACCTTTTTGTATGACCTAATACTGTACAAAAACTAAGCATCATCTGTTCCATTGCTAACTTGTCAGTGATGTGTTTAATTTGCACCTACACTTTTGTTAGAGTTTTAAAAAGGTTTGATTAGAATAAATAGCCATCTAAGAGAAAACAGTTGAAGAAATTACTTTAAAGCATGCATTTCTTCTGAGATAATGAGGGTTTCTCAAATGTATTTTATTGTGTGTAGGGACCAATAACTTTTAGGTGATGGACGAATATATTGAAGGAGAGCTGATTTGTTCAAGGCAGCACGTTTTCATGAAAGAGCTGACCTGACAAATGTTGTTCAGGCCCCACGAGACAGAGCATTAGAGGCAAAATACAGGCAATCTGCTATATATAACCTGCCTCTATGTCCTTCCAAGTCTTCATTATGTTAGTCACCATCCAGGTTTTCTGCCTGACCCTTATTGTAGTGGATGGACGCATTTGAAAAGAAGCAAATGAACTTGTGTATATATTCTGATAAGGACTATATATATACTTATAAAACTTATACTTTAAAAACTACTTATACAATTTTTAAGCAACCCCTGCAACACAGAACCTCAGGAGACCCATGAAAAGCCTCTGTTTCATAGCACTGTTGCTTTAGAATCCGTGAAAATTGATGAGTGTTGCGCAGTGTCCCAGGCCTTGGTAGACGATTTGTACTATTATGATAAGACAAACTACTGATATGTACACTGATATGAGATCTGTGTTAAGGAGAAATAGTAAAAAAGATTCATCCAGTCATGCAACTAAAGGGATTATTCTGGGTCACAGGTTCAAACAGCTACTGTAGTTCTTTGCTGTTCTGTTGAGCTTTGCCTGGAGCAGCTGGTTGCTCACTCTCCTTTGCTACTTCTCTTCCGTCTTTATTTTCTTCAACTTTCTGTTTTCTTTTTTCATTCGTCTCAGCCATTATCTGCCTTTTCTGTCTGTGTTCCTGCCTTAAAGGAAGGTGACTCAAGGAGGTATAATGGATATAAACAAGGAAGTTTCATGGATATATACAGGCTTTTACAAACAGCCTTGGAAGAAACCATGAGACTACTCAGCGTTTTCTCCTAAAAGAGAAGGTGTTTTCAGTGTGTTTCTTGTGGATTATGACTGTGGTCAGCAAAAATAGAAGTACAGTGACACTGTGAAATCACCGCAAAACCCCTTAGGGTGGATGGTGTTACTACTGTTCATGTCCTGTTTCCTTTCAACCATGAACATAATTATTCCTTAACCAAGTAGTCTTGGTTGCTTAAACCTAACCACACCTTAACAATAGTGTAAGCAGATCAGAGAATGGTCATAGGAATCATTTTTTGTAACTGTTTCAGAAGGCACTGAAACGTGTCATCCAAAATGTCATCCTGCTGATAGGTCATGAGCCATTTTGGAAGGCAGTGACAGTAAAACCGCTGTTAAATTTACACTGAAATAGACAAATTGGCGTTTGCCTCAAACGTCTAGAGAATGGAGTACACTTCAGTACCCAAATAAAACTGACAAATACCTACATAAAGCATTAAAACATATACAATGTTACAATACTTTGGAGCAAGATTTGTGTTTTTAAGTTTTTAAAATGCTTTATTATTTTTTTTACCATCAAGTATAACATGTTCTGTTGAGAACAAATGATCATTTGTCTAGTCTTGTCATCATTGATGGCCAAATTGTTATTTTTCCATCATGCCTGAAGAGCAAGATAATACTCTGCTTCTCTTAAGGGGGTCTGGTTTCTGAAGGCGGCCAACAAAGAACATGTCATCTACAAACAAACAAAAACTTAAATTCATTTGCGTACAGGGTGAACAGTACAGCAGAGAGAACACATCCTTGAGGAGTACCTGTACTACCACTTAGCAAGTCAGAAATTAGTCTACTGACACAGACCATCAACCCCAAGATCAATGAGTCTTTGTAAATGTGTCTTCATAGAGTTAAAAGCTGAAACAAGTCCACCTATAAAACTGTGGTATGTCCTTTAGGATACATACAATGTTTAGTACTGATACTAATCATAGTCTGAAAGACATCATCTGTACCTTTGCAACTCCTGTAAGCAAAATGAAGTGGGTCTAAGTGTCTGGCCATAGAGGAAGTTAAATAACTAGCTAGAACTCCATGGTTTTCCAAAGGACAGGAATGTTGGCTATTGGTTTAAAGTTATTCAGCATACTTGCTTTTGGCTTTATGGGCACAGGCTAAATGTTAGAGATGTTCCTCGTTTTAGGCATGTGTGCTGGGATAACCTTGAAAAGATTCCTTTTAATTAGTCTTTAAGGATATGTGCCTTTAGTCCGTCAGGGCCAGTGGCCTTTTTTGGCTTCAGTATCGAAAGACACTAAGTTCTTCCTCTTTTAGCACTATTTGTGAGGTTAAGGATATACTGCTGCACATAGCTTGTTACATTGTACGCTATCAGGCACACGGTCATCTAGTATAAAAACTAATTTAGCTCATTAGCTAAGGACTGGTTGTTACTGACAGAGCATTCATCTATCTGTAATCTATTTTAGCTTTCAAGATCTCCCCTCTTAGCTGTACATTTTATTTCCATGAAGACATCCTAGTTCCTTTGATACCAAAGACTATGAGATTCTTTTATAACTTAATATAAAAGGAACTACAGTAGTGTCTGTGATTTCATGAGCATCTATGCAAGATTAGAAGAAAATGTCTCATGTGTCGACTAGACAGATTCTCAGTTCTTTACATTCATCCAGTCACACTCACACATACTACTCCTACTTTTGTGACAGGTTTCACTGGTGCTATATACTTGGGCGATAAACATTGTGGTCAGAACCCCCAAAGGGCGGTCAAAAATTAGTGCCGGCCCATTGCATATGCAGTATAGGCAAATGGGGGAAGAAAAAAAAAAGGTGCAACTTTCAATATTTTTATACTAAAACTAGTTGGTGCTATAATTTCTTAGTATGAAAAAAACAAGTGTGGTAAGCAAGCAGGACGGGCACACACTGCTGGAGTTTTGGTATTCAGATAAATCACATGTATTAAACATGTATTAACCCCAGCTCTCAGTCAGTGCCTTTGGCAAGGTTACTGACAGGAGTATTACCTAGCATACATGTTCTGATGGTAGTGGGAACCAGAGCACCTGGAGGAAATCCATGCAAACACAAGCAGAACATGAAAAATTCATGCCTCCAGCTGGGAATCAAACTGCTTGCTGATTGCTGTAAGGCGACAACGCTAACCATGAGCCAACTGTGCTGCCAATCTATGGTCATCTTTCTCTGTAAACTCCAAATCTTTCATATTCAGCTCTTGCCATGAGTTCGTCCAGTAAATCACTTGCTGTTTTCCCTTTGGAGCCTCGTTTCTTTCTTCTCTTTGGCTGCCTTATGGGTCTTAATTTACTGCATTCCTCCAGTAAACTTAAGCCTACACATCACCGGCGTGTGAGTGAAGAGACACGTGTGAACACCAGGAAGTCAGGTTGCAGTGTGCAGTATTTGCAGTAGCCTTGCAGTATTACAATAACCACAAGGGAACAAAATAGCAGAACCACACGCAATCACATGTTCAGGTCCTAATTGCATTTAGCTTTACAGTTTCTTATGTTTGTATGTCTCTTTTCTATCTTCATTCTCGCCTCCCTTTCTTTCTTTATCCATGTCCTCTCTACCTCAGGGATGTTCATCAGGGGTTTTCAGCTGCTTTTGTGACTTTAACAGATCTCAGCACTCAGCTAGCACAGCCTTCAAATGTGATCTCCAGAGACAGAGCAGAGCAGCAAGTTCAGATGAAGAAAATTCACTTTCTCCGGAGCAGTAGAGGAGCTGAGATCCAGTCTGCTGTTTGTGTGGAGTGCGACAAGTATATTTGGCATTTGATAGGTATGAAATTAAAGCTTGAGTGTTTGTGTGTAGTTGATATTATGGTGTCCATTGTATGTGTATTATAAGATGAGAGAGAGTAACGGGTCTGTGGTCTGGAATAAATTGGATAGCTATGAAATGTGTGTGTTAAGTGTCTTTCTTTCGCTTTGCCTCTTTCAGTATTTATGCTGAATATGGTTATCATGTAGCTATAGCCTACATAGTAAATAAAATAAAGTAAAGTAAGTAAATCCATCTTAATTTACTTGTGATACATCTACACAGACAAAAAATTAAAGTCATTATGCTCCTCTTTATAGTTTTTGTTTAAACCTGATCACAACTCAAGTTAGGAAAGATTTGTTTTATGGTACCTGCTGTAAGTCAAGCCATTACACATTGGAAGGTCATTAGTTTTGAAAGCATTTGGTCATAAACCAAAGAACTCGACAAATTGAAATCGTGACCGGATGATGGTCGATGAAAAGACTGAACAACAAAGAGCGCACTTTGCGCTTTGTGAGTAATCAAAAGGTTGAACAAGTGGTTGGTTGCGACATTTGGAATCTCAGCAAGTTCATTGCCTGTGGTCTGTCGGCTGAGTCTCATGGAAGTGACATAACAAATAAAGTTTAAGTGATTCTGACTGTGCATACAAAAGAGGAAGAAAGAGAAGCAGAGTGATAAAGTATTGTAAGATAATAATATATGCCCATGTTGTTTCTCCGACTATGCTATTCCCTAAACATGAATAAATGTTCTTCCGGTGGTCTAATAACAAAAGAAAACCACTTCCATCTCACTTTCTCAGAGCTGAGCAGCAAATGATGAAGATGACTATATTTGAACTGACATCATAGGATTCAGGAAGCTGTACCACATGCAACTCTAACAAGGTTGAACATCTCTATAAAAGAATTTTGATGATGTAAGAAAGTGTAACATTATGTTAGAAAGCTCTGATAATCTCCTTACAACCATCCCTAATTGTTCTGAACAGTGATTTTGTTGTAGCTCACTGTTGTTGCTTCTCTTTTACTTTTACTGTTCTTCTGTCGCTGTGTGCTACAGTTACTTATCTTCTGTCTCAGTCTGAACTCTTTCTTGGTCTGTCTCCCGTAAAAACAAGCATCGTTATTAGCCCTACTGCTCCCACATGCCATGAATCTGCTGTAAATGAGACCTTGATCATCCCACACAAGACGATGCATGGATAAAAGACACAGAGAGAAAGACAAGGTCCAATTAGCATTTCTGCAGCAGCCTGAGTCCCAGGAGTTCCAGGTGGTCCCATGGATCTAATTTGAAGAAGACTTTGAGAACTCAAAAGTTATCTCAGTCGGTTTATTGCAGAAGAACGGCCTCGCAGAAGAATATTATTCATGTACTGAATACCTGTACCTGCCAATCATTGGGGTTATTACAAATCCTGTGCAGTCCCAACTTACTGACAGAAGAATGCCAGAATTTATTATTGATTTTCTCTTTATTTAGAGAAGGAGGTCTTCTCACTTCTAACCTACTGTTTGCCTGAAGATGGTGCAGACAGCCACACTTATTTCAAAGTCTAGCTGAATTGACAACCCCCAGAACCCCGAAAACAAAAACAAAAATAAAAATGCTGATTTATTAAAAGAAGCAAAACAAAACTGTTTTCTGCTTCAAGAAGACAATAATCATCACATAAATTACTGACAAGATACAGATTTTTTTTCATTTTACAGAAAACTTTGGATTAAGTATAAGAGAGTGAAAGTTGTTGACCACATTTATGTCCCCAGGGGGATGAACTCTTCTGTTTTTCATGGTCCAAAAAAACACCAACCTTGGGAATGACATGATTCATAGCAGGGCCATAATGTGAATGTCCCATATCATGTCCCATTTAATACAAGATATTTTGTACCCCTATATCCACATCCTACTACTTCTAATTTTTTTGTGCCAATTTCAAGTGAATTTCCAGAAAATCTGCAAAAGAAAATGCAAAAATTAATGTGCCTTTCCATCCACCACCATTATGCAAATGCAAGGACTTCCTCAAGATAAACAGCTGGTTGCACTAATTCTCCAGGTGCCATTAAACTATTGCTTTTTATTTCATGAAGCTCTTGCCAACGGTAAAAGTCAGTCCAAGATTTATTCTTGTCCAGTGGGCTCTTTCTCACTCACTCTCTACTTTTTTCTTTATAGTTGCTTCCGTCAATGTCTTCTTTGGTTTCTTCGCCTCTGCCATTACCTAAGTCCATAGAAGCTGGTGAGCCCAGTTACAATGCCACTCGCCTGGCTCCGGTTCTGGCACAAGACAGAAACCACTCTCCATCAGCATTTCCCCTGTCCCAGGCCTTAAAACTTCCTCCTGTCAGTTCAAAGCTCTTGTGCTACCGATGAAAAAACCAACACCCCAATGATGCTCTGGGCACCCAGTCCCAGGAAGTACATCTAAGTTAACTTAGTTAGCAGCTACATTTCAAAGCAGTTACTTTACTGTCCATCAGGAAACTCTGTGAATCATAGAGTTCAGGCGGAGCAGCCGGAGGACATTAGAGAGAAACCAGAACACATTTTCTCACACACATAAAATATGATCCGCCAAAATCAGTGACATAGTTGATAGTGTGTGAATTATTACCCTAAAGTGCACGACCCAGAGCCCAAAGTTACAAGGTGTGAGTCGGGCATACGGGGCTCAGACTGGGAATGACATCATCATTCACCCTATTACAAGTCAGTGTAGCATCAACATAGTAGTGAAGCTTTTATTATAAGGTATAAAAGTTACATAATGGGACTTTAATGTGGATAAACATAGACATAGGTCACTTTTGGTATTTGAAGAAAGAACCAGTGCTGTTGTTTTTCTGCTGACGCCTCAATGTTTGTTTGTTACATCAACACTTTCATATCGTGTGGTGTAGTGCACCTTACTTTAGTCAGGCTGTAGTGCGGCTATAAACCATTACCGTTCTAAAAATATATTAAACAAATACCTATGAAGCAGTTAAAGAACCCCACAAGTATTCTTTGAGAATTAAGAGCACCCCTTCAGCTACGCTATTAAAAAGCTCAGCCCTGCAGCGTAAGTGTCCTGTTTCACCAAATAAACTACAAAGGATTCACAATTTTCCCATTTGAAATGTGGATGAGTCACTCTGTCTGCTGTTTTGAGGAAATGCGGTGCAGATTGAAAGATCATTTCACTTTGTAGCTTTGATGTTCAAGTTTAACAAGTAGTGTCTTTCTAAAGATCAAAGCCCAAGGTCGTGCTTCACCCTTAAGTCGTACCCAGACCTCTTCCTCACGTCTTTTCCTACTCTTATTATTCTGCAGAATTCATTCTCCATGACAACATCCCACAATATTCTCACAGACTTCAAGGTGTCTGAAGTACATTTTATTTTTTCGAGCAGCACAAATTATTCACCCCTATTTTTTTGGCTGCTTTTAGTCTCAGGTCATTTTTCACCTTGAAATGAAAGTTCTAAGGTGAACGAAACCATGTTTTAAAAATTTTATTCAACTTTGATTTCTCCCTCGTTCATCATGTGCTGAGTGGGCTCCTTTCCACCCTTTGTCCTCATGCTCTGGATCACATTTCTTTTCCAGCAAATGCACGTTTCATTAACATTCACTCTGTTCACCTCTGAGCACCTATGACCACCTTCTTTCCCTCTCTAGCCAAAGCTCTTCTCTGTTGAACCAAACACAGAAGGTGCTCCAGTGAGCTGTGAGTCTATTTTTCATTAAAAGCATTTTGCTCTTCACTTTCTCCTTGTCTGTCCTTTGATTGGATTTGTTTAGGATATAGAAAAATAGGAGAAACATTGTTCCAGCAATTTCTCATAATCCTTTAAGGCTGTGACCTACTAGAATAGCCCTTCCTGAACCAAGCCATAATATATACTTTAAAAATGGAAATGCAACCTAAGCTAAATCGCTCTCCTACTTTAGACCCTCTTTCTCCACAGTGAGTTACGTGAGAAGCTTCTGGGTCCCCAGTGGAAGACATGGCACTCCTTCAGTCAGATCCACAGCAAAGCAGATCAGCCCAGCACTGCATGAGGGGGCCGCAGGCTTCATCAGCCTCCTCATCATCATCTTCTGCTACTGGACATGGTTGACAGGATCGGGGGATGTCTTAGTATACTGTTTTTGCACTTAGTATACACAAAATAAATTCTTTACTGCAGAGTGTGGAGAGAGCAACCACTGGATGCCAGCACAAGCGGGATTGTTAGTCCTGGTTTAGTTTTGCCATGGTAGGTGAAATAGGCAGATAGGTGTCACATTAATGGCAAACACAAGGAAAAAGAGATGCTCTCATTTTTCTTGGCTATCTTGATGTCACCACAAGATGAAATCGAACAAACCACAGCTCTTTAGATAGAGCCTTTTATGTTTTTTGCAGGTTTTGCTGCCACCTCCTACACATGCTTGGGCGAGCAGTATTCACTTGCTTGCAATCTCCGACTTCACCACTAGATGCCATTAAATTCTACACACTGGTCCTTTTAAACTCTTACATGTCTCTGCAGTCCATATGTTTCAAACATATCATATTTCTGCAAAAATGTGCCAAAATATGGCTAAATTCACAACTTCCATTTGTTGCTATCAACATAAAATGTGTAATTTGTGACTGAAATAGGCATACGTTGTTATATGCGTGATATGTTTTTTGCCATCCCCTTCCAGTTTCAATGACACACTAAACAATGACTTCACTTTGGCTAAGCTAAGGTAGCTGAATAAGTTAGAGTTCACCCATGAATGCTGTTGGACAACATGCTGATTCAATCAAAACTTCTTCTTTTAAATGGTAAATGTAATCCTGAGTCAAAAAAATTAGTCACAGTGTGTCCCTTCCGACTTGTCTTTCCCACTGGCACTGCCAGAATACAGAACTTAACAAGCAGACTGAAACAAGTTTGGATGTGGTTAGGGAGCATTTACCCTCCTGGTGCTTTACCCGACTAGGTCACTGAGCTAAAGACCGCTGGACCTCCTTCTGTGACACTTGGTCCACAGTACCCTACAGGGACAAATATCCCTACAGTACTGTAGGTCATGCTCAAATCCTAACTCACAACTAAAGGTGAAGCTGCACTACTCTTTGCTGCAGTAAGTGTGTATTTGGAGTTGGAGAAGAAACAAGTGGTGATTGAGAGTTATTGTTTCATTAAGTTTTCTTTCATTTTTCCAGATTGACAAGTGCCAGAGTCAGTCATGGTGGCTGAAACTTTGTAATCCCACCTCAGCCCCAGTCTTCCTCTTCTTTGACCAAATGATTCCCTTGTCGCAGTCACTGCCAGGTGGTTGCTGAGTTATTAAAAACAGATGAGACCTAAAAGTGTTCCTTTAAACAACTATTAATGTGTGATCATCACTGCTTCATCCTAGATTTACTTGAGACGTCTCTGACTGCGAAGTACATCTTTTTATCACTATCTGTGTGTCTAAAACTCTATACTAAAGCATAAGAAACCATGGAGCTATATAGAGGATTCAAACTCTTCAACCATGTTATCAAAGATGAGAGGGTAGCTAAGAATGCAACAGCACTGAGGGGTTAACATACCATGTGCTCAAAAACAATATATATATATATATATAAACATCATATACAAAATGGCTTCCATGATGATGATGGTCATGGAAAATATTGACGTTTATATACATTTTGGCAATGTCTAGGTTTGATATAAATAAATAAACTCTAATATAAAATAAAATTAATTGAATGAAAAAACAATTAAAATTGTGTTTATTTTAGACTGAGAACTTTCAGACACATAATAGGGAGACTGACAGCATGTTGTCCTTGTTTCATTTCTGTAAAAAATAACAAGAACTGCAACTAAAAGCCAATACAAAGAGGGAAAAAGCTAAATACTGGTCACCACTGTGGTTAAATAAAATGACTTTGTGCCAGTATAGGCTGAATGCACCTGCATCTAACAGAGTTGTTTAATTCAAAGTAATCTATTGTAATTTAATTTCTTTTAAAAACAAATTCAAATCCATGCAAGTGAAACACAGTCCTGACCCTGTTGTATAGTGACATCGTTGCTGTAAAGAGATTTGTGCAAAACAAATTTCTTTCAAAATAAGGTATTTCTACCAAAGCATGCATTGGCTCAAATACAGTAATGCTTATTATAAAAAGGATTTATATTTTGAAACACCCAGTTTAGTTTTAAGTATAATGTAGGAGCTTGTTGCATATTGCAGGAAGCAGAGAGTCCTTGAGTAAAACAAAAAACACTTCTGCAGGAGGAGTGGAGAGCTCAATAGATGAAAAATGAAGACCAGCCAACTGAGAAGCCCATCAAAATGCAGATGCAACATGTGTGATACTTCATCTGAAGTGCACTTTATGGTATTATAAACACAGTGAGCAGCAGGTAAACATAAACATAATATCAACCATTAATATGAATTCTATGTTAATTATTATGAGCTCTGCATTAGGCTGAACATTGAAAGATCGTAGAATTGTTACCGCATACTAATATACCATATAGTGATTATAGTGGAGGAATACTTTTCAGAAGGATCGATTCATTCTTGGTTTTGGTCCGCCCGGATGCAATTACTGACCCTTCACCTTGTGAGTTGCTTATGCATAATATGCTTCCATCTTATATTTTATATTAGGTACTATTTAAATTAATAATACATATTTCTCATAATAGTTCATGTGAAGGAAATAAATGCATAGCCGGCCAGACAAATTAGCATTTACAGAATATTATGAAAAATGTAAGCTAAGGAAGTAAAAAGGCCCAAACTTGTTATATACATATATACAGTGAATACATTCAGAAATCACCGGGAAACTGGAATGGACTATTTATACTAATGTTGCTAGTACGACATACACATTACTATATGAGAAGAAATGTAATGCTGTGTAACAGGGAACACTATCATGGTACAGTCTTGCATGAGGGTATGTCAACAGAAATGAAATACAAGACATACCGTTACAAAAACAGTCAAAACGAGACAAGCCGATAATGTTACAATACAATCCAGTCATACAACAATAAAAGTATTACAATAAAAAGTTAAAGGAAAATCAAAATAACATTATGGTTACATGGAAAATTCCTAATAATGTCATAAGAAACAACTATCTGTTCATTTTCCAGATTATGATGTTAATTAAAAATATATGAATGAAGTTGCATAAAAGTTTCATTCTTTAATCCTACAAAGTCTATTAAAGTAGGCTACATGGTGTCCAGTAAATGTCTACGTGTACACTGAAGTGATTGAAAAAATAAAGAATGATGATAATGGAAAACTTACCCAAACTGTCAACCTAATATTAAATACTAACAAAGCCCATAGTTTATTTCATTTCACTAGAATTGTGTGTGTTCTGTGTCCCCAAAATATGAGTAATATAGGTATATTGCCTTGCTACACAATTCAGTTTTGGTTCATTACACTTTGCTCTGTGGAAGCAAGACACCATCAAAATGCCATTGCTTGTTGCTTCCAGCTGAATTATTTTGGTTTGCAGGCAGTAACTTACAGTTTTAGTGACTTTTGTGTCTCATTGTCATTGTATTGCTGCTATTTTACAGCTGCTAGTTTTACAGTGACATTACAGTAAGTTACAGAACGAATTACCTGTAATTCATCACACCCTAACAGTGTGTATCTCACAAATAAGTGAGAGATTGCTTTCACTGTGTTGAGGTTTGAAAGTGCTGATCAAAGCAGCCAGACTTTTCACTAAATTAAACAGAGAAAAAACAACTTGTCAGCGTCCACAGCAGGAGCTCTTTATTGATTTTCATGGCTCATGTTTCAGCCTCATTACTCATTGAGCCACAGTAAAACCGGAACAGAGGAGAACTTCAGAGGAGACGCTGTTGCCCACATGAAATTGCCTAAATCACTAGAGGAAAGCACCAAATCCCAAATGTAATTGAGAGCCAATCAGTTTCAGTTACAAAGGTTTTCTGTTCAGTGTGGTATTGCTGTTGTGAATGCCACTAATGGCAGGAGGGCTGCCCACTCACACCCACTCGCAATATGTTATTATGCCATTTTTACACAGAGTGGTGGGGTGAGAGACAAGACAGAGAGATAAAATGCCAACAGAAACTGTCGAGGACCACTGCCAAGTTAAATGTTCAACCCACCCTCAGTTTCTTTCTCTGTCTCTCTCTTTCACTGGCAGATTCCCACCACCATAGTGTTGGCTCATTTCAGTTTATTTGGCTGGTAAAAGTGAAATGGTTGATGGTTTCTGGGGCAAAATGGTGAATATATAAATGTGGATGGGAAGCTTGCATTTTAGCACAATATGCCTGATGGCTGGCGTTGTTAGCCTCTTTTTTATATAGCGTGAAACATTAAACAAAATCAGTAAGTGCCTTTGTGTGGCTGTCCACCTACTGATGTATCAGGACTGTCCTCTCCAAAAGAACAACCTCACTTGTTTCAGCAAATGCCCAATAACAACACATATGTTTATGCTCAAGTAGTTGTAGGAATTGTGATTCTTGTCTGTCAGGAACAAAGGTGGAAGTAGTGAGACAAACAAAGTCCACAGAGGCAAGAGGGCTAGATGAATGGATTGGTCAACAAAATGCTGGATTTTGACATGGGAGACCACAATTTGTTCCCTGTTTCCTTGTTATAGTCCACTTGTCTTTAACCCATGACTATGATTGTCCCTTTACCTTCACCAAGTAATCATTTCAATCCAAACCTCAATCTTTCCCAAACCCTAACAACTGTTTGCAGAAGACATTGGCATATGATGTCCTCCTGCTGATATGGCCCTTTGGAAAAATGCTTCTGTTATTTCTGGAACACAGTTCCAATCAATGTGTTTTGTTGTTTAATTTACAGGATTTGTTGAATATAACCTGGTTCCAGACCTCTAAATCCTTGCCCACTTTTCCTTTTTTTTAAAGATTAAAATAACTGTCTGGTTCTAGTATTGGTTGTTCACCATGTTGGTGAGAGCCAGTCAGAACAACAAGATCATTCATCATTTTTGAACAACAACCCCATTTTGTTGATAGTCACCCAGCACAGTGTCCCCGTGAAATAAACCACTTGTTCTGCTTTTTTCAAGACTGTGAATTGTTACAATCCAGAATGAACAAGGGGTAAAAGACGCAAAATAACACCAGTTTAATCAGGCAGTTAACAGGACATACAGGATGAGTTAACTTCTTACTGCTTATTAACTCAGATTTACAGCTACCTTTCTGGCTAATCAAAGACGACAGCCACTTCATGTAATGGTGCCTAGAAACTTGTCAAAAGAAAATGATCCATAGGACTTTTGTTAGCCTTCTCGAAAGACCCTCCCCCAGTTAATAAATATAAACATTTCCCCCAAACGCTTTTTAAAATTGCACATCATGAAAAATGCTGTCCCGTTTCTTCAGACAGTCCCTACTGCCTCGGCTTAACAGCTGTTACATCTGAACACTGTCCCGTTCTCTTTACTGTTCAAAAGCTGAAGCAGCTGTCAGACATAATTTAGGTAAAATGTCCCTTTTCTCACCCAAACCTTCCCTGAACTTCAGACAGTTGCCTCTGTCAGTATGACAGAGACAATCCTCATCAGGAGTCAGCTGTAGTCAAAATCACGTGCAGAGTGTTTGGAAGGCTGGAGAGAGGGTGTATAAACATGTCTTTACTTTTTCTTCAATGTGTTTTCACACCTTATTACTGTAGTGATGCACACATATCACAGCATATTCACTCTAAAACAGTCTCTCTGTTTGCAGGTGTTGTGTGTGTGATTCATCTCAGTGCTCAGGAGAGTTAAGTTGTTAAATGAATAATGACTTTGGCGGTGAAATGAATTATAAATGAATGGAAAAACAGTGTCAACACGCAATGCTTAGACCACTGAATGTTCAAAATGTTTCAGAGCAAAAACATAAGAAATGTACAGATATGTGACGAATTAAAGGAAAATCTACACAATGTGTCTTGGTAATGCCAAGTTCACACTACATGATTTCAGCTCTGATTTTCCACTCGACAGTTTTTAGAGATTGCCAACAAAAGACCCAGATCAGAGGCAAATCAGCTCTAGCTATGTGTACTGTTCAAAGACGCGATCCGTGAGCTCGCCGGCGCTGAGCAGACACCCGAAAAATATCAAGCAGGCTAAATATCTGGTAGAGTCGGGGAGCCAAGCAACGAGCTACAGCTAATGACAGCAGACACGGGCTGTCATAGTAGTTCTCTGAACCATCTGTATGGAAGGGCACAACACAAAAATATAGTTTCTATAGCAGCAAGATATTGATTTACTTCCAACTCACGCAAACAAACAATCTTTGCTGCCCACATATCCCAATCCATTCTCTCACCCATATTCTTTTTTTCTCCCTTGTGTTTTTGAACAACTTGGATCACTTTATTTACACAATGGAAGTAGGTGGGTGCATGGGAATAATATGTTGAGTTCCTTCCCCTTGTGTTAATGCATACAATAGACATACAAGTTTTAGTGGATGAAACTACCTCCGGACCCGATTACTTGTGAATGCATTTGATGTGTTCTCACATTGTCACATGCAAGTCAAGGAACATTGCTTTTATTTCCATCTCTCTTTCCTGAAAGAAACACACAGGTGTAACAAATTCCGTTGAGTCACAATGTCTGCCGTGAAAAAGCTTTAGGCTGAATCCAAATGTGCAACTTTGCAGGCGAATTCCCGGGAAGCCTGCAAGTTCAGAGGGTCGTCCCCAAGCAGACTTCTGGAGAGTCTGCTACTTTATTAAGAAAAGGCGTAATTTGAATCATGTAGGCCAGAAATAATATTCAACCACTTAATCATACAGAAACATGTAGAAGTTTAAGCTATCTAGGGAATTAAAATGCATTTTAGTATTTAAGTGATGGCAGCCTTTAGGAGCAATGCCAAAGAAAAATGGCTGAAAAACAACAACAGAAGGTATTCTAATACACTTTTAATCATATCTGTGCTCAATTGGCTCCAGCTGGTGAGGCACAGCCCATCCTCACCTTCCTACTTTTACTGTTAACTGTTTTTATTAAGTGAAATAGTGAGGTTTTCTTCCCATTTTTAGTTTCTTTAAGGATGTTATTTGTAGCTCTTAGAGTCCTCTCCTTGTTATATTTATTTGAAGCATCCACCAGCCCTTTTCCTCTGTAATTTGCCTCTCCCATGCTTGTTTGTAAAAAATTATTACAAGCTCCTGGTAATAAAGAAAGCTGTTTTACCAAAAGCACCTGGTTTTATGTTGCTTCCCTTTCCCTACACTATTTGGATTGTACCATCATGAAAACATTAAAGAGCCGTTTCTATGGAATTACATCTTGTTTTATTGTGGATTCTGTCCAGAAAATTTCTCAGTGAAATTAAGCTAAATGGTCTTGTGGCAAGAGAGCAAGCCAAAAAGAAATGGGAGAACCTTAAAAGGAGATACAGGATAAAGCAACAGCTAAACCGATAGCTTCAATATGCTTGGTGACTCGCACTTAAAGTTCAATTTTAGGTGGTTGCTGAATGTCACTGGTGTTAAAAGGTGTTTCATTAGTAGTCTCCTAGAGGGGCTGCTCATAATTTGTTCTCACCTATTTTTTTAATGCCTTAACAGGATCTCATTCTTCTAAAAACTGGCATGGGAACAGAGGGTGGATAAGCAGCAGCTGCATGCTGGTAGCTCTTTACTGCAGTGCACGGTGCCATGAGAAACAAACAAAGCATACAACCAATAAACCTCATGCCAGTTTGAGGGGATGTACCTCAGACTGTGAGGTAAGTCCTTCTGATGAAGGACACTGCAGTCCTGGCCCCTCCAGAGCACAACACTCTGCGAGACCTCCGCCAGGACCAACATCTGCAGCCACCTCCTCCAGCCAGGCCTCATTCAGTCAAGTGTCCTGTAAAAAAAATTGGACAATGGACTTTACAAGGATTACACTGGATTTTACAAGTATACAAAACAACAAACGCAAAGAGAATTGGAAGACTGTGAAGAGAGTAGAGAGCAACGGGACAAATTAACTTTATTTAGCCAAATTGTTGAAAAAAATTAATTATAATTGCTTTTATGGTTTTTTTTGCGCTGTGTAGTTGATTTTGTTTTCTTTGGATTTTCATTGTGATCGCCATTGTTTATCAGAATTGTTCATATCTGTTGTAGCGTCACATGTTTTGTATTAATCAAAGCAAGGACAACCTCAGTTATGGTTGTGAGACACAAATTCCAAAAATTCAATGGCATGAAAACAAAGCTTGTTACTTTCTGATTTACATCACCTTACACAATGGAAGAGTGTAAGGCAAATAAATAAAATGTTCAGAAAAACTGATCACACAGATTACACGTCTTTACAATCGTGATCGTGTTACCTTTTTGATAAATGCTTGTAAATCTATATGCTGGCCTGTTGCAAAGAGTGAATGATGGAACTTCTTCTATGAGAAGTAAGTTCCAAATTAATAGTTTAGTGCATTTTATCAGACTGGTAATCAATCAGTTAATTCATAATCATTTACCCTTCATAAAGAGTGGTGGGAAGAACATTAATATTAATTAAAGTTAGTATTTATTATCATCTTTGATTATTCTCTCTTACGTCACAGTACATACAACTGAAGT
This sequence comes from Dicentrarchus labrax, assembly GCF_905237075.1. Classification (NCBI taxonomy): domain Eukaryota; kingdom Metazoa; phylum Chordata; class Actinopteri; family Moronidae; genus Dicentrarchus; species Dicentrarchus labrax. Next base: position 26,444,715 of record NW_026136705.1, on the reverse strand, counting down.
CTGCGAGAGCTCAGGCCACAAATCCAGAGGACAGACATTTGGATTCAGCCTTATTTTCTCTCCAGGTGTCATCAGCCAATTGGCTTCATCTAAGAACTCCCGATCCAACACCTCATTGGTTGTTTTCTGAGAGAACCAATCATCAAACAGCACTTCATACACAAGAGCAGACTTCAATCAGGAGGCTGCCGCTTCTCTTTCTGCCTGAGACATTGATGTGTGGATGAGCTGTTGGCACTGTGCTTATTTATCTTTGTTGTATAATTGAGGAGGTACATGGTGGCGGTTAGGGCTTTCACACAAACATGCGGCTTTTGTTCAACAAACAGGATTTAATGGTTGGTGCACTCACTGTAAAGACTTTTTGTAGTCAGTTAGGTCTTTTGTTTGGGTTTTGTTTATAGAGAAGGAGATCAGGTAGGCTGAATTTTGTACTATTAATTTATTTTATTTTAGGAGGACCACTTTGCTCAGTCCTTCACATTTAGATAACTTTTTTCAATGTAAATATTGTAAATAGCCAAATAAATACTGCACATTTCTGTTTTCTACTTTGTCTCCGCCATTCTTTCATTGTGTTTGCTGTGTTACTGTTTCCACTTCCCCTAGTCCACCTTGGGGACATAAGAACATAAAACAACAGCATATGCATGAGTAAACATTGCCACATAGCTCTGATGCAGAAACAATTTCAAAGCATGAGTAATTTGAGTGGTAACTTCAACTATCCCTTTACTAGAACATGGAAATTCTACAGTTTCCAAAGATACAGTGTTATGTTTAGGAAGTCTATATAAAGCCATTGTCAAGACATGTAGAATATGTCCATTTTAATAAAATGGAGCCACCATTCAAAACATGGGTTTGAATATTTCACTAACGTCATACAGCTTTTACGAGGAGCTAGAGCAAGATGATAGATAATCTATATGATACTGTCAGTGGAATAAGATGATTTTTCCAACACTGAAGCTACAGTGAGAATTTTTAAATTACCTTCTAACGGCATACAAGCTTCCTGCTGGGAACCACACACTGTCACAGCTGTTAGCTGTGTGGTTTCCAACAGAGTTTGCAAATATGGAAATTATACATTAACTGTTTCCTAGCCTGTAAAGCGTATTGAAGGTGGTCTGTTTCCTACCAACAGTTTGAAACCACACCAATCATGCTGGTTGGTAACATTCTTTGACTTTCTTTGACGTTTTTGCATAACATGTTAAACAATACCCGGCACTTAAATCAAAATCCACCTGGGTCACTAACACTTTTTGATTGAAATACAAAGATATGTGTGACCAAATGTCACTGTGGTCTGAAACTCAGCCATATTACGTGGGTGGTTATAATCGCTCCCATTCTATCTGGCATTTTATTTCACAGACACAAATATCTGTGATAAATTAAGACTTTCAGCTCTTCCTCTAACACTCTGCTCAGACATTATTGTTATCGGCTGGAGAATAAATCACAGTGGCATGAAGCTATTCAAGTTGAGGGCAGAACTGAGAAGAATTAAAAGACCAAAAGTTTGCTTTTGCTTTGCTTTGCACTGTCTGATGCACCAACACTCAGCTGTGAACACTCCTGGTGGAACATGCAACACATACAGCGTGCTCACACCTTCAATGCCTCTGAGACTGGGAGACAGACAGTGACTGAATAAATGGATGAAACAATGAAGAGGATGCATAGGCTGCCTTTGAAATAGTTGTTTGATTTTGGTGAAGCTGTGCCTCTGCACTTGTAAGTGAAAAGCTCTACAAAGCGAGGACAGAGCAACAAATGTAATCTGGGAGAAGACTGTTTTTAAAACCCAACACTGTCTCACTGATGCACACACCAGAACACACTCACAATGAAACACAACAGCTCAGGCAGCTACTGCTCCTTGGGGAGTTATGGACGGGAAGTAAACAGCAATGAGTTGTAGCTGTCGGGGAACTGAAGGTCAGCTGCACTTTGCTTTTATGTGTCCATCAGCCATAAAATTGCTTCTACACCATTCCTCTTATCTGCTGACCTAAAGTAGGTACATGTTCACTCCATTATGTCTGTGATATACATGTATGTTTCATCATTTATCCCATTAAAGAACTGTTTCATAGTGCATTGGCGTGATTGCTGTGGCAGCATAAATCAATAAAACAAGAGGGCTCTTGTTCCACATGTAGCCTCTGTAAAAGACCCACTTCCTGTTACCTGATACAGAATGAAGGTTTCTGTCAATGAACCTGGATCACAACTGCATAAAAGGAAGATTAGACAAAACATGTCAGCCTGTCAACTATAAACATGAGAGTTAGCTAGTGATTGGCACTGATACAGTTTAACAATTATTATTCAACAGTTACAGGAGCTAATGCTACCATGTTTTTAAAGTTTATGTCTGTTTTTCCAACTTATTCTGACATACCTACATTGATTGTGTACAGGGTATCAATAAAGTATCAAAAGAAAAAGAAGTAATTCTGCAGAAAAATTACCCTTGACTGGTCTATTAATATATATTATATAATGGATTGTTCATACAAACTCATCAATGTGTAAGCAGCATTTTAATGTGTTGTAACTCATTTATACACAGCTGGGTAGTAAATCTGAGGGGCTGCGAGATGATTCATGTATTAATGGGGTATAGAAGAAGTTTGGGTTAGGTTAGTTTAGAAGTTAGAAGATCAGAGGTTTCTCATATGTCATAATGATTATGTTGTGAAGCATGTTCTGCAGTCTGACACTGTGTCAATTTATGACAGCACAGTCGAACCACACTTCCTCGGTTATGTCCAGATGGCTTCAGACTTCCATTCAACTGTTCCAAACACGGCAGGTGTGAAAGCACCTTCATTCACCAATGAGAGGGATTAGACCAGTCGGTCACACAAAGAAAACATGTCTGCTCAATGAAAAGGCCTGCGGATTGTTGGGATTTTATCTGTTCTACTTCCAATCTCATATTCCCTTATTGATTCAGAGGCTGCTGGTGGTAGGAATTTTGTTATCAAAAATAGTTTTTATTGTGGCACAGGAAGACTACAGCTTTGTTTTGAAAATAGGGCAATCCTTTCCGTAAAAATACTCTTAACAAGCAGTGGGTTGGCTAACAAAATAAAGGAATCCAATTCTGGCAAATTGCAAACAACTGCGATTACAGGGTTTTACATCAACTGAGGATTGGAGAATAAACCCTAAAACCTAAAAGCCACCTTTTCCTCCCAGTGTGTGGCTTCCAGTCAGGATTCAGGTCATTCTCAAAATGCAAAACCCACAAACACACGCACAGAGAGGCAATTACACACAAAAGTATGGGCAGAGCTCACCTGCTCTTTACCAGTGTCACAAATGCGCAGATAAAAGAAGCTCCAATGTTAAACTTTCAGCCTAAAAGCTACTAGATTTCTTTATTGCCAACGTACAGCAGCCTTTCAAAGAAAGTTCAGGAATGAACACTCTCTTCATGGCATGATGAAGAAAGCCTTTTAATGATTGAAGAACCAGCATCTGTTTGTAATTTCACTAAAAGTTCAACTTCCTATTCAAAAACACTTTGATAGATATGAAACTGAGGGTGATTAACAGGAGCCAGTGGAGTGCTGTCTTTACACAAGGTGTCTGAGGGTATGTAGGCCAGTTTACCAGCTAGAGTGACTCGCTGACTGGCATTCATCTCACAGTTCATCATCGGTGTGGCTTGTAGGGTGGCTGTCTGGATGACTGTGTGGCTGACACAGTTCATTCTGTCACTTTTTACTGAACGGCTGGCTGGCTGGTTTTAAGTGAACAAGCTGTAGCACACACAGTAGCAGCTATATATATATATATATATATATATATATACTGTGTATATATAGTATATCACTTAAAGGTCACCAGTGTGTAACATGCACAACTAAGTTTTCCTGAGTGTAAAATCACCTGAATTTAAGAATTAGCCTTAATAGCATAAGCCCTCCATGTATCTACATGATCCCAGAAGGGACAAACCAAACACTGGCTTTAGCTGGGTCATTCATGTTTTGCAGCCACCACAGTTTCTCCTTTGTGCTTGGAAGGGCAGGGTGAAGCGAGGGAGTTGCAAATTGCAATTACAGTATAGATGCCACTAAATCCATGCACTGGACTTTTAGTCGATAAAATTGTCTGGTTTATTGTGTAAAAAAACAGTAATGACATTAGATATAAGCTTTGAATCCATTTAAGATGCCTGAAATGTAAACATTTTGACATTTTATTTGATAAATGAAACATCATGAAACTGAAAACATGTTGGTGGAAATGTGGTCAGTGCAGTAGCCAATAACCAGATTCGGAAGGGAAAAAATAACAACATAGAAGCATATACAAATAAAAGTGTCATGGCTCTTTTCCAGCATGCTTTATTGCAAATTTTCCCAAAACAACCACTCCCAAAGGTGACACCATCCTTCAAAGGGCTGCTTGTTTATTTATAATCTAAAGTATGTGGCATCAAAACAGTCAGGTTTCTATGTGAGAATGCTGGCAAAAACAAAACATGCAAGCAATAATTATTCATACATTTTTGTTGAGAGGACTAGTATAAAATGGTTTTAATAAACCAATGTTAGCTGGTGGTTTTTCACTCTAAAAACTGTCCGGGGTGAGATTCAGCACCACTGACAGCGACAGCAACCATCAGCATTGCTTTTGTCAAATTCAGAACCACAGACAGCGACCACCTACCAAAGCCAAGCAAAGAAAGGTGAAACCCTGACTGAATTTAAAAACATCGACACTACATAAATACTCAGATTTGGATTTTAAACAGTTCATAATCTGACTGATGTTCAGAAAGTCAGAGGTTCCATGTGAGCACCACAAAACAAGAATAAATATCTGCTGCTCCATCGTATTTCAACAGACTTTTCTTGGGATGAAGCATACAAAATTGTTTTGGCCTCCTTATGGATTATGACAATTTAGTTTTCAAAGACAAGAATTGTTATTTATCAAATATGCTTTGATATGTCCAAAACCTTGTCAACCCAGTATCCCAAGAACTACTACTACTACTTCCATATTGGAGGATTCTGCTCCTCCGATTTACGTCCAATACCATCCAAGTAGTGTTACCTGTATGTGGAAAGGAGATGAGTAAGGGTGTGGGGTGGTGGATGGATATCATCCCAGCACATCTGAATTTCATGCAGGGGGCCAGAGTTTGCATCACAGCCTTGAAATGACTACGTTAGTTACCTACGCTATATACCTTTAAAAGAACAGTTTGGCATTTTGGGAAATGTGCTAATTTGCTTTCTTGCTAGGAGTTACATTGAGAAGATTGATACCACCCTCGTATGTGAATATGAGGCTGGAGCCAAGAGATAGTTATCTTAGCTTAGCATAAAGACTAATAAACAGGGATAAGCAGCTAACTTTGCTCTGTCCAAAGCTAACAAAACTGGCTACCAGAACCTTTAAAGCTCTCTAATTAACACATTATATCTTGTTTAACCTGTACAAAAACCAAAGTGAGAAAACAATTGTGGTTTTCCAGGGGTTGTGTGCAGGACTATTTCTTGGCCAGCAGCAGTGATTTTCTCTTGAACAGATTAAACTAATTAAAAATAATGAGTTAATTAGCGAGCTTTAGGGGCGCACTCTCACATGTCAAAGAACAGAAACTTTTCACACTCTGTGCCTGTGGTGAACGCAGGAGGCAGCTATTTGGTATAAGCTGTGCCTACAAACCTATAGACTATATTTATTCATTTATATATATATATATATTTCTCTTGAAAGGCAACATTAAGGAGTTAATGAGCCTCTGGAATGCCTCTTCACCTCATCTGATATCATTTAAAGCTATTTGAATGACATTTGGCGTGAAAGAGTTATTTCCTTTTGCAATAACCGTTCCTCGCACATACATCACAACACACAGGCGCTACTAATAATGGTCGTACACTTCTTACTTTACGTGTGGTGGGGGATTATACAAGTAGAACAATCCAGCTCACACGTGTCCTTCATTACACTTCTATTTGAAAGTGCCTCTCATTATTCCCCCTGCGGGGAAAGTATGCAAATAGATGCACAGAATGAAATACAATGTTCTCTCAACAAAGAACGAAATTAGGGGATAGATTGTTAGGATAATTATTTGCGCATTAAAGACAACAATTACTTGAATCACTGAGTCTTGTCTGCATACAGACAGCACTGTATTCATTCAATCAATGTCACGTGTAACACTGTCGCTGTCACTTTTTATTGCTTCATTTATATAAAAATAGTAATTTCTCTTCATACAAACTCTTGCACCTCTAACAGTAAACCCTGTTTTCTGTCAGAAGTTTGTAGGAGCATCTTATGTCTATTTACTTCTCTGATCTGGTCTGGGGGTCGTACCAGCACAACCGATGTGATGATGTTGAGGATATTTTCATTCAGCGAATAGGCTTCAGTAATATAACCCACTTTTTGAGGGACATTAAGGTTTATTACATCATTATTTTGTGATTGAAGTGATTTGTTGTGCTACCAAATGTAATCCACAAATGTCAACATCTGTTTGTCTGTTTAGCTGTATAATCAAAAAAAGACGATTAGATGGATAATTTAGGAGAAAGGAAGCACAGGGACATCCGTGACAATAACCACTGTTGTTGTATAATAACAGGAGTTGAATGGAGGATAATGGACAGCCTGGCTCATCCAGCTTGCTATGTTCAGGCCTGACCAGCAGCTGTGAGGGACAAAGACCAAAAACCACAATGGAAAACACAGAATCCTTAATAACCATAATGTGTGTAGCTGTTCTGGACAGCAGCTTATGCATTAATTTGAGAAGCGTCTGGCAGACTGACCCAAGCCACAAAAAACCACTTTGACTGTGTGAGGCTTAAATGATGGTGACGTCACAGCAGCCAGGATTAGCTGTTCCATCACCTCTGAAGCCAAGCAAGCTAAAAATAGACAGTAGATAGCTTTTTTTGTACTGTATGAGACTGCAGGATCACCAGCACTTTCATTTTAACCAATGAATGTAGTATGAAACTGTTCTTAAGTTTCTATCTTTTACTTCTTTGCAGAAAACCATTAATGAACTAAAAGCACAATCTTTACCTTACCTTAATCAAATTGTTTTTGTTGCTTAAAACCTTACCACATGTAGGACACCAGATTAAAACCCTGGTCTCCGGTGTCAAAGTCATGCCATACACACAACTTGCATGAAGTACAAAAACATATAAATTTCAACACAAGAAAAAATTATGCCAGTGAACATAATCCAGGCAGCAACCTCTTTTTATCTGGCAAAATGTATCTATATAAATGTCAACCCTAGGTGACAGGGTTGATAAAGAGGGTACGCAAAGAGTTTGGAATCTATGTATCGCCCTTCCAAAACCAAATATACAGAAGCCAGTGTAAGGAATGGATTAAACATGGGGGGTCTTTGCAGATACAACATACCAGTACGAGACACTAGACAGATCTACAGGTTACCCAGTTCTCTAATCTGGTGGTTAAGGCCACAGACGTTTTGGTGTTCAACGTGGTGTTCATTAGTATTTGTTTTGCTTTTACCCTCATGGTTTAGTGACATCATTAATTATGTGCCTTTTATGCCAAGTCTGAGAAAATAATGTTTTTTGTTGCCCAGTGATTGGTCCTGGTATTCCTTTGTATTAACAGCACCACAGTCTTTCCAAAGCCATATGCAAGTGTTTAATCTTAATACCTAAAAAGTAGTAAATTAGTTGTAGAATATGCTTGTTTACTTTTTGCCAAGAGTTAGATGAGAAGATCAATCCCACTCTCATATCTAACCTTTAGATAAGCAGAAGAAGAGCTGGGAGCCAAGAGATGGTTAGCTTAGCTTAGCATAAAGCATAAAAGAAACATGAGAAAACAGCCGGCCAGGCTCTGTCCAGAGAGGCAGAGAAAAGGGGTGTTACAGAGGAGGTGGGTGGGCGTGATGACCATTTTGTTAAGGTTAGTGAATGACCAAGGTGAAGGTTTATTGTGACCAATGCTGACTAACATACTATAACATACTGTAGTTACCATGCATAGATATTGCCAACATGAATAAATCATCCAACTTCAGTCTTCTGTCTGGTGAGAGGGCTGCTACTGGTTGTGATGTATCACCTGGTCGATTTTTGTGGACTTGCTGATCCGAGTCATTTTTCATTTCCAGTATGTCCCTGGGGACGAAAGGGAAAAGTCATGTAGCAATAACAATTTTGGCAGAAACTTTTTCTAATTTCAACCAGTTGAATAGCATAAATTTCTTAAGGGGCTGACAGTGATGATGTGATGTTTTGAAACATCTGTCGGTTTTTCCCTTTTTTAATCTCAGTTTCTTCTCAGTGTTTATGAGGCGGTGACATTTGGAGGAAAAACCCATCATGATATCATTTTGAGACATCTGTTGATATTCGTCTTTGATTTACCCCACACATACACACACCACACACACATGCATGCAGAGGCTGCCATTGTAAATCCAGAGCACAGCGTGGCAATCCTTTAATTACACAGCTCCCAAAGTTCAATATTTCTGAGGCCATAACTACAAAGGAAAGAATGAAATGTATAAATAATGAATTCGGCATTCTCTGTGATTAAAGCTGAATATCAAACCAATCAGACGGTCGTTGCGGCAGCTATCTGATTATCATTCTCAGACTTTTTTCTGGCTGGAGCGAGCTCACTTTCGGCAGCTTTCATGCTTAAAACACCAGGGAAAAACAGAAGTGAGGGGGAAAAAATAAGCATGAAATATTTGTTATTCATGAGTTCATTTTATTCAGATTTCCCACTGTGTGATAGTTCATATCTCGGCCTAATATGGTTTCATGCAGACGAGTGTCTCGAGTGAGGCCCCGTAGTTGGTTTTGTCTGTGAGGGAGACAAAGAGATGACTTTGAACTATTTGCACAGAAAGTGCAAAAACACAAAACTCTTTCACACTCACACTGACTCACAAGGTCACGAACACAAAGAGCAGTGTCAGATGTGGGCTTGCATCACTTGACTTAGATGAATAACAGATAGGAGCTCAATTTAAAACACTTTGTGTTTGCACTTCACCACCTCTTCACCTCTGTCCTCCCACAGCACATGCCTGTCTGTTTGGAACAAAAAAATTATATTTAAATTCAATCAATACAACTTCATACATTCTCTTTATTTTATTCCTTCCCTCGTTCTCACCGCCTCTCTCTGTCCTCTCTCGTTCTTTTTTCCTCCTCTCTAGTTCTCTCCCACCTCATCCACACTCCGACCTTCCCTCTGCTGTTTTTCTTCTCCCTCTGTTCCTTCCCCTCTCTCCCCATGACTCAGAATGTGTCAGGTGTAATTATTCAGACTGATGTTTGTGTGTTTGGATGACTAGAACATGATGACTTTATATTATAGACCATATCATTAATGAATTTAGTTGATTGCAAAGATATGCTGTCTGAAATGTTCCAGTCATGTTTTACTAGTTTTGAATGTCAAATCCTGCTCTCTATACAACAAACCCTAGCCGAAACCACCACACGAGTTCAGAATAGTGTAGGAAACAATGCTGTCTGTGAAAATACTGAAGACAATAATTTTCCATTAAAAATCCAAAATCCAAATTATTTTGCTTTTACTTTTGATTTTAAGATGACTAATCTGGCTATAAATGCTTTGAGTGTCTTTTACAGTGTAACCCCTAAATTCTGCTAGCTGCTCACTCCCTCCCAGCAGATTTAAAAAATGAGGCAATGGACTGCACAGGAGAATCATATAGGGGGCGTGTCCTTGTGGTTACAGAGAGTATGATGCAGGAGGTAACACCAAGCAGACTGACAGACTGACCACTGCTCAGTGGAGCAGGAATACAGCTGCCGGTAGTCAGAGCTGTACTAGTACTTACTAGTCAATTTCAGTTATAAAAACTATAGTTACCTACCCAAAAAATAATTAGTGACAATATTACTCTTACTAATTTGAAATCCAACAATTCAATCACATCCTTGGATACATTTTTGTAATCGCGGAGGAAACTAGTTTGGAAGATGGAAACGCTTACATTCAGCGACCAGAAATATTCCCTTTACTTTGATTTTAACAAACAAAACTGGATTTCAATCGTCAGTAGCCTGAATTTTGGGGAGAAGGGGCACAATTACTAATTTTGGAGGCAGTAGCAGAAAAGTAATATAACTAGTAGTGTAATTAATTACATAAATAATTCCTGTTGGCATTACTGTTGGCAGGGAGTAATTATATTACTTTTAACTAGCCCAACACTGCTCTCCATGCTAGATCGAGAGTGCAGTTTTGACAGTCGCTATAAAAGCCCATTCACAGCCATTTGTGAAACTTTCTGTGTGGTTCCTGTGTTGTAACGTTAGCTAAGCTAGCGGCTCAGAGAGGTTTACTCTGCAATGTCTGTGGGTGTCAGGCTACGGCCACATACGGGCCACGGTCTGCAGACAAGAGAGAGGTTTTATAAGAGAGGGCAGGGGAGGGGAATTGATTGGGGATGAAAGCTGTCACTATATAGGCCTTCCTCCAGAACAGCTAACTTGCTTCTGGATTGGCATTTACTGTATATATAAAGAAAACAAAGAATTGTAATAAAATAATAACAACAACTCAAAATAATTGAAAATGCTTTAGTTATAATTGCTGTATGGCACTAGCCAAGGCCTTTACTGTCTTATCTTTCATTGTCTGCCATATTCTAGTGTCTTTTTAGGAGAAATGTTTTCATATTACCATCTAAAAACCTGCTGAGGAGGTTGTGTTTTTCCCGTGGTGGTGTGGCATGCATAAGGATGCACAATGTTAGACACACTGCAGCCTTCACTCAGCTCAGGAAACAACGGGTCAGTAGAAGCTTTTATCTAAAAAATTAACTTGAAATTGAGCTTCACATCCTCAGATAGACATCAGCAGCAGCATCTGCCATACCCATTAATGCTGTTATTTGTTTAGAGACTGATGAAGGTATTAAGGCAGCAGTGGGGAGGAAATAAGTTAGCAAATGAGAGGAAGGTCGGCTGTGATCTGCTCGTTTTGAGACAAACAACGTGGAGAGAGGACGTGCAAGATTGAATTTGCTGCAAATAGACTACAAGGGTCTTTATTGTCAACATCCCAGATCTCAGGCCTTTTCTTATTTACCTCATACCAGTGCACAGATAATCAAGTTAAATGTAGAATCACAAACATCCTGGCTGCATTTCCTCTTTACCCAGATAACAACATCATGGCTTCCATGTGTCTGAAGCCATCAATTGAACTGGTGACACTTATTTTCTTTCCCACCACACACGTCACATTAGATCTGCTGCCTCATGGCTACAGTTTGTGATCTATTTACGTCACATTCATTACAACAAGATGGAATTTGAGATAATCAGCCATAACAGTAAACATCTGTTTTGTAATGTAAGGCAATCAGGATGTAAGCACATATGGAAATTAGAGTCAAGTGTTTTTAATGTTTTCATTTCACTCAGATTTGAAAAGACATAAATAGATCTTTAAGGAGAAATAACTAAATGCAATCAAGCCATTTTCACTGCTGCTATATAACTGACATTGTTAGTTTACCTTAACAGACAAAGGTCTCTACAGGGGAGTTGTTACTAGATGAAATCAGCCAGTAAATCAGAAAGTTTCATTGTGGCCATAGCAACAACACTTAGTGACTGACAACATAAACAACAGCAGGACTAAGAATACACCGCCACACGACACACTAATTACTCATTACTGTCTTAAAGTTGCTTTACTTATGACTCAATGGAGAATGTTATAACATTACTTTGGTGCTGAAATAACAGTTAATTAATCATCCAAGCCATTTAGCAAGCAAAAATGTCTAACATTGTCTGGTTTTAGCTTTTCAAATTTGGATTTGATGCTTTTCTCTATTCTCTATTTCTCTATTTTCATCATTGTGAATTAAATATCATTTTTTTGGGATTGTTGGTTGAATAAAACAAGCAATTTGACAACATCACCTCAGGCTCTGGGACTGAACATTTAATGTAAAAATGTATCCAATTAATCATTGATAATGAAGATAATGATTTCTTTCAGTCTTGTATTCCTTACTTCTTCAGATATTTCTTTATAATAAAAGAAACCTGTCTTTAGTATCATGTTCAGAATGCATTTTCAACATTACCTGGAACAGGTCACAAGACACAATTCAGTGCATTGTGGCATTATTCTGTTGAGAATGATGTATAATGTGGTAGCATAATTCTGATCAGGTCAGTAACTATAATGTATTTTCTGAAAATCCAAACATGTTACCCCTCTGAGTTAATGGTTACTTTTTGATGGAGATTGCCCAAAAACTTGGACCTCCCCGTCTCTCCATCAACTCTCTTGTGTACATGTAAGCTGTCTGTCCAGTGATCAAATTAAAATGATCTGGTCAGCACCGTATGAATTTAAAAATGAAGCTATTAAACACATGGCCTTCTACCAGTAAAAAGTAAATTAAATGTAAATGTAAATTCAATCTCCATATGGTTACTTAATGGAGCAATGAGTTTGCAAATAATCAAGTTAACCACAAACTTGACGGGAACCTAAGCTTTGGACAAAGTAATATTTACAGTAGATTAAAGTTAATTTGCTATGCCATTTCCATTCGTCCCTTTATTTTATATGTATTTGAAATTGTGAGAAATGTTTCAAATCAATACATTTTTCAGAAAATTTACTAAATTAGGTCCTAAGCTGTAATGTGACAAAATAGAAAATAATGGAAAGTCGGTTTCTCTCTAAGCACAGCAGCTGCTTGTTGCTGTTTGTTGCCACTCTGTATTTTGCTAAGAAATGTTGATCTGTGGCTTCCTTTGGCAGATAAGTTTGCTGTCAGTGCCCAGCCAGCACGAGGATTTCATTTTTATTCTGTGCCCCAATTAGTGGTGATGGGACGCTGCTCTTCAATGCAGCCCCAGCTCGTGATTCCGACGGATAAGACGGGTGTATTTTTACATAAATGTCGAGCCAGCACAGCTTCCAGCTAGACAGTCCAATAAACAAATGGTTGTGAGGTTGACAGCCATCTGACAGTTTGCTCATCACTGCCATCAGAGAGCGAGCAGCCCCACGCTGTGTCTGTAATCATCTGACAGGATCTCTCCACAGTAGCAATCAGACACAGAGCGATTTGAGTCACAAGGCTCACTGTTCTCCCTCAGACTCCGCACAACTCTTCCTCTCTGTCTGTGATCAGGCTGTTTTAGGGGCTACACACATCGATAGTACTGTACGTGTGCTCACTGTCTTCTGTGTAAGACCGCCTTGCATGAGTCTGTAATGATGCACACCGCTCTATTTCATTCACCTTTTAGCTGTGTCCAACAAGGTATAGGAAGCGTTCAATACCAAACTAGCTAAAGTAAGTGATTTTGAAGTGATTTTAGAGACCAGTGTTTCCACTTGGATCTTTTCCAGCAGCTGTGCTGTTAGTTTTCTTTTGTCCTGCGGGAGATATTTAGTGCATCCGCTGACACCAAGGTCTTTAGACACATATTTGTACACAGTTGTAGATGTCTAATTACGTTTAATAAAATGCTTCAGGAGCCACCCTGACAGCCTTTGTCCTGCGGTTGCTCTTGCCTGTCTTCCTCCTTTCTCCCGTCCTCCTCTCACCTCTCTCTCTCATTCACTTTCCTGTACTACCTGTCATCCTTTCTAGTAATGGAATACATGAAGTAAAGTACTTGATTAAGATGCTCCTGCTTGGCATATTCACAGAGGAGACAAGATATTTGCCTAGCAAAATAACAGACTATCCTTAAAGACAAACAAGGTAGCACCTTTGATAAAGGGTAACGTAGTAGTAGTAGTAGTAGTAGTGACCAATAACAGACTGCTAAACAGTGTTCGATTTAAAATACTTGTCCCAGACTCGAGCAAGATTCCAAGTTAATCACATCCTGCTTTTAAATGCATATAGGAGAAAATGCATTCTTGATGATGGCCCTGGATGAAAAATCTGGGTCACCAAAGTTATTATAATTCATCCTGAAGGGGATTTGAATATCTGTGAAAAATGTCATTGCAATCCATCCAATAATTGTTGAGACATTGCACCCAGTACCACAAAAGCCCACCTCATGGTAGAGCTGCTTCACTCACTGACGATGGCTCTTCTCATTTGATGGTCTAAATTTGGATTTTTTTTTTCAAGCACTGACATGACTAAAACTTACATCATTTACTTGTTAGTATAGTGTCATCAATTTAGCGGCTTAGCTGAGCCAGCATGAACTCGAGAGACGACGCTGTAAAGACGCAGGGAGCCGACATCAATGGTATTCGAGGAGACACCTCTGATCCAGCCACGAACTGGAGGGAGACGCCGGAACTGAAATGCATTTGAACACAAGTCGGTAGAGCAAAGGTACAAAAACGGATGTGACATTTTCTGTTATCGTTGCTTTGCCCACACGTGTCGCTGTCAGTTCGTATCTGGGCTGGAAACCCACTGCGTCCTGATGTAGATGTGAAGAGTCATCCACAGAAATTAGATATGAGCGGTGACTCTGAATTCAGCACGAAGGCCTGCAGTGAGAATGAAGCCGCATGTCTGTTTATTCTTAGAATATTTCTACAGTCTGCTTGCCTTTATCCATTTCATACTTTATCTATGTGAAATACTCCTTTTTTATGTCTCTGTCTAATCTCGACCTGTTGCTACCGTCTTTCTCTGTTTCCCTTTATGTCCCCCTCCTCTTCTTGCTATGTTTTTGTTTTTTTATCGTATGTCTTTGTCTGTTTCTCTGTCCTTTTCATTTACAGTCCTGTCATAACATTGTATCTTGAATTCATCAACACTTCGAAGTCTAACTAAAAATGCAGATCCTTATTTTCTATCATTCTTTGTTCCCTTCTCTCTTTGTCTTTAGGCATGCTGCTCTCCATGTATTGGACTATTTTGCTGGTTTTTCTTAGATTTTTGTCAAAAATAAACTTACAGGTGGTGGACTTAACAGTTTTTACAGCTAAATTAATTAGATAAAACTGTAGTTACTGTATGAACAATTAATCTCACACCATATGCTGTTTTACTAAGTAATGAGGATTGTGGGTTGAGAAGATAAGCAATTAAAAAAAAAGATTCACCAGTTCCTTCACATATGGGCAAAACTAAATCAACTATTTTGCATCAGCATCCCTCAGCTGCCACCGCTGAGCGTCAATTAACTTTTGAAATCAACTTTATTTATATTTGCTGAACATTATTTTGGAAGCCTTTCTACTCTCATAACTGTCTTCTGATGGCATCATAATTAATGCCACAAAGTCTGCAGCAAATCAAAGTCTGAACTCTGCCCAGTCTCAAACCTGGCTCCATTCTAAACTTGGAGCAATGTGCATGGTCATAGTGTATCGCGGCACCTTTTCATATGCCCCTCTCTCCATCAGTCTGCCCACATCTAATTTTCTCTGCTGTCCATTATTATCTCTCCTCTCATCACCGCTGCTCAGCAATCTGCCCATCTGCTCATCCCTCACTCCGTTCTCTTTTTTTTTTGTTTTTGTTTTGCCACTTCAATCTCTTATCTATTGTCCAATGTTCAACTTCCTTTAATAGCTTCGATCTAACTTTGTCCTATCAATAGTCTGTAAGATAATCACCTGTATAATTTGAAAAGGTAATTTAAGCAGTCCAGGCATATAATAAAATAATCCTTGAATATATACATTTACACATGATATTATCCAACAGACAATATTATGATTATGAAGAGACAATATGATGATCATAAAGATATGAAGGTTTTTGTACGCAGGTTTTTGTATGCATTGGCTTTGTGAGAAACTGCTGAGTACAGCACATGATATATTACAACAGTAGCATGGAGAGAAACACAGAGAGGGGGAACATAGAGAGGCAGTTTATTTCAGTAATTATTGAGATTATATTGTACACTATTAGAAAATAATTTTGGAGCTCCCTCCATATTATTAGAATATTATGAGCCAAACTCAAATTCACAACAACTTCACACATCTGTAGTTGGGAATCCTGGGAATTTGAAGATATAAACATAGTTAAATGGGCCAGAGAAGGATGTGGAAGTGCAAGTAAAGGTAAAATTTTAGTTTCTGAGAGTTCAGTTAAACTCATTGTATCAAAGCTCAGCGATTAGGCAACTGAACCTGGGTTGCTGGAGTTGAAGCTGCTCTAAGACTAAATCTCCATCCTCTTACTTTCCGAGCAGTATTTAAATGTCAAACTACTTCCTGTTTTTAGTCGTGTCTCCTCGTAATCCTTTCATGCCGGCGAAAAGGATTACTCACTTCTCAAGACATTACCACATGAAGACGTAATACTCGTTTCTCAACATTTCGCCATACTCTGCTCAGTGTAGACACCCAGACTCAAACACAATGATGCTCTTGCACAACCTAAACTTTATCTCCACTCTGCTGTTTTTAAACAACCGGGACAATGATGGATGTCATTTCTCTACATAGCTGCAGTTCCAGCAGGACAAGAATCAATGCAAAATCACTGGAGACTCATCCTGCTCTTTGTATCCCTGCCACAGCACAGACACAGTGACCTCAGCATGAGAATCACAATGGGCCCCATTCATCAATCACAACCAGTTGAAAAAAAATCTATTCAGCATCAGTATATCAGAGTGTGTAATGGGTCTAAAAATAAATGTTCTGACATTTATTTAATCAATGCAAGGAGATAAAACTCACTTTTCTTGTTGTTCTCACCTTGGAGCTGTAAACTCCTCAACACCCACACTGCAGCACAACAGATCATTTGTGGAAACTTTGAGGAAACTTAAGGCACTCCAAGGTATATTTTCAAGAATGCAGAGGTTTATTTATTAACCGTTTTAAACCATTTTCAAGTGCCTGTTTACTTTTTTTTTTCAATAGGCAGGTTAGGCAGAAAGCTGCCATTCAATCTCGGTTTGCACGTAATAAAAACCCTCAGACCCTCCTTCCTCTTTTAGATGTATTGTGTCAGGGGGTGAGGTTGTAGTTTTGAGGTCTCTAAAGGACATTTAAAAAAAATCCAATATGTAAAACAAGACTCGATTACCAACGGGGGACACCTGTCCCCTAAGCTCGAGCCTGACTTTGTGTAGTGATTGTAACCCAGTTCGAGAAAATGCCTCACTAAGGCACAATATCAATGGGCATGATAAGGTCCTGCTCTGATACCTGACCCCAAGGTTTTATGGAGGGTCCCTGTTTCAAAGTCCTACTCAGGTCTAAGGACTGAAACGCTGTATCTTTAATAAAGTTTATTGCAAAAAAAGGACAGTGTGTGGGAGTTCTTTCTTCTATTGCATATGGATATTTCCACCTACGCACTTCTCAGCAAGAAAATGAAGGTGTGCATGAGCCTTCACAATCAATATTACCACACAACAAACCTGTGGCTACGGGATATGAGATTAATTTGGCCAAGCATGCACCATATGTAGCCTAATATACAATTGTCATGTGATCTGTTTTTAAGATATCTACAGGTATCATGCACATGCCCATATTGTTTTGGTATTGTCAAATCACAGTAAAGCCAGACTACTGCATGTCTTGAGCTCAGCTTTTGCTACAAAGGATGACCCCTGGAAGAAAGTATTGATTTAGCTCAATCAGATCTTTGTTGGACCAATCAGCAAGTGTTTAGATGGTAATGCGACTCGTTTCCTCTCAGACCGCCTAAATTGCCTATTTTGTGTCTCTGGTGTTCTTAGAAACTGATTTTTGTTGAGAATTTAAGGAATATTTGCAGCCTTTTCCAAACAGCCATTAAATTTTAGTTTTGAAAATCAGAGGCAAAGACTTATTGCAGCTAAGTACGTCATTCACTTACAGGAAACATTGATGTCTGGAAGAAAAAATGTAAAGTAGTCTGTACAACAGATGCTTCACAGTTTGTAGAGTTAATATTTTAGAATCTTCTAAATTCTGACATTATTTCTAGTTAGTAGGAGACTAATGACATACTGTGCTGTCTGCTACCTCATATTATCATCTCATAAAGTTGTTCTGGCATACATGTTAGCAAACAGTTGCACAGCCAGCAGACACAGAGCAACACTAGCATTCATTTGGAGTTGTTCTTCTGGCCACCTGGCAAGTGCAAGTCCAATATTCACTCTCCTTTTGGCTCAATGTTGCTCACTGCCAGCTATTGGGGGAAATAGGTGGCTCTTCAGCTGGTAAATGCTCCACTGTGTTCACCAGCTAACTGCTAACTTTTTCTGTCTCCTGTTTGGTGCTGAGCAGGTAGCATACAGCAGGTTTATCAGAGCTTTTCTACTTAAACAGCTGCCTGCTGCTTTTGGAAACCGGGTTAGGGAAAGCAGTAAGAGTGTACCAAAACAATGAATTGAAAATGAATATGGCCCCAAAAAACTCAGTAGAGTCAAGAAACTGTGGCGTTCTGTGATAATTCTCTGTGGGTACATCTCTAGGTGCAACACATTTCACATGCAACACTGTGCTTAGTTCAGATTTAACCAAATTCCTGTCCAGGATTTGAACACAGAGCAAGGGAAATTGTGGGATTGTGGGATAGCATAATTGTGGCAGGCTATTAAAACTGTTCTGCACTGGGGAAATATTTAATGTTACATTCATGAATGGCACCAAAAACACATTATGTTTTATGGGTATATGGACACAGATGTCAGCAGTTTAGAGGAAAACGGAACAGAAGAATACCAAAGGAAAACTGCAGTGTGGACTAGCAGGCATTTTCAGCATCACAGTTCTAATTTAACTGGTGTATGAGCTGCAGAGAGGTAGAGCATGGACAAGAACACCAATCCCCGGCTGAAGTTAAAAGAAAAAAAGTTTTTTCTTCTTTCTCATGAACAGTGATGTTGTGCCTTTTTTTTTTCTCTCCAAGGCTGCTCTCACTAACAATGAATCGATGAGGACGGTGTTGCTTCGGCTCGAGCTCGGTGTCGTTTTGAATTTCATGGCCGACCTGTCTGTCTGTGGAGCTTGTTAGTTTGTTTTAAAGCGAGGTTCGGTCGGCGATGTATTATCTCTCTGACTGGGGTTGTATTATCCTTCACTGACCCAAGACCAAGATAACAAGACTGTGGAGCAGAAGGCTGATAGCTGAGAGAAAAGACGAAGAAGAAGGGAGAAGGCATGAGCCTCAAACGCAATATAATTCAATCCGTATTTTCTTTCTTTTTATTATCTTTGCTGCGTTGTTTTCTTGTTGTCTCTTGGATTATTTAATCTCACACTGAGGCTGTCTTCATGTTTTGCTGTAGTGAATACAAAAAGCTCTTTTGATGATAGTTGGACATGACCAAAGATTCAGATTTGTTTCAATGCGGTCTGCTTGAAATCACAAATGTCTGGAGTTGTGTAGCTCTGCAGGTACATTTCATAGATTACATTCAGAGTTATAATGCCCAGTGTCCCTCTGCTGTTAGATCTGATCATTTTGTCACCTTTTTGTTGGCACATAAAAAATTAAACACTCCAGCAGCATTTTCTGCAGACAACATACTAATGGGAAAAACTCAGAACTTGGCATGAATGAGTTTGACTGGCTTTTCAGAATCAGAAAGGTTTATTGCCAAGTAGGTTTTCACATGCATGCCTTGGCATTTTGAATGAAACAAACACATAGTAAACAAGATAAATTGACAGCACAAAATGTGGAAAATATGCACAACAAAAGTTACCATTTGCTTTTTGGCTCTGACACTAATACACACAGTATTAGTAGAAAAGTATGCTTGTTTTAATTAAAAAACAAATATTTTATAACGCGAGTAACCACCTAAAGCACAGGTAAGGGATTAGTTTCAACAGTGGGCCAGTAATTCATTTTGTAGTGTTTTATTTATTCCAAGAATAAATCAGATCTATAAAATGGGTTATTTTAGGATTGTATCTGGAGATGGTCATCTTTTTAGTTAGGGCTTATGTTCCTAAACGGCTATTGCAAAAAATCATATGCTAATGCATGCTTTGTGCTGCATTACAAGAATTGAAATGTAATTCATAGGTTATCCAAACATCAAACAACAAAAAACCTTTCGTTGACCCATAGGCTGTAATTTGCCTACCACTGGTCTACAGCCATGCTGGCACTTCTGTGAGGCTGTAGTTTGCATGCTGATGGTAAAATTTAGCTCCAGTTAAGGCTGATGGGAACTTTCAAGTAATAACTTCAACTTTCACCTTTAGGGCTTGTACACAGGAGGCACTTTTCAGTCGTCTGTCTCGCACACAACTTACAGAACAGATAAGTATTGGCAGCAATGGAATATAATATGTATTGGTATGTTTTCATTCGTGTATAATAACCTGGAAATGAATTACCTTTGAATAAACCGTTTTCATCTACAGAGTCTGCCACGTTGAAGTGCCATGTTTCTACAGTAGAGCAGAATGGACAGACCAAACACTGGCTCTGGTTTCTCTTGCACACTGATATTTAGTTGGTTGCAATCTGCAACTTCACAGCTTGATGCCACTAAATCCTACACACTGGTCTTTTAATCTCAGAAAATGAATTTTTAAGTAAAATCATATCTGATAGGAATAAACTTGTGAATCTGATGAACAAAGTAATGAAAAATTGTTAAGATGCCCACACATTTCCTTCAACTATCCTGGTTTGAGTCCAACAGCATGGGACTTTTGCTGCATTTCCTCCTCTTCTCTTCCCTAAACTTTCCTGTCTCTCTCCATTTAGTTCTCTCCCATGATGGAAGGAAAGCCAAAAATAATCTTGAATAAAAAGCAAAGCAAGTTTCCCCTTGCAGCCCTGCAATTGAATCTGTCAAATCCGCCCTGCCCTCGGAAAATGTGTGCAACCAAAACTGTAACACACTGTCATTGAAACATCTTTCCATTTTGCTGTGTAATTGGAGGGAGCTGTGGGCCGAGAGAGAGAGAGAGAGGGAGGGTATTAGTGAATTATGGGAGACAATTGGATTGCCTTTTTCTTTTTATAATAGGGCTGAGCCCAATAAAGGAACTTAATGGATATCTTCAGTGGAACACTGTGCTAATGTAATAGCCTGATCTCTGTCCCAGTTACAGCTCATGAGTCTGAGGGAATGCTGATTATTTGCTAATTAACTGGAAATAAATATGAATGGGAAAACCATTATGCAGAAAAATAACCTGTGCTGATAACATCAGTTTAGTTCTCATACACTGAGTAATGTAAAACCGTAGTTTCAATAATAATACAATAAATAAAAACCAAAAAAATACAATTTAATTAGCATTTTACTGCTAAACTGTTCTCACTTTACTGTGACTGTGTAATTATGTGAAAGCTCCAATAACATCTAGGCTATAAAGGGTTCTCACAGTGTACCAAACCAAAGTCTCCTTCTTCTTTCAGAGCCGCTGTGATAAGTTGAGCATTATGTGACGTCCCAGGAGACTCAGAGAAATGGGGCAACTTGCAAAAGCAATATCACTCCAGCCACGAATAAATCACTGAAACCTGAAAGCTATCAGAGTTAGCGGGTTGCCGGGGGAAATGATTATGGGATTAACGTTTGGGGAAAGTGTGTTTTTGCACCATCAGTCACAGAAGCGATTAAAGTAATACAAAACCTACAACAAGAAGTGACAAGGGGAGGAAATTAGAAAGCTCTGGGCAGCAGACGTTCACGCTGAAGTTATTTAGAAGAGACGATCGCGGCTGGAATGAGCAGCCACTCTGTCCACCTGGTGCTCTGCCATCTCCGCTGTGGATGGGTCGCCGCCTCACACAGATTATAAAAGCTGCTGCAAATTCTCAGTTGGAAAATGAGAAAAACCTCCATGCGTTTGGTCAAATTAATGAGATTTGTGAAATTTGGTGACATCTGTGAAGGCCTTCACTGTGAGGCACACAAAGGGTTGAGTATATCTGAAACAAACTAGGTGTCATAAGGCGTTGTCAGAACGCATTTGACTTGATGTACAACTGCTCTGATTGGCCACATTTGAGGATCTCTCCTCAGTATTCTAGCCTCTTGCTGATGGTCTTGTTTGTTTATGTCATATAGAGGCATCAGTATCAAACTGAGACAGTTTTACAACCAGTTAAGTAATGGTACATTTTTAAGTACACAAAAAATCAGCAATAAGAGTAAATGTAATTTGTTACTTGGTGAGAATTTAAACTATGTGTAGTCTACAAAAACAAGATTTTCAGGGGGGGTGTTACTTGCTCTTTTGGACATGTTTTTGAGTGTTTCAAATTTTGTTGTGTACACTTGTATGCAAATCAAGCACCATCTTTACCCAAAAAATTCCACGGTGGAATAAAAAATATGGTTATTTCATGCAAACACTGAAGTTTGATTCCACTTCTGAATAATTTCACAACTGAGGCTTCTGCATGTATGTTTGCATTACATCAGTGTTTCCTCATGGTGAAATAAAAACTAATTAATATTCAATGGGGTATTTTTCAAATGGCTCAAAATACATGTGACTGGGGCATTTAAATACACACTGACAAACAATTTTCAGTTCTCAGTTTGTGTTTAGACAGTGATTGGTCACTCTGCAATTTCAGCTCAAAAATGTTTTGGCTGCTGTCAAGCCAAATGGGCAGCAATAAAAAATGACAAGGATATAAAGGGGAAAAGAGAGAGTTCAAATTTTTATTTCTGTCCCTTGCTGTTTTTTAACCCTGCAATTGCTGAGCGTGCGTCTCCTGACATTTTATGTGTAAACACATGAAGAACTACAGGTTCTTTTCAGACAGGTTTACTTGCACCTGGACAGTTGAGATTTTTTCAACCTCAGCCAAGACTGAAAAAGAAAGAGAAATCAATAGAGGGCTGTCGGGCAGCATTTAGTCAGCAATCACAAGTGCTTTGAAAGGACATGACAAACCGTACCTGTAATTTTATGGCCAATTTTAGATGCAAAACAGTAAACATACAGTATACCTGCTTGTTCGGGTTTGAAATAGTCAAAAGAGGAAGAAGGGACGCTTTTTAGTTGATGCTCTTCCAACATGACGGCACATGCTCACAGAGTAAGCATTAAATTCATCACCACAGACCGGTTTTCATCCAAATATAGAAACCTTTTTATTTTACAATTTCAGCAAAAATATCATACAATTCCAGTTTAATTGTACAGTTTGTTAAATATCTAAATACACTTTTACAGTTGCAATGTCAGTAGAAAAAAATATTGGATATTTTTCATGAGATACAAAATTTACACTTCCCTACACCAAAATTCACACACGTTACACAACATTGTGTGACTGACCGATGCTGGCCGTGGACATTAAAAACCTTTGCTTTTATAAAATGACATTTCTTTACATTGCTCAACAGATTTCAGTCTGACCACAACAACATGGGGCAAAAAGAAAATTCACCAAAAAAATGTGTGTATTTTTTTTTATCACAACAAAAAAGGGCAGCACATTTACAAAGGCCTTATCCCATAAACTGTGGAGAGCATTGTGAATACAAGAACAAATGTGTTTGTATGCTTGAACTGTATTTTTTTACACGGTTAAATGGTTATCAAGGAGTGGATACACAGTAATACGAGGTTTTAATACTTTACCACAGTGGATAAAAGCTGGAATAAAGCAAATGTAAACTGTCACCATTAAGACTCTTTACTCGACCCAAGTTACAGTTTTATGTAATAAAACAAACTTTACATGTGCAATGGAAAGGTACAATATACTCTGATAATTAAATACTTTCAAAAGCTTATTCAATTAAGAAACTTTAGGGATACTGTTAGCAACATCTTGGGCAAAGCTTTTACTCAGAGAAATCATTTAAGTAAAATTTTTGCAGCGAAAATCTATTGTTTTGTTTCTCTTTTCTACAGTTCAAATGAACTGCCCTGTAAATAGATGCTTGGAAGATGGACATTGTGTAAAACAAAGCAGTGTCCACAGAGGTTCATATCACTTCTTTGACATTATCTAGTTTGCTTCAGTTCCCCTGAATCTGTTCCACAGAGCAGTTCATTATCATTGTCAACATCTGCCTCTGTAATTTCAGACTTACAGACCAGACTTGTAAAAATGGTTTTCCCACATAAAACTAAACTCTGAGAAGGGGCTTGATGCATTCTTTCTCCCCTCACTGAGAGCCTTTGTGTCTGAACCTCAGTGATATCCAGATGAGGAGTCTGTCTGCATCTTTTATTTATATTATTTATTAGCTCCGAACTGGCAGTGGCTGACACAGCGTTAGTGGTTGTGAAACATGTAATATCTGCTACAATGTTACAGTGTGTTCACATTGTCACAAGGTAGTAAATGGGAGGAAGCTTGAGGGTCCGGTTTCCATCCAAAAACTGCACACTCCAAGTCTGCTGTCAGAACTTTCCCTATGCTAGTGCAACGTCTCGCTCTCTGTGCTGATAAGCCCACTCTGCGCTGGAGGTTCCAGGTGTCTTTGCCAGTGGCATTTGCAAGACAGCGACTGGCTTTTGAGCTTGTTATGCACTGGATCTGTTCTTGCCCCGGGGTGCGGCTGAATATCAGATTTTTAAGGAAGTGTATTCAGTGAAGTCAAGGTCTGAAATTTCAGTAGTCAAAAACACAACACAAGGATATTTTTGAATAAAGGAGATCCTTAAATAAATATAGACTGAACGCAAGCCTGATACTGAGAGCTGTGGAATTAAATTATAAAATATATTAAGTAATTACTGAGGTGGCCAAAGTGGGAAAAAGGCCAAAAGTGTTTTTTATGAATTAGAGCTTGTATTGTGAGATAGCGCTTAAAGCTGCATTAATTGATATTTTTTGGCCACCTGGGGGCAGAAGAACTCTCCAACAAACTGACAGACACAGACCCAACATAATCACCTTATAATGTTGCTATTGTTAGCCACAATAAACTTTGAAGTCGTGTTGTGTTTCCAATATTCACTCTATATCCTCGCCTCGAATGTTCCACTGTTTCCACCGCTGCTTCTGCCGGTCTGCTCTTTGGTGCTGGGCAGGTGGTATTCAGTGGGTTTATGAGATGTTATTTGGTGATAACAGCTGCTGCTGGAAACATGTAGCCGTTTGATTCATTGTTAATATGAAATAAAATTGATTAGTGCATCCTTGAGCATGTTCTTGGTGAGTTTAATTCAGATGTCGCACATGTTTCATCATAATGGAAAAATAATACCAGTGTCTCAGTTCAGCCCAGAATGTTGCCTTATGTATCCAACTCTCTACATAACAAGCAAGTACAGTGTTTGTGTCAAGCAGTCCTTCACAATAAAGTTGCATGATTGAAAAACCCAGATTGCACTACTGATCTGAAAAGAACTTTTAAACATTTTAAAACCCTCTTATCGTGGTGCAAAGAAGAAATGTAAGAAACTTGAATGGAATCAGGGTGTATAAAGGTCAGATGGGTGTTTAGCTTGGTTCTCTATTGGAAACTTGGTTACAACAGTGACTCAGTGTTCTGCTGCAACAATTCACACTCACCTCTTAACAATCTGACAATTTACAAGTTGTCCAGGCGTGTAGCCAGAAGGTCAGGGGGAAAAAGACACAGAGAAACCCTGAACTATATTCAACACTCTGCAACGTCAGGATTTTCACAGAGTTGAATAAAATGATGACAAATAAACAAATAAAACAAGATGTAAGACTGTCATTTGTCAGATAAGAGACATACATGATGGGTGGGAAGTTATGCATATACTGTTAATCACCTTTTTTATACACTTTGCAACTTTGGTTTTTAATTAAAACGTCTGAAGAAAAGTAGACAGCTGACTAAAAAGATATCTAATGGATATCATAGATTTTCAATTAGCAAATAAAATAATGGTTGAGCCAGTTTCCAAATCCATGGAAAATACTTGTTCTGCTTTCAGTGTGAAGGTGGCATCTTGCTGACCAGTACCCACGACTGTATAAACCTACTAAACTTGCTTTAGTAAAGGATTTTCCCAAAAATTCCTCTTAGGAGTGAAGCAGCAGTGTAATGTATTTGTATTTTAAATAGACTTAAAAGATGAATAACTAATTTCAATGCTCACCAGTATGGATTTTGAAGTTTAAACTGTCTATTTGAAGAACTTGTTCTACTTTTTGATGGAAATAATAAAAATATAAACATTAGAACAGCTACTGCTCTAACTCTGCTCTCCAGCTAGGGACTCCTATTAATTGTAAAGGATTTGTGTTCACAAACAAAAATGTATGACTAAAGCGTCTTAGCTGTCGATAGATGGATGTTTAAGTTCATAATGATATAATGTGCAATTTCAAGTCAGGTTTTTTTGGCAACTTTCTTGCTTTTACATATTTGTGTTTCATACTATTTATTACTATAATCATCTGGAAAGGTCTAACTTGCACAACAAATGTAAATTCTAATGTGACCGAGCAAGTCTGATTTGTGGCTTAAAAAGTACCTCGACTAATGTCGAGGATCTGACTTTTTAGTTTTGGTCTACAACCGACTAAAATCTAACAGAGCACAATACCTATAAGTGATGATTAAAACGGCACACACTGTACATTGTTCTGCTTCACATAATCGGATTAGAGGAGGGTGCAGGCGACAGACCAGAACATCCCAGAACATCATGTCGAGCAGGATTTCAAACTAAATCACCATCAGCTGAAACACAGTATGGAAACAAAAGATGAAAATAAATTTCTTTAAAAAAAACAAACAAAGGGGATTTAAAAAGGTGGTAAACAACAACAATTCCCTTTCCCATAGAAATTCCTTTGGATTGAATAGGTGGGAAAAAGAACACAACAGCATCATGTCATGATTCAAATAGAACAGAGGGCTTCTTAGGGCTATAGTTAACTTTTCAAGGCAGGAGGAAAATATGGTGGAAAAAAAAAAGCTCTATTCACAGCCAGCAGTTACATGTGTGTTCATCGAGAAAGCCGTTAGAAGAGTCGCAACGCCGGTGATGCCTTCGATGTCCTGCACCAGAGTCGAGGTCAATTCATGTTCAGTTCTAAATGAGATTCAGGAGATTCTCAGTTTCCAAGAAAAGTCACTTCCTGAATTGAGTGAATCGTCCCCTACGCTGATTATAGACACCCACACACACACACACACACACACACACCTACACACACACACACTTTCTGTCCTCTTCCAACAAGGCACTAAGATTTCATTCAAGTTTATCATTACACAAGTGCTTTATGCATTTTAAACCCCCACATTTGTCTCAATCCCAGAGCTACCTCTGCGAGCCTATCCAGAGTAATTCCCCAATTCGTCTCCCCTCCTGCTCACACTGTACGCTAAAGTGATGTGTCAGCTCGGCAGCCGGCCAATCAGGCGGCCCTGCTGTGAATCAGCTGGCCTGCCAGTCACATAGCTAGTCATCCAGCCAGGCGGGCAGGAGTCGGTTTGCGGTCCTGCCTGCTGCTTTGCGCCGTGACGTGACCCCCTGCTCGGCCGTGTGCGACGAGGTCGTTCCGGCGACTGATTGGCGGAGTCGGGTTGGGAGCGGCAAAGGGCACACAGAAAGCGAGGGGAGAGTCTGAGAGGTGTGACAGCAGCTCCTGCCCCCACCAGCACCATCATAACAACAAACAAGCCCTTAGCCAGCAAGAGTTGGACCGCACACACCCTGATGCTCGACAGCGCTCGCTTCTGAGGAATAACGTGGCAGAGTGACAAACCTGCAGACAACTCATCGATAAATACAGCGAGGGAAGAACAGTGCAGAGCAAAAAGGAGCAAGGGGCATTAAAAAAAAGACTGCCATCTCTTTCCCTTTACACTTTCTTTCTGTTAACTTCCACCTGCTACATTCAAAGTGGCTGTGCCAAAATCGGCCACAGACAGAGAGAGGGAGAGCCAACCGGGGGAAACTACAAGCCATGGAGGGCGGGGGCGAAGGAGACACGAGGGGAGGATGAAGGAAGGAACAGAGGGTGGATGAGGGTTGTAAAGGAGAATCAATTCACCAGGTGATTTTCAGAGTGGTTCTGCCTGGCTTCACCCAGGTGTCAGGATGACTTTGGCTCAGCAGGAGCCCCCCTCTCCCGCCGCCCCCCCAGGGACATTGTCAGAGCTGGAGAGACATAAGGGGATTTGAGAGGGAGAATGAAGAAGGTGGGCAAAGATGCAGTCATGCAGGCAGATAGAGACGGACGTGCGGGCAGAGGCGGAGTGGGAGAGACAGGGAGGGGAAAGAGATGGAGACAGAGGATAAAGGTAGATAGACATAGAGGGGGAATAGAGGGAACAGTGAGGGAAAGAAAGGCAATAAATAAAGGCAGAGAAATTTAAAAAAAAAGACAGAAATGAGAAAAGAGAGGAGAGGAATGTCCTATAACTAATCAACAGCAAAATCAGGAAGTGAGATGGACCCACCACCACAGCGGTGCTGTGACAGAACAAATGCATTTCACACACAAAGTCACTTTTAAACACACACCCATCAATCAGAACTCAACTCAGTCTTTCGTCTAATGGATGTGTTTAACCAACTTCCCCCACGGTATCCCACCCAGCCTCACACTGCGCAGCCCAAGAAGAGAAACAGCTGTCACCTCAGCGCCAGGTAAATGGGGAACTAGAGTAAATGTAAAACCCGATTTCACAGCATCAGCAGCAGCAGCAGCATCAGCAGCAGAAGATCCACGTCTGCATGTGTCAGGAGTCTGTTTTCTTTCTGAGGATGCTGCAGGGCATTAGTTGGTGCCCTGGTTGAAGTGCTCCAGCACGGTGGCGTTGGTTCTCTCAAACAGCCACTGCTGGTTGGGGGAGGAGGGGTCGCACGTGTTCATGAAGACTCGCCGCTCAGTCGGGTTGCAGTCGATACAGCTGTTACTGACGGGGTGATACAGACTCTTATCCTGGAAGGACGGAGGGGGGGAGAAACAGGAAGAAAAAGGAATGAAATAAGGCTGTTTTTCTTTTTAAAATTTCCCATCCGAGCATTTAGCATTTATAAGCAGTATATTACACGTTTATAACCAACTAAAATGCACTTATTAGCAGATATAAGGACTTTTAAATGTTTATTAATGTATTTTTCATCAACCTTAACTTCCATTTATGAAGCATCCATAAAAGATAATGAATGATTGACAAATGGTAAATGGCTGCATTCATACAACGATTTTGTCCAGAACACTTTCAAACCGTTAGTGGTTTGAGTTTACTTCCTGTCCACATGTAAATGAGTGGATTAGTGGATGACTCAAACTCCTGAGCTACAGCTGCCCCCAATATATGTATATATGCATGTGTAACATACATGTTTTATATCAATATAAAATACTTAAAAAGTATTATATATTATGTTTATTATGTGATGCATAGTCATTCAGCTTAACATCACACTACAGTTTGTTATAACCAATGTATCAAGTGTTTTTATACTGCTTATACATGCTAAATAAGTGGGGTTCAAGTAAGGGGTTGCAAATTTAGGATTGCACTACTGAGATATGTTTACAGACAGGCTGATATATCGCAGGTTAGATAGCACTTCTGATTCTGGTCCTATATGTATTTTGTGATTGCGTTTGGACAAAATGAAAGAAACAATATACCCGCTCTTGTCATGCACAAGATGACTGTGTTTTTTATTCTGTTTTAACTGAGTTGCAGGGTTTTGGGGAAGTGTTTATTGTAGAAATCTCTCTGTATTTCTGCTGTCTTTATCTTTTTGCTTCAAACGGTTTACTGAGGCAAACAAGCTTGTTTGTGACACTTCATTAAATACAAATGTGGCCTCCTGTAACTGAGCTTAAATGCATAACAACAGCATAATGAGGTCCTATGAATATCCATCAGCTTCAGGGTAGATTCTGTCTAAAATTGCAAAACTCTGTAGAATGATTAAGTACCCTTGAACTCATTTATTTTATAACAATTATGTTTAGAGCTTTGTTGTTTTGTACAGGAAGGAAGGAAGAGAACAAAAAGTTCAGAAATAGAAACTGACACACAGAGATAATGTGTTTAAAGCTTGGGCTTTGACACTTTCCTCTGCCACTTTCTCTCTGTTTGGAGCTTTGTTGTTTTGTACACAAAGAAGAATGGAGCGGGAGAACAAAATGTTCAGAAAAGAGAAACTGACCTACAGAGATAATGTGTTTATAGTTCGGGCTCTTACACTTCCCTCAGCCGTACCTTTCTGTAGCGCCACAGCTGGTTGCCTTTCATGCCGTGACAGTCGTACAGGGTCACAGGGCTGTTGTGGGAGATGGCATCGAAGCAGACTTTTTTAGTGTGCATGGGATCACCCACCCGAATGTCCTCTCTCCAGCCGAATGTGAACACCTGCAGGAAATAAATACGTTCTTTATAATGCCATGTTGAAACATTTAAATTCTACAGCAAAGGGAGATATGAGAAATGGGGTGCTGATCAGTGGGAACGTTCTTAAACCCTTCAAGTTTCTCCAAAACAGCTGTGGTCTTTTCCAACCACTTCAAGCAATAAAGCACCAAAATATGTTCTGTTTTGTGTTTTCCAGTTAAAAATAATGTGCCTCTATTTTGGCTTATTAGTGTAATGAAAAAAAAAAGAGTGGAGAGTAAAAATCTCAAAGCAGGAGAAACATTTTCTCTTAATTTAAGAATATGTATTTTTTATTTTTCTTCTTCCCTTTAAACTCTGTTTTTGACCCTTGCCCTCTGTAATACCCCTCTGGGCATAACTAAAGTTTTACTCTTCTAAAGTGTCAATGTTACTCTCTCTGAGTGTTGCTGTGGCCTCATCATTTTTGGCTGGGTATTGCGTTGGTTATACTGGCTATTATTATTAATCCATTAAAGTGCTGCTGTTTCTCTCTCTAAGAGTTCATCTGAGGATCAGAAGCGAGTGTAGCCTCAGTGAATAAAAAAAAATCTCACTAAATAGGTTCATTAGGACTTGCAAAGGTTGCTGGTTATTTTCTAGGTGAATCAAGGTTAAACGTGTTGAACTGAAAACACCATAGCAGATAAATTATTTATATTCTGCCTGACTGTAGCGATAAAGATGACACATGGTTGGGGATCCACCAAATGTACATTTCAGACACAATGGCTTTACACTTAACCACTGAGAAGACAAAGAAGTAAATTATGCAAAACTTTGTAAATTATTTCTGAGGAAGGAAATGCATTCAACATGTTTCACAATGTGTGTTGGTGTGTTTGTTTGCTTATGGGAAAACTGCACAGGGCTTCAGGGATTGTGCTATTAGTCATTGTGGCATCTGAATATATATCTTAATTTGAGTATAATTCCTGTGGCCATGGGTCTGTGTTTGTCACAGACCAAGAAACAGCAGATAAAATGAATATTAATGCTCAAGTACTGAGTCTGTATGCATGTTACCAAAGAAACAATATAATAAGCGCAATTTAACAAAATATACTGTATCATATATATTATGATATATGTTATATATGTAAGTCCCCTATACAGTGTGTGCAGAAATTCCTCACTAACATCTTCAATGATCATTAAGGACTGAAGCAGCTCCACAAACTTAACTGGTCATCAATATTTATTTATCTAAAAACTGCAACGAGATCACGGTGAGTTATCACACTCAGGAGAGTCTGAGACACTTTGATTGATGATGTCCTTAATGATCGTCCGTTTTTTATCTAATTGTTTGTCACTGTCGTTCCATTGATCTCAACGTTGTATTAAAAATGACCATGATGAACAAGGCAGTCAGGACTGATAAGTGGATGTTTCACAGAGCCATATCCTTTTGCTTTGATTACATCTGTCATATATTTCTATCGTCTGCGAATAAAAAAAAGCTCCATTATTTTTCTGTTGTTAAACAAAAAAAAAAAAAAAATATATATGTAATAAAAACTCTGAATCCCGACATACAGTGATATACATGTGGCCATCGTTCCTCCAGCTCACAAAAACTTTCTGAATGACTTCCTCCACTCCTCTTATGGAGAATCAAAAAACCCTGACAAGGACAGCTGCCAGAAGGCCTCCTGTGATTTGCACTGAATCCATTTCTCGCCGGCGCCGAATACAGATTGCAACTGTGACACAGATTAAACTACAATGCATCTCCAGATTAAAGCAATTAAACTGTCAGAGCTCTGAGGCGCAGTATTTCAGCTGCGGAAACAAAAGGGGACATTCAATCCATTAAGGTTGTACTATGAGCTCGGCTTAAAGATCTTCAGCGTGACGTGTGAGAACAAACAGACTGCTTTAGAACAATGCAAAGATAATGAAGCAGCACAGTGCGCGTATGTTGTTTACGTGTCCGTTTAAGTTCATTTGACATTAATGTGTGTTTAGCAGAAGAAATACGATTGCTAAGGAGACAATCTATCAACAATGGTTAAATCTCATTAGGAAAAAAAACAATTCTTCTTGGGATGGTGTGGTCGAGTGGTATAAGAGTCTGCCCCTATAAACACATTTTTTTAAACACGAGGCAAAAAGTCTGCCAGGTGGATAAAACAAGAGCCAATCCTAAACTCACCTGTGGAAAAACCTACCCTGACCACATGTACATACATTCCTTTTCAAAACAAAGGCACCCGATTCGAAAGAGACTTGAATACAATCAAACCCTCTAAGAAAGAAAACTTAAAGATAATTAGACCAGATCCAAAATGTGGTCGACCCTAGAGAGAATGCCGGTAACAGCATGATGCTCAACCAATTAACAAGCAGCCTCAGTCACAAAGAGCAGCAAGATATCATTTTTCTGCCCTACACCGGTAACAATCATTGTCGGCCTTAAAAAGTGTCGCTTTCTCCTGTGGTGATGATGATGATGATGATGATGATGATGATGATGATGATGATGATGATGACACATCACATGATCAGAGCTGAGGCACTCAGTTATCACACATATTGACACATAGACATTAGACTTGCTGCAATAGAACACGAGGGACTGGACCAGATTAGACTGATATATATTTGGACCCAGCCCAACTTGGTACCAGGTCAGGTCTCGGTTACTAGGAAGTGGACCCGTGAAGACCTTCTCATAGCACCTAAGCAGTGCTCATGACGCTAATATCCTTAATAATCCACTGAAATTCAATACAAGACAAAAAAAATACAAAAACCTGCATGTATTTATAAATTAATTAACTGTATTTTAGTGTCTTTCAGTTTAATTTGTGCATGTTTTATTTAATGTTGTCTTCTCTCTTAAAGTTCTGTTGTAATGGCCAAAGGACAAAGTAATACTTAATTCCTTATTAAGGCCTGGCTTTAAATTTCTGTGTCTTTACCAGAAAAACAGGCCTCAAGAGTTTGAACTACGCTATTTATTCATAGTGTTTTTAATTTTTTTGCTGCTCACCTGTCCGTGGCTCCAGCTCACCTCGCCCCGCCCCTTCACACAGCTCTCCAGGCGGATGGGACTTCCTGATACAAAGTGTTTACTCTCCATGCACATGCCACTGCCCACGTTACGAACCTACAGCACAAACAGCAAAGTCACAAACGAGGACACAAGAGATGCTCGGCTGTTAGTTAGCAGACACGGTCAGCATTCATACGAAGATAATTAGTATGGAAGTATGGAACAGTGACTGGAGGTTCTTTTATGAAACCATAATCACACAGGACATTACGCACAAAAAATAGTTGAGGCATACTCTTAGGTTGGTTTATTTTGGGAGGGAATAACATGCAAATTATTCTGTGACTCACATTAAATAAATGGGCTCTCTCATCCCTGAGTGCAATCAGACTGAATTTCCAGACAGCAGCCACATAGGATAGACTGATATGATTATTAGAGCCAACTGGCCCAAATTTTCTTGACAGATTATTTTAGAAGAAGCGGTTACTAATGGTCCTGATCTTTTGGTCCCATGGTTATATTGAAATTACTTTTAAATGGTTAACTTAACAGTGTATTTCTGTCTGTGCTTTTACAGCTCACAGGAAATATCACAAGAAATAAAATACATGAATTCATAAATATTCAAAGCTTGGCTTGGTTCATGACAAATTATTTTCTGTTTCATGCTGACTTTACCTCGCCCCACGCTGCAGCAGGAGGCTCCACCGGTGGGTAGTGTTTGGGTAGGTCCCAGGCCACCTCGCTCATGAACCACTTGAAGCTCTTGCAGTTGAGGTGGTTCCTCAGCTCCTTCTGGGCTGTCATGTCTCCCGCTGACAGGTGGCGGTACTCGGGCCGACGCTGGTACACGTATTCAGCGTATTCGTCCATCCACACCTCTGCCACGCGCTTCAGATTCTGAAATCAGAGCGGAACAAGTTTGGTTTTCATTCTACATTTTAGACAATCCAGACTAATATCTCGTAGGAAAACAGACATCCAGAGATTCCGGGTCTCACCCATGAGCAGATGGAGGAAGAGGAATACTCTAGAGGAAGAAGAGTTTGAAGAAGAGCAATGAAAAATACTCGGTTAATATTTGTATATTTGTCGTGTAACTGCCAATGATTGTTGATGCTAAATAAAACTGTGCCAGACAGTAAAAAACAATTTCACTTGAAAGTCCTGCAGTCAACTGGCTTGTTAGCAGATCTTTGTGCTTCTGGACATCAAGTCGTCATTGAAACACAGACTAAGCCATCATCTCTACATCTTGCCATCTTTGATGTTTTGATTGATCTGACATGACAGAATGATCAAAGCCACTCAGCAGAAAGGCGGCCAGTCATCTCACAGGAACTGTCATTGTCTCCCAGAAGGCGAGAGATTAAAAAATAGAAGCAACTTGTCTCTAGTCATGAAAGCAGATACAACTGAACTCAATTATGAGATAATTTACAGGGAGGATGGCTTCAGAAAAGACGCTCTTTTCCCCTTTTACTCTCTGACATGTTAATTATAACAAATGCAGCTTATCACACTATTTAATGAAACACTTGACTTTTGAATTCTGAACCGCACAGAGCCAAAAAACCGATCAATATAAAGTAAATAACATAGTCTAAACCTATATATTTATTATATTTAGTTGTTCCCCAGATTTTCCACAAACAACATATGTCTATGTGCAGTACTGGGAAATGTGTACACCGATCAGCCATAACATTAAGACCACCTGGGCACCCTGGTGGTCATTATGTGATGCAGCCTCATACCAACAAGCTGTGATGCACTGTGTGTTCTGACACAGTCAATAAAGCTTAAAAATGTCTTCAAAAAACTTGTCTGCATGACCTTTTAAATGTTACAAAACTCTTGTAACTTGAATGGCTTAAATGTGAACACCAGTATATATAGAACTGTATAAAGGGAAAAATTATGAAGCAGGTTGCAATTCTGTTTCACTCCATTTTAACACAGAGAAACCTGCAGGTTTGACCACTTCCTGGGGAAAATCATCGGCTAAGGACGCGTCAACTGTGTGAAACAGGTGAGTAAAAAACAGACCATTTTGACTTTAAGATACAGGTAACAAAAAGAAAAGTGTCAGAGAGAAAATATCCTGAAACATTCTATATATGGTACAGTTTATATATGGTACAGTTTGCCTGATTGTGTGTTAGTAATGACACAGGGATAGGAAGTGTGCTTGTTTTTTTTTATTGAAAATGAATGCCAGTGAAAACATTTACTGGCATGGGAGCTGATTTTACGTTTGAGAAGTAGCTTTTTCGACTCTTCTTTAATCTTTAAATGTCTTTTTATGACTGTGTTTAAACTGCGTGACAAGTGTTTTCACTAGACTACAACAAAAGCAGCTTGAAATTAAAGACCTAATAATATATACACCTAATAATATTCAAAAAGTCAGACATTCGGTGACAATGTCTCTTTCAATCATTATGAAAGTATCTAATTTCAGAATGAAACTGTCTAAGTGGAATAAAGAAGATAAGCAGGTGATAGAACTTGTAAGCAATGACAACTGCAGGGCAGACAGCTTCCTCAACAGGCTCTTTAAGCTCAGACAATTGCAAACATGAAAGATTTACACCTGAGCAATGGGAAATCCATCCATCTGAAGCCTGTCAAGTGTAAAGGAGTAAAAAACACAGAGCCTGTCAGCCTCTGAGGTACAGATGCATGTCTGGGAATACAGATGGTAGCAGCCTTGGAGGTATGGATGGTAAAATGAATGAGAATACAGGTTCAGTGAGCCTCCAAGGAAAGTATAAATACAAATCTTCCGGCCTTTGGAGGTACAGATGTAGAGGAAAAATGCCTCCAGCCACACACACACACACAGACTCCCAGTGGCACAGCTCATTGCCTGCAGCGAAACTCACACCCTCCAGGTGAAGTGGAGTTCAGTGATTCTCTCTTCATGTTGACTGGACTCAGGGCATCTGTACTTGCTGAAGGGACTCACCTGCTATTGTGGTTTATAAAATAACCTTTAATTAGGCGATAGAAAACAGTTTTTCTCACCATGGAACAGTTATGTGGATGCCTACACAATCTACAGCAGTTAAAGAAAAGAAAGGAAACGAAAGACCTGGTGTTTTTCTTACCTCAGGCAAAGAATTGGACCATGACTGGAGATTCTCTTGGTGAAGCGTAACTAAAACATTAAACTAACCAAACTCCTTTCTGACTCCCCTTAAAAGAGCACAGGACAAAATCAATGGTGCAATCTCCTGTATGGGTATAGATCCAAAAACATGGGTTTTCATAATGTAACTCTTGCAAACTACTCAGTTTGTTACACTTTCTGTCTCTGTAGGTTCACCGTAAAAAGAGAAAAAAAGGGAAGGTGAAGGTGTAAACTGTGACTATTCTTTTCTATGCTATAAAACAATTTATGATTACAGTTTCGTCCTTAAAGTCCTAGGCAGATAATGAAGCTTCATGGTTAAAACTTCACCATCTTATGCAAACTTTGACTCAAATCAGCCTTCCAGCTTCGCTTTTCTTCACCCCCATCAACCTTATCTCTTGCGTTGTATAAAGCTCGTCTGTTTTTGGTCTGAAAGCCTGCTGGCTAAATTTCAAAACGCTTTTCATTTGCCAAAACACGTGTCTCCATTAGCATTTTCAGGTCATCCTTGTGACATTTTCCATCCACATTCTAAGGCCAAAAACAACAAGAAAATAGCTAAATCTCTTCTTCCTCCTCCACTTTCAAAGCCCTTTCTTAAGAGCTCCCTTCTGCATCTGCTCCAGAACTAGTTTCAATAAAGCTCTTTGCATTTATGCCATTTTCTCTTCTATCTTGATTGTCAAGTCTTTTGTATTGCTGCTTTTGGCTGCATGGCCCTTCTAGTTTTTCAAAACCTTCAAACAGTTTTGTTATCTGCACCTTTGTGAAAACAAACTTAAATGAAGCATCTTCCAACTTAGACTATCCTATTTGATGGAGGACACAAAACTACTCTGTTTTCTCTACCATCAGCCAGGCTATAATTTATATTTTAACAGTATGACAAACATACTCATTCAGTCAACTAAAGCAAATCAGTTCAAAAGGCAAGGCCCACTTATGTATTTAATTATTTTAAAACTACTATGCAGAGGACGACGCTGGGGACAAAACAAAATTCATCACAGCCTGAGGTACAGTAATTATATCTGTATTGTTAAACCTGCTGCCTGTTTGATATTAGCATTCAATACAGCCTCAGTCTGGGGCTAATGGTCAGACCGACAAGGCAAAAACAAAGGCCAAGAGGTTTAATTACATATTCAGCTGAGCCAAACAGAGCCAGGTGTCAGACTGAGGCTGAGTCATGCATGATGAATATCATTCAGCTACAGCCGGACATTTTTTTTTATTTCTCATACTCATAACCAAGTGTTAAAGCTCACACGGAATGAAGAAACTTGTGCTCATTATTGGAAGACTGTAAGTTGTAGACTGTGGATACAGGGGTCTGATACGTGCACTGAAAGTTAAAGGGTGCGAAATAAGCTAAAATTCACTGAGTGATCATCACCAAGGTGTCCAATGCAGAAATTAATTTAAAGTGTCAGTTTCTCAGTGACTCTTCAGTTTGAATACAAAATCAACATTTTAAGATATTGTACCTCATTTGTCTTTTTAAGTACTCCACAGATTTAGCATAACATTTTCAGACTCATAACGGTCCAGTCAGAGATTTGGGTGTGATAGTAGTGGCTAACGTAGCCTTGAACAGCTAGCCTCAACACCAAATGTAGGCTAAGACCAAACTAGGGCAATATACTTTAAATTCCCTTATGATATGAATTTTTCATATACGCCATACAGTTGCATAGCTGAAACAACAGCTGTAACTCGTTTGTTTCTTGTGCAATAGAACATTTGAAAAATATCTCTCTGAATACTTTGAGTATTTTATGTCAGTTTACATATAGAGTTTATACATTTATTTTTTAATATTTTGTTTTGAAAAGGAAGCAACAAGACCTCTAACCCAAATGGGTTGTGTAAAGTCAATGGAGTTCCCCTTTCTTAAATGTTCTTTAATGTTACATGTTGTCTACTCACAAGCAGTTGTACAAGAACAGCTTGATCTACAGTTTTTGATATTAAGTGATATGAATACATTTTACATTTTTTAACAGGTTTGACACGCAGTCACTGTTTTATTTGTTTGGTGATATCTGATGCTGAAGATTTTGTCACCAACCCAGGACATTGAGGGTGAATGGGATTTAATTAGTGGTGCTTAAAGTGAAGCTTAAACATACATTTGTAAAAATACTTATTACTACTTTAGGTTATCTACAGACCTTATTGTTAACACTTCATACAAAACAAATCTATTCATTGCCATTCCATTCAGCCACATTGTGCTGGAGTAGCAGAAGATGTCTTAGCGGCAGAGTTCTCAAACGTGTCCTCCATATCTTTTTGCATTTGTTTTATTTTTTACAGCGCAATGTACAAAATCACTAAACCTCCACACATTCAATGTAAAACACTTGACCATGAGATGTTTGTATAGAAACATAAATAAAGGCAAAGAACCAGAAATGGAAATTAGATGCTTTTCCCCTCAAGTGTTTCAGACCATTATTCTGCAAAGAAAGTCCTTGGGTCCACATTAAGTTTTGCTATAAAACCATCTGAGACTCACCCTGGCCAGGCTGACCCCACCAGGAACTTTGTAGGGGACGTACTTCCTGTAGATGTGTCCTACCCTGGAGCAAGGGATGTCCT
Organism: Dicentrarchus labrax; assembly: GCF_905237075.1. Lineage (NCBI taxonomy): Eukaryota > Metazoa > Chordata > Actinopteri > Moronidae > Dicentrarchus > Dicentrarchus labrax. The sequence goes on along the minus strand of NW_026136705.1, from coordinate 26,405,723 downwards.
CCATCCGACCACCACACATCCATACCTACAGAGACACAACGAGAGATTCAGCAGTGAAAAAGATGATATCAGAGAAAGGGGGGTGGGGGGGTTGCTCAAAGCTGGTGCATTGGTATTTGTGTAAGTGAACAATGTGAATATCAGATGAGCAGACAAGGTCAACTACTCCAAGAGACAAAACAAACAGTGTGAGAAAGACAAAGCGTGGGAAGACATGGTGAAGACAAAGCAACAGAGAGGCAACAAGGTTGGGGTGTAAAGAAAAGGAAAGATGGAAGGAGTGGGAGTATGACTCAAGCAGAGGGACATGAAGTAATGTATACTGTCTGTACATGGTTGTACGGTATGTTGACTGGTTTGTATCCTATACTTGTGAAAAAGAAAATGAAGAAAGAAGTAGAGATGTACAGTCAGACTCGTGTTTACGACCAGATAGATTAATATGATGTGAGGCTGGTCAAGCTTAAAAAACTGTTAATATTAATTATCATCTACAAAACAGGAGTGTGAACACAATTCAAACAACTCCACAGAAAGTTCATGTGTTTCTAGACTGCAGAGAGACCAGAGGGAGTGAATGACATCAAAGGGAACAAGACAAGTCAATCATGCTTAGCCTAATGACAAAGACTGAAATTGGATTTGTTATGCTGCTTTTGGAAGGCAGAGCCACCTTTCAAGTCTACTGGATTTGAGTATTTGAAATTTTTAAGATATATTTTGAGCGATGTATGAATTTAAACTTAATCAGAGCAGTCTGAGGTCAGAAGGTCAGAAAGTAAAAGTTTAAGAACAGATTTACAATTTCCACTTTAAGTATTTAAATAAACATTTGCCAGTTAACGGCTGAACTCATAAATGTATGTATTATTGTATTGCAAAAATCTTTGAAAGTGTGACATAGCTTAACTCTCTAGCTTAGGAAGGTATAAAACTTAATTTAAGGACCATATCACTGTTTTACCTAGTTACTAAGTGTAAACTTCACATCAGCAAACCATCCTGAAAACCATGTTCCTGACAATACCTAATGGAGATCAAACAGCAGAATATTGAAACTTACTTGAGGTGAACTCTAAATTGCTTTGTCAAAATCACATTATTATGAGTTCCTATCATCAATCTTAATTCAACCTGCTAGTTTTCCGGCTACAACTACTTATTATTTTCATTAATAATTCATCTCTTGATTCTTTTTTCAGTAAGTCCATTAACTGTAAAACGTCATTAAACCATGGGACCAGTGAATGTCAGGCATTTTTTGGCTTAAATTAAGTGAATTGTTCAAAATTGTTGTCCTTTGTTTGACGGGCTAATTGTTCCAAAACTTGCTAATTGATCTTACAGAGATAAATGGAAACCGATAGCTGCTAAAAACTGCATAAGTCAAAAGATGAAGTATACATGTTTTATACACTGATATATTCTTTTAGAACAAATCACAAATTTGATCCCTTTTTCAATTGATTGTGCAACATCAATCAAATGAATCATAGCCAATACAAACATGTTAAACTTCTCAAAAAACTGTGACAAGTTTACTGATAACAAACATGCTGGGTTATTCATACATTCCTTGACCTCTCTTGCCATCTCACAGCACACCGTCCTCCACAAATTCCCAGATCTTACAATCTACTCCTACACCTGTCGTGACTAGAATCTCTCGGCTCTTGTAGGGAAAACTCCTTTGATATAACCATTCATTTCCACTGCACTGCTTTTATTCAGATTGACTTGCAATGCCTTAACAGGTTGAAGTTTTGTCTTTCTCAAGGACACATGTATGATGATGGACATAGGCTGTTCACAGGGGATGCTCAGTGAGTCAATAAAGAGAAAAATGTTGCTTTTTCCTTGACAGATAGACTTCTGTTTTGGACTTGATAATTTCCAGTTTGTTGATATTCTGCATCACTCCCCTTCCTGATTCTCCAGAGTGGACATCAGCTGGCTGCTTTTTCAATTCAATTACTGCTTGTCAAGTTTGTTGCACCGCTACAGCTTGGACAAACAGAACCGAGGGAAATAACAGATTGAATCCACCCTCTCCCCATCTCGCTGTAGGTAAGGTCTGACCTGCTGCGCCAATCCCTTCCATCGTCTTCATCCCTGACTGAAACACTTGAGCTTAATAACAGGGGCGCCTCGCTGCAGGAGGGATCAAGAGCTTGAGTTCAGCGCCCCTAAGATTAAATTGAAAGTCTTATCACTCACCTCAAACAGACAACCTCTCCAATCTGCTCACCTCAAACCATAAAGACTAAAACCACACTATCGTGGCAAAAGGCGGCATTACCGTCTCTTTTTCAAAATAATAATAACTTTATTAATATATTGCTTTTGCAAAATAAGTTACACAATGCAATAGCATTGGTGCTTGCCAATATTCTACAATACACATGGCCCTGTCAACATCACCTGCATTTACATACACATAATGAATCTAATTATTTCTGATTCTTGGCAGTATTTTTTTAAAAGTCATGCAAATGAGGAACATGGTTTATTTTTGATATTAATAGACAAAGAGTAACATGCTGTAGGTGCTTGTCTACTGATCAAAAGTGGTTGTGGCTAAGAAACACAGCAATGTCACACCGAAGGCAGGGAAGAAGCAAACTGCAAGCTAAGGATCTAAACACGTGTAGGTTTCAAACATTGCTGCATCTTTCTGTTATAATGCCAATTTCCATAGATGACCAGAAGTTTGTTGTTGCCCATTAAGCTAAAATTGGCATTAAGTCTAAAGATTCCTGATATTCAGGAAAATAGGGTACGGTCCTCTGACAACTGTCAACTAGCATTCAGCAATAATATAACGAATATCATCCTTTATCTTTACTTTAGGGACACCTGTAAACTGAAAACCAATATAAAGCTCATACATTGGTACAGTTTAATAGCTTGAAGGTTCTGTCATCCTTGTATGATAAATAACCACTTGGCTAATTGCTCTCACAAAGCAGTTCATTATTAAAAGGCCAAGGCCCGATATCTCATGTCTAAAGTTTGTATAGTCAACTTTAGAGTAGATTTGGACTAAACATGGTTTGTTTAAGCACATCTTTTTTTTTTTTTCAGTTGTTTGACAGGTTCAGCATTGCTTGTTGATGAAGATTGTTATTTTCATAAAATCCATATTGTTCAACTGATATGGACTATAGCTTCTTCTGTCTTCTCTGCCCACTATGTGCTCTGTTACACTACTGATGTTGCCTCTGTAGAAGCATAATGCCTCACGGTGAATGATTTGGCTTTCATGCATGCCATACAGTATATGTTTAATCACTATTACATCAGCATCAATAAGCAAAAAATGGAGTAACAAAATATTATGCATTAATATAAAGAAGCAGTAGAAGGTAAAACAATTTTGACAGTCAATTTGATGTGGATGCTCAATTTCTATAAACAACAAATGCACTTGGCTGAAAATTTCGCTCTAATTTTAGTATCACAAAGCAGCATATGTCCAATCAAATCAAGCTACACAGCAGTGGCCTTTGTGCTTAATTGAGTGAGACGACAAAAGTCCTTACTCACTCAAACCCGAATTCAATTATTGTGACTGGCTGTTCTGTCGGTCCAGAGCTCGCTGACGGAGGCAGCAAAGAGTTCTTAACATGCTGGCCAAGTCGCAAGCAGTTATGGCGATGCCATAGAATAATTCATGAAGAAGCACCACACAAAAGCCAAATATAAGATTGGAGTATGATTAATGTATGAAGTAGTGAGCCATGCAACACAGCATATTTCACTCAAATGACTGAAACAAGAGTTGAAACCATGATGAGGAATGTCTCATGAGCTCAACCTGTTTTTTTTTCTTCTTAGCTATTTAGTTAAAGCGCAGGTTTATTAACAAATAATATAGTTTAGATTTTATTTAAACCTTATTGTTATTTGTTATAAGAATAACTACTACTCCATACTATTTGCAAATATAAATATGCAATAAGATATAGGCAAAAAATAGTCAATACACAACGGTGGTAATCAAAATCAAATCAATCAATCGGTCAATCAAAACAGTCCAAAACTTATTTGTGCCTTCTTTGCAACAGTGGACACCATGTCTATACAACGTAACTTAAAGTGAAGAAAAATTCCAATATTGCTCATGTTTCTAACAGACTAACTAAATCTGATTTTAAAAAACACTGTACATTATTCATAGTACCTATTATGTCCTACATACAGAATTGTATTCATTAACAGTATGAACTATTCAGTAAAAAATGTACACAGTTGGTTCTCTGACTGACTCCAAACATAAAACATGGAAGAACACACTCACTTGTTCAGATTTGATTAAACACTCCAAAAAGTACACAGAGGTTAAAGTGACACTATCGGTTATTCACCTCACCTTACTGTAGCTGTGTTTTTGTGGTGTGTTTTATTTTTTTACCTTAAATGAGATCTCATATTGTTCTCCTCCCCAGATCTCCAGACCTGTGTCGTATCCTCCCAGCTCCCAGAACCACTTCCTGTCCACAGCAAACAGTCCACCTGCCATCACAGGCGACCTGGAGGACAAAAAAGATACAGTTACAGAGAATTAGACAATAAAAAAATGTCTCAGTGTTTTAGTGGTGCTCCTCCACTTGGTAAAGTTTTATCCATTCATCTTCTTCCCATTTCTCAGCCGTGATAGCATAAAAAAAAAAGAGGTCAAGAACATTACATATCCTTATATCATCATAATCAAAAGTTCTATAATAATCTACTCTTATAACAAGATATAATATTGCATCAGTACAATGCAAAGCTCTACTTAAGAGATGACAATCAGATTTCTTACGAGTTGTTGTTGGCTTTTTGGGCTGTTGTAAGGAATGCTGTTTAATTTTAAAGTTGTTGCTTGGTGGTAGCTGTTTTGGTATGTTAATTCTTGGTAGTTGCAAAGGAGTACTGCATCTTTGCAAAGCAGTGCTTATAGTCCCGGTAGTGTATTAAGGAACCATGGAGAAAGACACTGGGTATCCAGCGCCACAGCAGCAAGAGAGGTTGTGTCTAAAATTACACCCTCAGTGACTTAGTCACTTCTCTTAATACAATAGACACTCAATAGTTGATAGCAAACAGTTTTAGGGAAGGCTCAGGGAATGGAAGTGAAAGAATATTACATTAATTATCAAAAGAAAATTACTTATAAAAGCCTAAAGGTGTGTGATTTGGCTAATAATTTCGGGTTTTCCCCACTTTTCCATAGTCAGAAACTAATACATTCCTTTGGACAGACCTTGTTTTATGGTGTGGTGTGAAGTTATGTCCAAAAGCAGTATTGGGGTATCTTGACTCAATTGTTGAGTGTCTATGAGATCATTACATAATCATGATCCCTGGCATCCAGTAATTGAGGGGGCGACATTTTCCAATCTTTGTCTAAGGGGAGGCCAACAGTCACATTCTGAAAACCCCTGCTTTATAGTAAGCAGTAAATTAGGCTTCCAGACACTTATGAATCATAATTTTGCATCATCACTGTGTTAAGTCGCCAGACTGTAATTTTCGCATCTATAAAATGCACCGCTGGCATTAAGGGCTGTGAGCAGAGAGTAGTCAACATGCCATTGACACCACTCTTCTTGTTCCACTGTGGGGATTTTCAAGGCCAAAATGAAAATTTTCATTTCTTTTTTTCAAGTTCACTATATAGTAAACAGCGAGCCAGTAAGTCAGAAAGAGCCTGTGTTTGACTGTTTCACCACCATAGAGAGTACAGTGAGTCATACTGACATGACAAATGATACAATGACAAAGAATAATGACAAAGGGAAACACTAAATCCAGATTTAATTTAGATTATCTGTTATTCAACAATCTCGCAAATTACAAATGACATATATCCACAGACCAGTAGTCTAAAGGACATCATGATGACACTACCAACATTTAACAGACAACTATCAAGCATTTAATACTAAAAACATTTTGGCTGGAGTATCACTTGATGGTATGCTCTGCCTTGGCACTTATCTACCCTGGTGATCAATATGTTGAGACACAGATATTACCGGAGTTCAATAAATTTATAATTACAATTAATAGGCTGTGGTCACTCCCATCTTCTGGATTCTGGGTATTAAACTATGATATATAGACAGTGGTGGCTAACTACCTTTAGCTTTAACCATATCCAAAAAGAAGATTTGTTTTACATTCCTTAATATTTCTTGCACTTAAAGCATTTTTGACCAGAGTCTGAGGTCATTTGTGACCATACAGTAATGGTGGTCTCTCAGAAAAGAACATTTGAATTTCAAATTGAATGTGCTGGGGTACTACAGCAAAAAACGCAAGACATTCATAGAGCTTTATTACTCCACTTTATTAAAGTACAAAGAAAAGAGAAAGAACTGGAGGTCCTGATAAGTTGTTATCAGTCGGTGTCTTAGGTTGAAATTATGGTTCAGGTGAACATCTCTGCGGATCTATGCACAGAGGGGTGTTACGGGTAACCCGTAGGACTCAAAGTAAATCTGAGCAACTAAACTACGAAACAAGTTCATTAAAGGACCAGTGTGTAGGATTTAGTGGCATCTAGTGGTGTAGTTCCAGACTGCAAGTCCTTTGCTTCACGTTCCCTATCCAAGCGCAAAGGAGAAACTACAGTTGGCTATGAAACACGCCAAATTTGAAACATGAACGGTCCTATCTACAGTGAGTGTTTGGTTTGTCGGTTCTGGGCTACTGTAGAAACATGGAGGTTCAATATGACTGCCTCCATGGAATGCAACCCACACGTGTGTAGGGCTCATTCTATGGTACTAAAAACATAACAATTCTTATTTTCAAGTGATTATACACTAATGAAACACACACAGTTATGCATATTATATTGCATTTCTACCGACTGATCCTCCTAAATCTTACACATTGGACCTTTAAAAGATGAAATAATCACATATTAAACCTTGTGAAATCCACAAAAACTTATTTTTTTTCCCTGCCTCCCTTTATTTGGACAATACACTGTATAGTATATTCTAAATCTGTGAAAAACTGTGATCCAGGCTTGACAAAACGTATGATTGAGTGGAGACACAGGAGGCCCAGACGTTGCCCTTCACCTCTTTAAAATATGTTTGTCACACTGAATGACTTGATTTTCCTTGCTGGGTGACAGTGTATCTGAGCAGTTTATTGTCCATGACTTGTAATTGTTGTATGCTGGAGAAGGAAAACTCAAGAAAACACAAAGCCAACCCACCCACATACACACATGTGCACGCACACACGTGCACACACCTCCCTAGAGAGGTGCTGAATAAAATGCAGTGGACTTTCATCAGGAGACAAAGGATACACAACAGTGGTTGCAGGGGGACAAAGGAATGGTGTGTGTTGTAGCTGTATGACTGCACAAAGTGTAGTGATTGCAAACTTGTATGGTCACTGGAGTGTGCAAGCTTAGAAAAGAGAGCAGAGTCACTGTGTGGGCACCGATTTGTGGGGCGGAGACGGTTACCTCTTTGCCAGAGGGAGAAAACACAAATACACTTCACCTCCCAGGAGTTGTGAGGAATGAAACACGCTGGCTTCAGGACAGACAACACTGATATCTCACAACTCAGATGAAGCTAGTGAACATGAGGATCGTTTAAACAAAACAGGTTCCGGTTTAATTTCCAGAATAACAGCCAGAGGCATGTTTGGCTACAAATGTTTAACTATAAACACTTTACTTTTACGTGTTACCTGTCAAACCATTGTTGTTTTTACAATAAATTTGAGGCTCGATACATTACTTGAGGAACGTTCTACATTTTAATTTGAATTATAGAATTTTCCCAACTCCATTTTTCTGCCTTAAGGCTGCTGAGCTTTTAGGCACCGGACGGCTGCTTGGACATGAATCACTGTCATACTGGAAGCTGATGCTGGGTTTGAAGAAAAGAAGAGACAAGTTGTAGAGTTTAGCAAAGTGCAGGTAGCATTTCAACACAGCAGCTTAAGGGCTGTAGTAAGCAGAGAGCCTACAATGGCAAACATTGCTCGAAAACCATTTCAATTTTTAATAATACTGACATTTGTTCAAAGATTCCACTATTCTTTTATTTCAAAAGAGACTTGGTTAAGTGAATTCCTCTCACATTTACCAAACATACCATCAGAATAATTCAATACTCAAGAATTAAATCAACAGCATCAGCTTAATTGAATTTTGTCCAGTTGATACAGTAGAATAAATTACTGGACAAGTCCGAAAGGCACTACACTTTTCTATTTTGAGTACTGACTGTAAGACTCAGCAACATTGTTGTATATTGGCCATTAGTTTTACTGTATCATGATGTGTTATCATTTCATAAAATTTGCCTGTCTAAATGAATGAGTAATAGCAAATTTAAATGAAAAATTTTGAGTGCAGCTCAAGTTGACATACCACTCTTGAGCTGTCGTGCATGTCTGACCCTGCCATTTTATTCAAAATTTTCTTTTTCCATAAAAATGTACAAATGCTTAGGACTGGCTTAAGAAATATACTAGAAGGAAAAGTGGTGCATGTGAGTAGAGGCTATACGAAAATGTACAGGGTGCAAAACTGTGTGGCTGAATTTTGTCCCTGAGCACACATGTAAACATTCACAACACACCGTTGATCATTGGGTTCCAACAGAAATAGTGATAGCTCTCTTTCTCTTTTCTGTCAAACAGCGAGCTACTGTTCAAAACCAGACGACTACACCTGTAGTTTCGCAACACCTAATTTAAAATGGTAATGCTCTGACCCGAAGTCACCACTGAAATCGCTGCTGCTGTGTTGCCTAGCAACTACTTTGTTTAACTGATGTTCAGGAACAAGTTCTGGGTGAAAGATTGTTTTGCTGGATGGTGTATATATATATGCGTGTGTGTGTGTGTGTGTGTGTGTTATATGTGTATATCTGTTTACAGCAAACACAAACACGCATAAACACAGAATTTCTGCAATGCCAGACCGTCTGTTAGTAGCAGGGCGTCAAACACAGTCCCTTAGACTACCTGTTAACACACACTGTGAGGTACAAGCTCAATATCGACCTGAATGGTGGCAAATATGTGAAAGTCTTTCAAACATTAATTTTTGTAGTCTTTCAAAGAAAAGTAGCAAGAGAACAGTGCAGCTCTGAATGGCTGTAATTACCTTCTTGGCCATTTTGATGTTACATTTTATTTTTTCCAAGGAAGGAAACAACCTTGGAAACACAGTGGCAAATTGGATTTACACAGTACAACTGCAGGCTTCTACTTTCAGACAGTGAGCAGCTCCACTGAATTAATATTGACCAGCACTGACTGAACTGACCTCAACAGTTCCGGAAACAACTAGAAAAATTCAATACCCTGAAAGTAAAATACTGGGCTGTGTATCAAACTTCAATACTTTTTGACTGCTGACTGAAATGTGTGCTTGAAGAAGCTGAGTAGGGGTTACTGGCACAACGTGCTTAGTCTTAATTATTCTTTTGATCTGATATTTATTAACTTTAAAGTTCTTTATTTAATACTGATACACTGTAAAGTTTGACATACTTTTTCTAAGTAAAAAAAAAAGAAAAGAAAACAAATCTCTGTTCCGGCAGAAATCTGTCCCCAGCATTGATCATGAAAACTCTGTAGTACCAGAAACTAGGATGTAATATCCAGTTAGACTTCACTTATTATATGATTGACAGTAAATGATAATCATAGTTTTATACATTTTATTGAAAGCAGCAATAGTGAAATCTATTTTTGTGTTGATTGTGGCTTGCCCTGTGGATAACAGTAGTTGTTTCCACTGCCTCGTTTCACTGATTTCAAGGGGTATCCAAGCAAATCAGACCTGGTGCCAGGCATTAAGAATAACTATATAAAAATACCCAATCTTCTCACTTAGGCTCTTGTTTGTTTATGTGGGTCATGAATTAAATTGAGACTGTTTCATAACCAGTTAGGAACTCCTTGTAGTGCATTTAAAGTTGTTATATGTCACACGTAACATTTGCCAAGAGCAGGTCTGAGTTTCTTCAGCTGGACAAAATCCCTGCAGGTCTTCCTTAGTCACTTTTCGTTGGCAAGTGTCAGTCCACTGGAGGGAAAAAACGATTTAACTCAATGGGCCATGAATATTCCAACTCACAATTTAGATTTAATTAGAAATGCTCAAGTTGATATTCTCCATTTCAGTCTATTGACCTTGAGGAAAGAGAGTCAAGGCCGGAGCTCATCGCCAAATGAAACTCTGAAGCCCAAAGGAGGGATGAGAGAGAGAGACAGAAGGAGTGAAAAGAAAGAAAGAAAGAATAAGAGAGGGGTGATGGCATTGACAAAAGAGACAGTGACAGAGGCATGAGAACAGGGATAAAATCATACTCCCAGGCACACATGCACACACACACACACACACACACACACACACACACACACACACACACACCTCCAAGATGGATTTTGCCATCCCACCGAGCCTCATTCTCTGCTGCGGCAATGTCAATCAGAATGAAAATGAAAATCTTTGCGACTTAAATTGGATTTGCACTGATGAAGGTCATTTCATTGGGCAAGAAGAGCAGACTAATTCACGAAATGAGGATTGATTCTGATTGTTCTGCAGCTCATTCCTTCTTCTTTAGTGTCTTATCTTCCTGCACCACAGGCGCCCTGCCTGATGATACCTACTGTATTTTCCAGGACACCCAAATAGTCTTTGGCATCCAAACATCGAGAAATGTTGTCTAACTAATCCCTCAAGGCTTACAAATGGAGTGTCTGGCATCACATGCAGTTATTTGGCTTTACAAACAGCAAAGTGTGTCTCTGGGTAGAGTTTATTTATTCTGGCTTTCATTACTTAAAGGTTACCTATCTGTGCTGCTGGGTGTTGAGGAAGGTCGAAAGCTATCAGACCTGTTTGCACTGGGGTGGTATTACCTGGGGATCTGATGTTATATTGTGATATACTTGTGTATCTGCGGTTTGTCTTTGTTTGTTAAATTCAATAATAACTTTCCAAGGACCAACAAGAAAACAAGGGTGCAATGTCTCATTATCAGTTTATATTAAATCATTTTCCAATTATTTGGTTCATTATTTAGTCCACAGAACGTCACAAACTGTGAATAATTCAAATCACAGTTCCCCAAATCAAAGTTGACAAAATCAAATATCATATTGTGTCCAACCAACAGTCCCGAACCCTAAAATATTCAGTTTACAATAATAAAAAACAGAAATGCAGAAAATCCTCACATTTGAGGAGCTGGAACCAACAAAAGTTTGGCATTTGGCTCAATAAATTACTCGCTTATCATTTTCTGTGAATCTACAATTGTGCAAAATAATAACACAATATTTGTATCCTCATCTTACGACTATACTTCAGTGGCAATGAGGAAGAACAAACTGAAAGAAATGTGTACAGAACCAAGGAACCCTTGTTAAAAAGTACACGACCCAATACAACATTTCCAATTAACACAGGATTAATACTATATAATATAATAATATAACATGATCTTTGTGTTAAATATGGTTGTTAATTTGTGGTGGATCTGTCACTATACACATTACAGACATACAGTATTTGCATGGGATCTGATGTTCTCAGCTGTTGTTGCCCAAGAGATGAAGCCTATTGTCACTTACTGTAGATTATATCCACACTAAGGTGAGTAAAGCTGAAAAACATTTTGCGTCTGTCTACCCTAGCACGCAAGTCTAAAAGATGATGTGTGTATGAATGTGGATGCAAGGCAGGGCTGACAAAGAGAAAGTACACATAGAAAACCCCTTGTTGAATAATGAGGGTTGCAAGGTCCTGTGTAGCTCATTCAAAAGAGCGCGGCGCCAACACACCCAGTTGAAGGGTTTCGACCCACACCGAGGCCTCTCGTGTCACAGATGTATGCACTCGTGGCACAGTAGGATAATTGGGATAAAGTCGTCTAGCAAATGTCAAATGTGTCAAAAATAACTGCACTTACTCAAAGGGTTCACTGGGGTCGTCCTTTTGTAGCTCTGTAGGGATGGGTATCCGTTTGTAGTACATTTCCCAGTCAAACGCCCCTCGCATGGCGTCTCCTGCCTGCGTCTCGTAGCCGAAGTTGTCATGGTCGATCACGTCGATCATCGGACACACAATGGTTTTCCTGTTTTGCGCGATTCGGTCTAAGAGACACAGAGGAAGGCAGGCGGGTTGGTAGACAGTTAATGCGAATTCTAAGGGTGCTGAACAGATAACGGAAAAAACATTGGCATATACTTGAATCTGATTGTCAACTCAATGTATTAAAAGAACAACCGGTTATGATATATAAAAGAACCTGAGATAGTACATTAATATTTACCCTCTCCTCTATCAGTACCACTTTATGATAGTACTGAGCACCTACTCCTGAAGACAACCGCTGCTGCGTTCGTAGCCAGTGTTACTATACTTGTTGTAACAGTTTTAAACACCCTCACATAAGTACAAAGATCACTTTCAGAATGATTTCATGTCAAACTAACCAGTCATTTGTCTTATCACTTGACCTTGTGGAAATTTTAAGTTGAAAAGATGAGTAGGGCACTCAATATTGCTGAACACAAAAGCACTATTAGACGCAAAAACATGAGTTATACAGTAGAAGTGTATTTTGTTAAACTCAATCATCCTATTTCCTCTCTGAGATATATTGGGACTGAGAAGGTATCACTTCCCCCTAGAGGAGGTAACTTAGAGGTTTACTTACCAGGAGGAAACACTACTGGATTCACCATCTGAGAACCCTGTCGTCTCATTTTTAACATTTTAAAAAAATTGTATGTGTAATTCAAATCTCTATACGTGAGGCATGTTTCATTTTGTTTGAAATAATTTGGTAGGCTTTAACCAGTTCTTTGATTATTATTTGATTATTTAAATAAGGTATAATAAGATAAGAATAAAGATTGTATAAGGAGGAAAGAACATGTAATGCTGATGAGTTGTGTCTGTTTGTTCCTCACCCAGCAATGGAGGCAGCCAGTTGATGTTGGCCTCGCAGTGGGAGTCTAAGAAGGTGATGACTTCTCCTTTAGCAGCGGCGGCTCCCAGCAGACGAGTCCTGATCAGCCCCTCCCTCTTCTTGGTCCTCAGGATGCGAACCTTCGGCAACCGCACCATGTACTCCTCTAGTGCCACCTTTAAGTGCTCTGCAGAGTTGGAAACAGAGAGAGAAGTAATCATTCAATAATCAAAATGGTGAATGCATCAGAATAATATAAAATGGTATTGATGCCACTAAAAGGGCACAATAGGTAAATTAGGTTCTGACATGAAAGCATGAATTGTCCACAAAAATGTTCTCTTACAAAATAGATAAAAAGAAAACTAAACCATTAACAGCCACCATCAAGACAAGACATCTGCCTATGCCACATGCTCCAGACTGAAATGTTTCCCTTAAGGCCATTACATCAGAACACACTTTCACCCAAACTGAGATCAACTTTATATTTCCACTTACTTTTCTGCACCCATAGACATTTTTTAATATGTTTACTGCAGACACTAGACAGAATGTTACCCTGAAGAGAAAGAATCCAACTGTGAGGAATGAAAAAGGAATCAAATCAGCCCCTCCTAGTGCAGTCATAAAGCCTTTTGGCAAAAAAAAAAAAAAAAAAATGCATTTCTTCTCAAATTGCAATGATGAGCAACTTTTCACCAAACAACATTCATAATTCCAAACAAGGGAATTACAGAGACTGCATCCTCTCGTAATCTGTTCACTTCAGTGTCAGTGAGTAAATCATACAATGCAAGATTAAAATAAACTATTTAAAACTTCAGATCAAAACTGATTGAGTCTTTCTCAAACTGCACCGAAGCAGTAAATCTCAACACAGTGAAAGATGTCAACAAAGCAGTCAGCTTCTTTTGTCAAAACAGCAAATATACTAGAATACTGGAAGGTGAAAAAATATAAAGATACAGAAAGAAAAGGCAAATCTAAAAATGAAACAAAGCATTCATCAATCAAAGAGATGATTATACATACACATCTTTTCTCAAAGCTGCCAGTGACAGAAATCAATCCTGGCCTAAATGGACCCTGTAAATCTTTCTGCTCAAACGTCAAGTCAGTTCTGACAGGTCAATAAAAAAAAAATGGAGCCAGACTCAAGGCCATGTTTCATTCGCTGTCTGTCTACTGTCACTGTGTCTCTAAAGCCGAAAACACTGTCAACCATCACAGAAAAACCCCATGAAACAGATTATCATTGCTGGTCCAGCTCCCGGACTGAGTGGTATAAGCACTTTAAAAACTTCTTGAAAGTACATTTTCACTGGGATAAGGCCATGAATTAAATATCCAATAAGAAATATTATAGATTGGAAAAAGGTTAGCAAAACTCCAATTCTGCATTTTCTTTCAGTCCCTTCATTATCTATCTATGAAACTATCTCTCCATCTATCTTGTGTATAAAGGCATCTGTCTGGTATCATCCATCCCGTTTCTTCTGTTTCAATCTTCAACATGTTGCAGAAATTCATTTGAATTTAATGCCATCTTGATTGGAGGAAGTCTTGATAAAATACCATATGGTACAAACCAACTGGCCAAGAAAAGTTCCAGATATAATGTTTCCACATTGAGTAGACACACAACAGATGCATGTGAAAAATAAGATGGCATCAGATTTCCACCAGTGAGACATGGCTCAGCAGTGGTGTTTATTCAGTCTCTCTCCTGGAACACAAACGGTTTCATTTTATTTTTTTTGTCTACATCACACATGAAAACTGCCTCACAAACATTAGTCCAAATGTCACTGTTAGACAACAGCCAGTACTACTCTACATCTTTTAGAAGGATGGAGAATGAGCAGATGCCACTGAGAGAGTCATGCAGTTGCATTTAGTGACTTGAACACCATACGAGTAGTTTATTATCTTCAGCTTGTACACAGTACAACAGTACTGCTCTTACGAGGTTAATATTAACTAACTTAAGATGTGACTATATGCTGCTTTTATTTTATTAACTATCTTCAAAATTTGGTTTTCAACATTGAAAAGCCAAGCATTGCACATCTAAGTACAGGAAAGAAGAGGTTACCCGAGGTTTGCTCAACTGTTACTGGATCACAGAGGAAAAGGGGATGGGGCTCATGATGAGTCAACTGGTAGTAACATGTTCCAGTCCTGTGTGAATGTACTGATGCGACTGTCAGGAGATGATGTCAAGAATTAACCACCATTAAAAGAGCTTTCAGGCCATCTCTTGTTTTGCCGACTAATGCCACTGGTTATTGTTCTTGATCATCATACTACGATTGCGCACTTTTTCAGGAGCCATAACCTTGTAAATAAATTTGGATCCAAAAAGGTTTATACTTTCACTTTATGATTGGCAGTCCATCAGTGGAATTTCAACAATACGACTAGTTAATAGTTTTGATCTTCCTGTTGGCTGTGTTTTTTTTGTTTTTTTTCTCTGCATCCGTCTCTAAACTTCAACATAATAAAAGTTTGTAAGGCCTGACAAAAAGGGCCATTATTTTCAGAATAAAGGAAGACATTAATAAAATATTACCTCTGTCAGTGTTCCTCATTGATAGCAGTTCTTACAAATGGGCCACTGTCACTGAGAAAACCCGCTCCAACACAACCACTAATTGGATTCTGAATATCAGAGAAGGGGGTGGAGGAAAAGCAGCAGCCCTTTCAATCCTTCACAGGACAAACTGCAACTGCTAAAATGACTGACATGATGTCTTCATCTCTGCACTCTTGTTGTTCCTTCCTGCTTTATTCTTGCTTTTATTTTTGTCCATCCTTTGTCCCTTCTCTTCATTTTCCCTCCCTCATTTAGCCTGTCCTTCTGTTTTGATGCTGTTTGGCATCAGGGAGACACTCCTGATCCCAACGGACAACTTAGACATTGAAGCACGACCAGCCAAAACCAACAAATCGGAAGCCAGCAGGTCCTCAGATCTGTCTCTGCCCTCTCACTCTCTCTCCATCCCTCATTCTGTTCTCTCTCCTGTGATTTATTTTTTAATGAGGCTGAGTAAATGACAGCCCATCTCCTTAAGTCAAACAGCATCAAAACCCACCGTTACTTCCCCCGGACAAGCCAGAGTGTTTGGGCAAGACCAGATCTGACCAGACATTATTCAAGCAGAGTAAACCAAATTAGAAGAGAGCAGTAATCAAAACTGGGGTGAAGAGTGCTGTCTATCAAACTGTCACATAGGCCTCTCCTGGTTAATCCTGAAAGCCCCATTTATGCAGCCTGCCTGAAGTGGTCTAGCTCAAATTAACTCATGTTACATGTGCTAACGTTACTGCCAGAGGGTTTGATTTGAAGCCAAGGGATGGCTTGTTTACCAAATTCATAATTAAATTTGCTTGTGACATTAACATACAGTGCAGCAGAAAAGAAGATGGACAGAATGCTGAAACAATAAGATAAAGTGTTTATTTTCAGCTTTGATTTGAGGGTGTTCACATCAATCAGATGAAAATTATAGGAACTGTGTCCCTTTAATTCATGGCCCCGCCAATTTGAATAGATATTTAATGGATTATTACTATTTAGCATAATATAATGTATAAACATTATTTGCATTTGATGTTCTGTTACCCTTTGTTCATTCTCATTTATTGAAGTAATGACCATATGCTCCTATGTGACTGTTTTACAGTTTATGTTTTTTGTAACGTGTTATAAACTTTAGACTGTATCCTTATATTTTAGTGATATTTTCTGTATTAACTTACAATATCAACCTGCCCTGACTGCTGACTGAACTACATCGATTTAGCTAAATATGGCACATCGGAAACTTATTAGTTACTTATTATGCATCATCCCAGAAAAAACAAAGTAACATCAATAAGTCAATTAAAATAAAGTAATTCACCTATAATTGACAAATCTCTACTTATTGTATATTAAAGTAAGTCATCACATAATTAATATGTACTGCAGGGTTTTTACAATGAAACAAGCCATGGGGTTTCCATAAGGTCGCTGCCACCCTTAGAGGGAAAGGGTGAGCCTTCACCTTCATAACACAGCAATAAATCAGCCCATTGGCAATTAACCATTAGAAGATTGATTCAGGCTAAGCTTTTGCCCTGCATGGAATGATTCTTACATAACCTTCCTAATGATAGTCAGTGAGATTAAACAATAAACATTTGCATTACATGTACAGCACATTCAGAGAAGTAGAAGGGAGCGGGGAAGGTTACTGCTTCTAATTATGAATGGTTAATTTGACCTGAATAAATTGGAATATGGCTCTTCTGGTTTACTGAAAATTGGCGAGGCAATAAATCACCCTAACGAGAACAGGCTGATGTCTGCAAACACATTAGTCATTATTAGAATGTGAAGTCCAGGACATGATGAGGGCTCAGACATCATCGATGCCTGGATCATTTCCGCAGACCCCATTTACCAAACAGCCGAACATTCGCTACCCTCCATCTGTTTCTGCTACAGGAATGCGTTGCATCTTCCTCTGAGCCATTAATTAGAATTCAATCACAAACACTAAAACTAAGCAGAGAAGAAGACAGTGCAGTTTGGCAAGTGGTGCTCCACGAGTATTCATCGAGGGAAATATAGACATTTGATGACAATTTACCACTGTTTATTTTGATTCAGAAAACAGTTGCATAAAACATTAAACACATGCTATATTTTCTATATAGCCCTTCAGTTCTTAATTCTCTACAGACAATTTATTTTTTTGTTGGGTGAGAAAGGGGGGAATTTTCAATTCAATTAACCTCAAATTACAGTGGATCCAACATGGCATCCAAATCTTTGTCTTTCCAAGGTGCTGGATTACTTCCCAGAAGTCTTGGCATGGCACCAAAGAACCAAGCTGCTAATTTATCCCTCCAAAATATTCGGCTGCGCCTGTGAACTCCATTGCACATCTTCCCTTTTTGCCGAGTGCCAGGCCGGGAACATTTGAAGCTGCTTTTTTTGCAAACGTCATTAAAAAAAAAGAAAATGATGCTGAGGGAGAGTCTGTGATGATATAAGCTAGTCTGGGGCCTTCACACAAAATACACAGAGCTTAAATAGCTCCTGAGGCAATGATAAGAGATGTATTACAGATGTGCACACTGCCGCCACGTCGCAAAATGATGAAAGCAGTATTTTGATAAGCAAGAAGAGAGGACTGACAATTTCATGTCTGTGCCTTCAAGCACTGTCACACATTTACAGCACAGGCACACATGCTACATTACACACAAACATCTCTATCAGGGCTGCTGTATTTCTGCTGCATATCTGAATTTGAAGGTCTGACAAATTTTTCAGAATTTGAATCCTGGATTGGGATTGATTTACAGTGCATGTATGCACAGCAATTGTACATATGCATCTTTAAATCAGTTTTGTCATACATTCTGTGTAATCTCAACCATTCAATTTCAATAGAACAATAGGAGTGGGTTCTGCCCAATCTTCCCAGGTCCAAATGATATCTAGTCTAATCAGGTTGGGTAAAGTCGTAATGTATGGCTGCTGGTCTCAGGTCTGTTTCTCAATATATCTAATGCCTGATTGGACTCAGGTAGATCTGATCATGTTGTATGTCATAATCACAAGAGAAAGATATGCAGTGTTGGACTCTTAATTTTTGTCTGTTCTGGTGGACCGTATTTTGATTGGGATCTAATTACTTTGAGTGTTGGACCTGTTCTGACTAAAAAGGAAAATGAATGAATGCACATTGGTTTCTGTTCGGATCAGGTGACCTGACATAGAGTTCCTTTTTAAATACTTTTTCAATGTGACAAGATAGTAAGTTCCAAGTTTATTAAAAAAATTAAGGTAGGCTATATTTATGCTTTTATAAGACCCCAGAGAGATGCCAGGACATGAGCGGTGACGAATGAATTATCTGGAATGACAGGCAATAAAGGTCTCGAACCTGGGATGTTGTAGGACACAGGAAGAACAACTTTTCTGATTTGGAATAGTAGAAATGCACCTAAGTTTATTTTTTTCTTCATCCAACAAGGACTTCCTGTCAGTTGGAACAGTAAAGTCAGTCACCGGCACCTTGTTGACAACCTATCACACGAGTCATGAAAGGTGGCAACATGTAGTCTACCATGTCTCTCAGCTGAGTCATGCAGGAACTTCTGAATCTGTGATCACCATCTGACAGAATGGCCATCTTGGAAGAAAAAAATATCTTGTAGTCTGATTTTTGCATAAGGAAGTAAAAATGTAAAAATCTACAGCTAAGCATTCCAGAAAGGTAATGCAAGACCTGACCTAAAACCCAGACCCAAAGTGTATAGTGTATCTGAGAATTTGCTATTTTGCTAACAAATAATAAATGGAAATATTAAAAAAGGAGAATAAAATGAAGCAGAGGCAGTTATACGGCAGAGGAGAGTAGAGGCAAACTGACTTCATAAAGACTGAACGGTAACAGCAACAGAGATAGAGTCACTGTTAGTCACTGTTAACACGGCAGCACTGATGTTGTGTTCACTCTAAATCTCCAAACCTCATCCTGTCGAGCGGCTCTCGTACTGCTGCTGTCGACTGCTGTAAAAATATCCCTGTGGGGATTGTTAGTCCTTGAGAGAGTCATTGTCAGAGTTTGAGCAGCAGCCTGCCAGCTCAGACCTGCGAGTTCAAGTTTTCTCACATACACTGTCGTCCAGCTTCTGTTGTGAGAGGACGACAAAAAATAGCAAGAGCTCTTCACAAGTTTTCTGGCCCTGATCTCATTTGAAGGGTTTTAAAATCTACATGACCGCATGAAAAGAAGAGCTGTCAAGTTGTTGTCAGTCTGACTATAGTATGTTCTTCAGTACTCTATTATCAAGAGCATGGAGACTATTGAAATTATGACATATTTCCAACCTTTTATATTAAACAAGTGTCTGAATTGGAAACCTTCCACAACCCTGCGACTGAAAAATAAAAAATAATGTGGCTCTGATCCAATGTTGAGAAAATTAGAAGGTTTACTGATGTTTTTCTTTGAGTTTTTGTAGGGGGTGTAATATTGATGCAATTTTGGGTGTTTGGACCAATAGGTGAATCAGTTTTTTAAGTCACTGCTGTATTGAAATGTAGTAAAGAATTAGCAACTGCATTTTAATGCTTCTCTTCTGAGAATGTTGGGTTGAGCAGGTATTGCAGTTGAAGGTATTAAGTTAAGATACTCTTTTGTTAATGCACATGTATTTTTGGGGGATATTTAATTAAGATAAGCTGCATATTTGGTGTTAGGAAGCTTATTTCAGAGTTCTTATCAATTCTGCACTCGAAACCTGTTCAGATAATCAAATACCCATTGTCTTACATTCCTGAAATTTATTATAAAAAAGGGGTGAGCCAAAAATATAACACAATCACTGTATATGTCAGTATTACAAAAATATAAATATTGACCTATTTTGTTTGTTAAAGGGACATTGTGTAGTGTTTTAAGTATTTGATTAGCTAAAATCAATGTCTTCATTCATAAATGTGTCCTCATTGGTGTAAAATTACCTCTGCCAGTGATCTGACTTATCCTCTGAAGCGAAGAATTTCTTATCTGTATATACATTGGACGGGCAAGTCCATGGAGGCTTCCATGTCGTTCCGCCATTTTGAAAAACTATAATCGCCGAGAGGGACATAAAGCACTAGCCTACCTGTCTAGCTAATCCACAACGCGTTTTCGTTCAGAGCCAGCGTTACGTGACTGAAACCAGCTATAACGGAGAAGGAGATCAGTGAGAGGCGCTTGTCACTGCCCCGGCACATTTGAAAGTCTGCACTGTACTTTAGTTCATAATGGAGGATCATACTTATGCCGAGCAGGAGAAGGAATCCTCGTCGCCAAAAAAGCAAATTAAAAAAACTTTGATTAAAAAATATATTTTTATATAACCCCTGTGATCCGGATCTGCTCCAGAATGTAATGGGCTTTTCCTTGGCGCATGCTACACCCTTCCACCAGGTTTCATAAAAATCTGGCCAGTAGTTTTTATGTAATCCTGCTGACAGACAAACAAACATACTGCACCAAAAACATAACCTCCATAGCGGAGGTACAAATAATGAAATTAACAAACACAAAAGGGGAATGAGGTAAAGAAGAAGGAACAAAGAAGGTAAAGGAAAAAGAGGAGAATAAAAGCACAGAGTACAAGAAAAGAAAGGGAAGTAAAAACAAGCATAATTGTGGCAGGCTTATTTCTGCAGTCCAGTAGACAGTCCATGTATCAAGTGTGACACTAACATGCCTCCAGATTAATAAAACATCTGTCTCCATCTACTTAAAAATCTGTACATTCAGCTGAGACATAGGCATTTTCTCATGTTTCCTAATCAACTATTTGTCCATCCTTTACAGTAGCTTCTTTCAACTTGCTGAACAACCAAAATGGTATCGCTGCTCTCCAGGGAAGGCTATTAAAATACAATAACAAGTATTTAACTCGAACACCACCCCATCTCTTATTGGCCATTTCTCTTATCATTGCTCATTTCCTTTCTTTCCCTTTTCCTCCCCTTCTCTTTTGTGCTTAATGGTTAACTTGCGTTTATGATTGTTGTGGTACTAAGATTGCCCCCATTAAGCTGGCAGGATGCCAGTTACTTCCACTATTACAGATGCTAATGATGCTCCTTGGGGAGCAGCTCCACTTCTCAATTTAAACTTCAATGAAACAGAAATAATAATAATAACCGCTTTATGGAAACAAGACAAAACAAAGAAGACGTTCTGTGATGTCGTGTTCGTCCTTCGTGTTAAAACACAGACGATAAAATCACAACTTCAACTTTAAAACACGGCGAAAATGACACACTGAATAAAGTTTTGTCTGGGAAGAGGAGGAGGAACATTAGATAACTTTTGATTCGGTTTGTGACGTCACATCCAAATATTAGAAAGCATTTATAAAAGACGACTCCCCAAACGTGCCTTTCTCTCTCAATCTCTCCCTTCTGCACTAACATGCCTGGACACTTACAGGTGCTAA
Organism: Dicentrarchus labrax; assembly: GCF_905237075.1. Classification (NCBI taxonomy): domain Eukaryota; kingdom Metazoa; phylum Chordata; class Actinopteri; family Moronidae; genus Dicentrarchus; species Dicentrarchus labrax. Next base: position 26,383,749 of record NW_026136705.1, on the reverse strand, counting down.
TGAAGTCAGCCTCCCTGGAGAACAGCTCTCATCTCCAAAGTACACTCCAATTAAAAAGGAGGGGAAAAAAATAAACACTTGCTAAAACATGATAACGTGCTCCACTGCTTTGTGCTCCCTCTTGTGTAAAAACACCGCCTTTTACCCCCCCGGCCCTCAAAACACAGCTTTATTAGAGGAAATAAAATTAGCTGAACAAAAATTAAACCAGACCGTGGCTGGAGAGCAAGGCAGAGAAGGGTAAAAGGAAAAATGTCCCCAAACACAGCTCAGCAGTGTTGAAATGTGTCTCTTTAGCCCCGTTTCCATGAAGCGGTTTAGTTCAGCTCAGTTCAGTGTGTTGCACATTAGATCGGTTGCATTTTTCACATTGTGGATGGTGCCATTAGAACCATTCTACTTTCTGGTTTTTCATTACCATTCTGCACCCACCGCAGACCACCGACTGGCCATAGAGAAGATTGTCTTGCTGTTATCACCAGACTAGAGGATAACAGTTACCACCACAGCAGTACAGCAGTAGCAAGATACAACAATACGCATCACAACAGATCACACAGTGTCCATTATCAATTGTAGAACAACATGTCATGCTGGATAGGAGCATGACGCTAACATCGTAGCAGAGCAGGTTTAAACATTCATGACCATAATGCACGTCCAAGGAAATGATGGTAACCTTCCCCCATGAGATGAAGCTTTTGTCAGAGTACCAGAATTATCCACAAACAGGTCGAGATAGGCAAAAATATTTTAAAGAACCAACTTAACAGGAAACAGTGTATCTGTAACGGAAACCTCATCTTGCAAAAGTATGATTGTAAAATCCAACCAACAAGATCGCAGATTTTAAGTATACCTCCCCTCCACCTTTTTAATTAAATGTTATGTTCTAAAGTAGGGGTTTCAACAGGAAATACATCACATTATTGAAATAAAGATGTAAATTGATAAGGGGTTTAAGGACCTGGTCACAAAAATCACTTGGTATTGATCCTCTTTGGGATGAATTTGAATGCATCCTTCAAAGATATGCATGTCAACGAAATTACAACACAAAGCTTTCCTTTCAAAAATCAAACACCCAATATGAACAATTTTATCATATTAAAATGCTGAAACCCCAACTGTTACTATTCAAATTGAGGCAGCAAAGTGTGTTTTTACTTGTTGATGATATCCACCCATAAACTTTTTTGGTAGACAAGGATGAAAGTGCTTACAAACCTCTGTGATTAGCTCCAAGACTGGGACACTGCAGGTCCTTTATTGAGTCACTGCCACAACCTGTGTCAGCTGTTATCAGGGCCAGAGGGGGTCTACTGCGGTACTGAACAGGGTCTCTAGTATTCTATACTACTTTATTTCAGCAGCGTTGCACAGTGGAACATGTACCTTTGCGCCTACATGTTCAGGCATGTAGATGACAGATGGCGAGCAGAGAAATCCGCGGAGAAAGTAGCCCATTAGCTGAGCTAACCTTGAAAGTATCGAGGAGGTTGGGAAGCTGGAGCGAGCCAACACTCCCCTGCAGGGAGAGCGAGGGCTGAACATCCTTCCTGCGCGGGTTGCGGAAATTCAATTACAGCCTAATGAAGAGTGAGCTGACCTCCCCTCACCATCACCACTCTCCTCATGCCTCCTCCTCCTTCCCTCGCTCCTCTCACCCAGCTGAAGCTCATCATGGACTGTAGCTGGGCAGGTTAAGCAGTTATAACTGGTTTCATTGAGACCAGTGGTGTCTGTGTCGTACTTTCATCATTATTAGACTTAATTCATCTCACATTGTTCTCTTTCTGTCCTTTTCAGTTTCAGTTTTCTGCCCAATCTTTCTCTTTTGCTTTTTACTCAGCCCTGCAATCTGCTTTTAAAGGTGCATATTATATGTTTTGAGTGGGGCTGTGAATATGGGTTAAATTAATATCACCACATGAGGATTATTTGTCTGGTATTGACATAGAATACATCCCAGTGTGGCAAGTGTTTGAGAAATCACATGTAAAACAAACATATTAATGTTAAATACAACAAACTGTGTTGAATTGCTATGCTTAACATCTAATGGCCTAATTGCACCTGCAAAAATCACCCAGGTCCTCACAAAATAGGCAGTGCTAGAAGCTTGTTGATACGGGGACCACTCGCAGGTATAGCTGGTGAACTACTGTAAATGTGTCAGTTAGCTATATTATTAGCTTGGTTGTTAGCAAGACAATACGTTCAACATATGTATTTATACCACCAACTCCTGCCTCATAACTGTCTAAAAGCCACATTTTGTATTCCAACAGAGGAGACTTGAATAAAACTTCTCTTGTGTTTTGGACTCTCCAGATTTTTGTTTCCTCAAAAGGTCAGCACTGTCAAGACAGCTTGCAATTTCGCATGTCAAAGTTAAACTTGCTTTAAAATATTTGAGCGGATTTATTTCACCCCCGCAAGCAAATCCATCAATCCATCATCTGACAACCTTCAAACCCAAAAGTGGTCAGTATTCCTTCAACTGCCCCTAACACAGAAATAGCATTATGAATTTATAGTGTTTCATAGGCAGCTCTGATGGCTCAATAACTACATTTAGTGGGGCATTAGATTGATTAATGTATTTATATGAATGGCAGCAACCGGATTTCCCTCAGGAGTTCTTTGATAATCAAGGTTATGCCTGAGGAATGTGTGGTAGCCTACAGGATGTGAGTAAACAGGCCTACAACATCAAAAGAAGGGTATTTGTTTTCATCATCGTGACAGCCATTTTGCCAAATTTAAATTGTGTACCTTTCCTGCTGCCAAGAGATTGTCAATCCAGTTATTATGCTTAGTCAGACTGCAACGTGAGTAAGATAATCTGGTTAAGGTGTAATTCATTTGCCAGGACCTGACATGCTCCCTTTTAGCCTCCACACTAAGAGAACTGATATTTTAACACTTTCCATCAGGAAAAAAAAACAGTCTAATATTATATGTGGTGATAAACAATTAAAGCTATTTTATTTATTCAATTGTCAATGTGCCTTTTACATGTCCGTCTATTTCAGGTCACCAGAGATTTGTCTCACTGATGCAGGTGGAGAAAAGTAAAAAATTACTTAATTCCCCTTCAAAGCATCCAACTCACCTCTCTGTCTTTCACATTACATCCACCCCTCCTCCCCTCTCTGAATGTTGTTTCATGCCTCCTGATTGCTCCATTTCTCACTCTATGACTACATTTATTTCTCGGGCACATTTATCACCTGCCTCCACGCTGAACTGTGTTTTCATTTTTCCTGCCAAAACATGATAACTGCCATTTAAAAGCATGTCATACCATCTCGAATTGCTAGCTACAAATTGGCAAACAAGTATACAGAACTAATTACATGTTGAAACACAAATTAATCCATTCACTAAACACAAACATTTAAAAAAAGGGAATCAGTATTTTGTTTAATACTTAATTTCCCCAATACTAATATTTCTCTTATATCAACATTTAGTGTTTCAAATGAAATATTCCCATTTAGCTTTCGGTTTAGTTTTTCAGACAGTTGTGTAATTGATCCCATCAGACACTGGACAGTGACTGAATAACTGGACAATCAATCTGGAGTCAGTGACAGGTTTCCATCGCAGGAGGTGACGCTGCAGTGTGGCTCAGTGGTCCTGCTGAGAGGGATTGTCTCTGTCACAAACCACAGTTAACCATGATGGATACATCTGGGCTCACACTGTCCCTGGTTTAATGAAACTCTCCTATGAAGACGTCTGAGCCCAATGACATGCCAGAGATGAGATATGAAAAGAAAATATGAAGCTGTCCTTTGGCTGACAGTCTTTTCTTTTTTTTTTAAACCAAGTGGTTTCTTGTTATTTTAGGAATCTTTAATAACACAGCAAAAGTATTAAGGAGATTTCTATCCAAGCTATATATTGCCCAGAATGAGTAAAAGATGATGAGAGCGGTGACTGGTAAACACAGCAGCTGGCAACTGTCACATAAATGCAGTTTTCTCATAGCATCCACAATGCATAATGCAAAATATCAAACATGGACATACCAAACATGGTTCTTACAGATGCTGTGTATGAATTTACAACTCATATATTTTTAGCATTGAGTGAGGACCACAACACCACCTAACCGCACCAAAGCAACATTTGCAGGTACATTTACATGCTGTTTAATACGCTGCAGCTGAGTGGCTAATTAGCTATCTAACTTGCAAACCTTTTTAGCAGTGCACTTTTCCCAGGTGAATGTTTGTTTGGTGGCTCGTCCAACAAATCTTTGTAAGTTTGGTAAGAAAGAAACTTTAGCATTAATGGTGTTGTTAAACACCATTCCTGGAAAACTGTTCAACAATCAGACTGAATTACCAACACATGAGGGAAATATGTCCCTTTAGCTGCTAAACAATGTATTGTTCTCAGTGGCTTTCACAGCCCCTAGCATCCTCCTCTCATGTTATCTACCAGGTGTGCATGGTACTACACTTAGTAATCAACCTTAGGCATGCCATGACAGCTCATCTAAGGAGACTTTCTTTTATCCAGAGAAGAAAGGTTTCATTTTGGGCCAGAAGCAACATATCCGAGCAACAGGAATCAGACCTTGCCCTTACTCAAAACCCAGCAGGTGCTGTGGCTGCATTATATTGTTTCCTATTGAGGTTACTGTGAGAGGAACATTTGTACCTCTCCCTTTTTTTTATGATGGATTTCTACCTTTATGATGGTTGAATGTCAGAGTGAATGGAACAAAAAAGAAACAACACTTGCTGTTTGACTGAGGGACTCAGACTGAAACCTGACATTTACTATTGTCAACAGTCTTCCACTGCGTAAAGTAGAGTCAATAGCAGCACAGATTAGCAGGGAGAGTAGAAGTTAGGTCAGTAACATGACAGCCAACAATCCCAGCAGTCACTGAAGCTGACAGATCCTCCGGAGTCAGATTTAGAGGCTTTGTTGATCCTATTCCTGGAAAGGGTGGATATCACACCCACATATAACACCTACGGCAGTCCAAGTGGGACAGAACAGAAAAGAAGAGAAAAAAGAAGAAGGAGGGAACTCCATTTATATATCCCAACCAATATATCAGCATTGCCAGTTTCATCAGAAATGTTTAGCGTATTGCATATTAGATATTGGTATCAGTGCGTAAGTTTGGGGGACAAGTATAAAAAAAAAAAGCTATGCAGAAATAAAAGAAAATAAAGGTAAGTCAGAAACAGCAGATCCATTAAGCAGATTGGGTACAGACAAATCCAGGTCAGGCAGAAAGTTAACATGATGCCATTACTCTGCTACATGGAATCAATTTCACTTTAATTCATTGCTGTTATATCCTCGTGTTTGCATTCTGAGCGGCATGCTGACGGCGGGGCGACAGGAAAGTGCTAAAGGCTGTCTGATGTCACGCTTTTTTTGGGGGGGTTTATGAAGAAGCTATGTTGTTTAACAGGATAGTTTTGGTTTTCCTCCCTCTGTATGTCGAGGTGTCCTTGGTCAAGATACTGAACTCCAAATTCCTCCCGTTGGTGTGTGTGAATGTGACATGTAATGTAAGTCAATTTATCATTCATGTACATGTCTAGTACTTGAAGTAAGTTGTATCGGTGTATGCGTAGTCTCTATGACAAATTCATTCTAGAACTGCAAATTTTTAATGCTTACAATTCTTCAAGAACCAAACTAAAGGGATCCTAATCAATTTTTACTTTCGCCGATGTATTCTAGGAGATGTTTGACATTTCTTCTTGTTAACTGACCACAAGACAACTGGTGTCAAGAAAAAGGAATGACAAAAGACAAAACAATAAAAGACAGAGAACAAACAAACAAAACAGGATGGAAAGTTTTGCATGGAAGAGATGTCAGGAAGAGACAAGTGAAAGCCAAAGAACACACAAAAAAATCTACTGAAACTCTGCACAGAAACTTTGGATGGACACACACGGAGACTAAAAGGTGAGAAAAGAGAAGCACAAATAAGAAGAGATGTCAAGAGATGAAACAAGGTAGACGTCAAGAAATAGACAGAGGCACTAAAGATAAGAGACGTCAAGAAAAGACAAAGAGAAAACAGAAAGAGACAAAGGAGAGATTAGACACATGAAGAAGAAATAAAGAAAAGAGCAGCAAGAGAGATGGGAAGAGGAAAGGAGGAAAGAAAAGAGACATTAAGATGAGATAAAAACAGCAGGTTTCAGTGTTTGCATGTTATCTGTGAGTCAGTGTTCAGCCTGAATGAACTGAGGTGAGCATGGGCGAGAGAGAGCAAGAAAGGTAGAGGGAGGACGGCCATGAACAAACAAAGGGGAGAGCAGGGATTGAGATCATTTTACATTAACAAGGTGATACATATTGAAAAACAGACGAATGTGGATGTAAATATTGCCAGATGTAATTTCATTTATTTATTTTTTCATAAATAAATGAAATTCATGGGTTGAAACAGGAAATTATAATCAACACTGTGATTTTCTCCAAACATTATTCTGCAAAACAACAGGTTGTGCAGGAAAATGTGTGTGAAGCTACTATAATTTGGAAATTATAAATATTGTGCCATTCAAAATGACAACTTTGAAGGTGTCTTTTATTTTGCTCCCTGCCGTGTTGATGTGCTGAAGACATCTGTCAGCAAAAACCCAATGGAACTTTTTTTTTTTCCTTTTGTCAGTCCGTTTACATTCACTTAAGTGACCGAAAGGGAAATATCGCTGTGACAGCAGTTCATTGGTGGTGAAAGGCAGCATCCTTAGACAAATACTGTTTTGCATACATGCTTGTACTCAAAATCTAATTCAAGGTCCAACTAAAACTGAAACTGACACCAGGTAGCCGATTATTAAAGAGGTTTTCACAGCTGAAGAGTCGATTCCTTGTACAATCTAATACATTCCCACTGTAAGGAACAATTGTGCACTGTGCTGTCAGTCCAAAAGCTCTGACAGACAAAGAAAGAAACAACAAGATGGTTGGGATGAGAGAGAAATCTGAGCTGCAGCTCACATGAAGTTCAACTTTGATGAAGCCCTGTCTCCTCCAGCTCCTTCTGTGGAATTTCCCCTCACTTCTCCATCCACTATCTCATCCAAATTTAGTTTGTTTTTTTTCTGTTTCCACATGGATTGCTGTATAAATTAGCACCAGTGTGCTCTCTATTTACTCATCATTCCGTATGTGCCCCCTTATGGCTGCCAAAACTGAACAAAATCTGCGAATGTTGGTGGAAACGGTTGTCTTTATAGGTTTCAATAATCGTATAAGTGTATTCCGACTTTAATGACCAGCTTTTATGTACATGTAGATTTTACATGAGCAGGATGCTATGCTCTATGTATACTCGGTGTCCTCCAACATCACTGCTTATTAATTTGAATTGCTGTAATGAAGGAAAAAATCCAACCACCACCAGAGCCATTAACTGCACATCTTGCATGATTTACATTACTAATATCCATTTTTGTTCCATTTCTGAAAATCAGCTTACAGAGCCACCTGCTTGAGATATCACAACGGGAATTACCTGCAATGTCAAGCGGTGTTGCAGTTCCAAACAATAACCATTTTGAAAATGTGCTGCTGTGTTCAAGAACAATTTAGCCATCTACTAAACATTAACCATTGTCATTTTGAGCTCACTAATTCACACTATATTAACATTGTATTTTTCAAAACTTCCAGGTGTGCTTTGTTAGATTTTCTATCAACATAACTCTCCATTTCTGGTCATTACCTTGAATACTCCTTTCCTGCTATCATAACATTGCAGACAAAGCAACAGGGATCTTAACCTTAAAGACGATAAGAAGACAAGGACTCATTAGTTCATATGTATGTAATAAAAGAAAATTTGCTTGTATTATACTGTAAGACACATCACAAATCACATTATTATCATGTTTTGCTCGGACTGGGGGGCAGCGTCTCAGCTCGTGTAAGGAAGAGGAAGACAATTCATCTCAAAGCCTTAAACTTGCTGCAGAGGAGAGAGGAGAGAAGCTAAAACAGTTTGAGGCATTTGCAACTGCAGCGACGTTTGATATAAAAACATTTGACCATTCAAAACATTGAAGGTGAACCTTAATGTTTTTTGGGAAATGTTATTTCCAGACTTGTTATTGTGTACTAACACTGAACAATGACAGAGGCACAGAGAGGCTTTTTATCAACGGAAGTTTTGACATTTAAATACTTACAAATACTTACTATAAACATAGAAGTGTTGTTTTAGTGCAATTTCACTGCACAAACAAACCATGTTACTAAGCTGCGAACAAATATTATTAATATTATTATTAAAGCATATTTTAATTACCAGGTTATAAGGGAATACAACCATTTCTTGTTTTGATTTAAAGACTGAAGCAAGTTTTATTTCAATTTCATTCCAGAAAAAGGAATGCATGAAGTGTCACCAATATTGAATACCCCTCTATGGAACACAGTATTTGTTGTTATCATTTTATCCATTGTGAAGCCACGGCAAGCAGAAAATAAGAAATTCAAAAGGTGCGATAAACTGTAAACAGATGGTCAATTTATGCACAGTGACCAAGTTTACACTCAGTTAGTACTTGTTAAAGAGAGGCAAACCAATTCAACCCATTTTTACATTCAAACCAGAACTTCTAAGCTTAAACAAGACCTTATTCCTCCTAAGGTTGGACCGAGCAGCAGCGAACTGGATTCTGTAGAGTGGAAAGGAATAGAGAAGCAGGGCACAGTGGGGAATACACAAATATAGAGACTCCCAATGAAAGCCATCTGACCCCCGCCTTGAATCTGATGATCCTCGACTCACAGCGATCCCCAACTGATATTGCAAGAGCTTCTCACAGCTCACACTCTGCTCCTCTGTTGTCTGTGCTTCTCAGACATACTGTTCACCCAAAAACGCAGTACATATTTAGCATGGTTTCACACTTTGAGCACACTTATCATGAGAAGGTAAAACAGTCCACAATCCACCAGAGAATACCCAAAACCCAAGGAGAAAAGTCTTCTGCTTAAATAAAGCACAAAGTCAACTGCAGCAGAGCATACCAAGCACGCAGACAAATATAAATCATCAGGTATCCTTTGAGTCAAATTTGAATAGTTGTATTAATTATGATTTTAAGGCTGTTCCTGAAACGCCGCTCTGCAGCGATGCTATAATTACACAACATAGAAACTGGGTACTAATTAGCACCTCAGAAAATATAACTGCACTCTGAAAAAGCATCTCATCAATTGTTTATCTTCCTTGTGTCGGCTGTGAGGTACTAAAACAAAACAGCATCAATTAATGGAGCAGGGCATCAGAATTACTGCGGGCTAGCTTTCTGCCGTAGGAGCAGAGAGATTGCTCATCAGCATCAAGAAAGTGGCCGAGAGGGTTTTTTATGAAATGTGAGCGTGTACCTCACACTTCAACACCGCGGGCCCTATTTTTGGCAAGGCGCAACAACCAGCACAAGCATTTGGTATTTTCCTGACCTTGAAATTCGATTTGCCTGTCTGTGTGGTATTTTTCCGTGCCCGGCGTAGAGCTCACAGTTCTTGTCAACAAGAGCGAACTCAAAACTTGGAGCAAATGCAAAAAAAAAATAATAATAAAGCAATAATGCTTGAAAAGTATATAAACATTTGCACTCTCCAACAAGGACGTGGGTTGAAATTGGCACCAGAAAATAACAGTCAATGTGATTGAAGCAGGACGTTTGGTAAATCGGTCCGCATTTATCAATTTATACAACTCTACTCTTACAGTATCTGTTTTCCGCAGCTGCTTTATACTGCATAAAAGCTTCCCCTTCAGTCCATTAAATCCGTGCAGCCATCTGAAGGCAGAAGGACAGATAAATTGATAAATCTGCAGGCTCCGATTTGAGAGGTGCTGTGTCAGAGCGCAGTGTCATTCCACACGGCCGTCCGGTGTCCTTGACTAAATCACATGCAAATGACACAGGCTGCTACAAAATAACCACACACACGCACACCTCTGCAGACATCAGACTGGTTGCCTATAACCTCAGCATGTGTCACAGCCTCTTGTAAAATCTCACCCAGCCCTTTTGTACTTCTACAAATACACAAACCGAAACAATAACGTGTCCCGCTGAAGCTGTAACATTGAGCAAAAAAGTCACACACAGTAACACAGGCAAATAGCACACCGCTGAATGTCAAATAAACATTCTTCTTCAAACAGTTCTTCATATCCTTTTTTTTTTCCTTCTCCATCTCTCTTCATATATTTTTAGTGCATTATTTAATATCTAAGGACATGGAAAAGTGAACAGGAAATTATGCTTCACACAGTGGCTGTGAACCAGGCTTAATGATGAATATCTTGTTCTCTCCTCCACTCAGACCCCGGTGATAATATTGCACTTGTCCCCCGATTTATTATGTAAGGGTTCAAAGCTGTACATTAACTCCAGAGTTCAAACTGATTAAGCTGTCTGTGTGAGAATACCGACCCACACCAGAAAGTGGATTTCTCTCTCGCTAAACCTCGCCAACACTGGGGTCACACAATGCCCTCATCATCACCATCTGTTCAGAGGTCACTGCAGTTTTGAGCTGCAAACACAATAATAATATGATTTTCATGTAGTTTGCGAGGAAGCTTGAGGCTTTGCATAAAAACTAAGCCTCCGTTTTGTAATACAAATACAAATCAAATCTAAAAATGAAACATTCAATATAATAGAAAACAAAAAAAAAGAAAAGAAAAAAAGTCTTGGCTAAGTTCTGAAAACAGATGAGACCGATACAAGGAGAGATTCAATGTGCCAGAGGAAAGGGTTACAGTTCTACAGTCGCCAGTGTAGGACATATCATGTCCCAGTTTGCTTACATCCCTTACTGTGGGGCATGTGCATGTTGTTATGTTGATGTTCGCTGCTGATTTTCAAATTTGAGGATGATACATTTTCTCTAATAAACTAAACTCAAATCAATTAAAGTTAGAATCGAAACTGAGTCTTCTCCTCAGACATTTATATATTTTGAATTGCCCTGTCCTGTTGTGAGACAGTGAATGTGTGTATGGAATCAGACAGATATAAGACAGAATTGAAAGTGTGTGAGACTCAATCAACTTTATTAGGAGGAAGCGCCCTACAGTGGTTCGGACCAGTTTCAAGCCACCCATGAGTTCACTGCCAAAATGTCCCCAATTGTGTCATTTTGCATTTTTTTGGCAGAAGAAAGCTCAAACAAAGTGCTGCAAATGTCACTACTTCAGAATTCTGAAACAAGCCTGGAAGCTTCGATATCAGACATATCGTTGGGCTGAGCTGTGCTTTAAGCTGAATGCTACCATCAGTATTCAAATGTTCACACCATTCACAAATACATTCTGACAGTTAGCATGTAGCATTACCATGTTAATATACGAAAGTTTAGGTATTTAGCATTTTTTTTTTGCATATTTTATTGTAGACCTTTATAGATTTTTTTATTTATCTGTAGTCAAATCAGAAGTTAGCACCAATGACTAGCCAATATCCATTAATTAAAAACAGCGAGATTTCCACCGGTAGCACCAAAGCTCACAGGCACATGTAAACACACACAAGCACACACACTCGAGTAAAGCAGTGAGCTCTGCAATGCTAGCTGCTCTCAGGTCTTGATAATAAATGACCGCCTGGGCTGGTGAGATACATTCCTGAAGCACTGACTCACCAGTGTTTGTGTCTATTTCTCCCTCTGTCTGCGTATGATGTACAAAAGTAAGAACTTCTTGAGATCACATTTGGGCCTCCGCAGAAGCTGGCTGATGCTTTTGTTTCTGAACGGCTTATTATTTGTGCAACAGTCACTAACACTTGCAAACAAATGACTCAGAGGTTTGTGTGCGTGCGTGTGAGCAGTTCTGTGTGTGTGTGTGTGTGTGTGTGTGTGTGGGCATGAAAGAAGGAGCGAAACAGAGGAAGAAAGCGGTTATTAGTAGCATGACTGCAGCTGTGCTCATGTATCTGTGTGAATGTGTGTAGGTGAAGACTGGCGCAGGTGTGTTTTCTGATCAGTCACGAGTGGGTGTTCTCGGTACCTTTGTCGCTGAAGTCGTCGACCAGGATGACCTCTGCTATGAGCTGTGGAGGAGAGCGGTTGAGAACGCTGTGAACGGTCCTCAGCAGCGACGACCAGCCCTCATTATGGAACGGGATGATGATGCTGGTGTTGGGCAGCTTCTCTGCGTACAGCTTCTGTTTACAACTACACAAACACATGAAACCAAATAAGGAATCCAGACAGGGAAATAGACCGTACGGAGTCATCTTTGCTAAATAATACCCATGTTTTTTTTTTATATTTTTAGTGGCATGTTGGTTGGTTGGTCCAACATTTTGGTCCAAGTGAAATATGACTACAACTAATGGATTTGCTCCCATGAAATTTGATGCACACGTTGCCATGTCCCTGCAGAACGATGACAACCAACAGATCAGAATTTCATTTCAAGCCAGGAAAGGTCCTACATGAGACAATTACCATCAAGCCTTTGCTATTTTGAAACTAATGCTAACATAACATGGTAAGTTTGTGGACAGGAATAAATGGTAAATGCCCTAGAATAGTCACTTGCGCAACATAGGACTTCCTGCACAGACCCGCCATTTTTAAATAGCAAAGCTACCATCAATAGCAACCACAGTTTTGTTTCATATACTGAGAATCAAAAACACCATCCACTCTACAGTATATCCTCTTTTACCCCCTATGTTTGTTTCACGTGATGTCGATATGACAATCACTGAGGGGGTACAATCTGCAGTGAAAAACAAAAGAAAAGTACCTGGTACCAAAAGCAAGTCGAGCTGAGCCATGCAGTGGAAATTAGGTTTTGCCTTTTTCTTTGGTGTACTGCAGTGCTCTCAACCAGCCCAACCTGAACAATGTGTTGCTCTTTTAATAAGATGTAATGAAGCATACCACCTGCTGGCTTGCCCTTCCATCCCTTTCTTTTCTCTCTATCTGAGAAGTCAGAGGAATCTGTAGAGACAGTAATTATCTCTGAGTCTCTCAGGCCTGTCTGGCTGCCTGAAACACTCTCTCTCTCTCTCTCTCTCTCTCTCTCTCATTCAGTCGGTGAGTGAGAGAGAAATTAATGAATGAATGCTGTTTCGAGGTCTGGGCCCACTGAGGAATGATGTGGCACCTGGCTGTCAGGCACCTGTCACTGTCACTGTCACTCTGCTGTCACTTCGACACACCTGCTCCCTTCCACCACTCAGTGCACCACCCATTCCCTTTCTGTCTGTCCTGTGTGAAGCGTATGGGTCCTGGTATGCTGGCTTGTTGTCGGTTCCTTGGAGATCCAGAGCAGCCCTGACAAGTAATTTCTGTGGTCTTGGTGAGAGGATTTCAGTGTTGGACAAATTCGTCCTTTGCCTGTTGAGTCAGACTTTGACCACCTTTCTTTAGTCGAAAGTGCTCCAAAATAAGCTGCAAAGGTTTGCTTTCCATAAACCTGAAAGTCTGCTTATCATTAAAGAGAATAGCAATGGTTGTGAATAGCAATAATCACGCCACAAAATCTCAAAGAAAAGATTGTAATTTGCATCTATTCTACAAATTATAATAATTATAATTATGACAATGGCATAACTTTTTAGGGATTCAAATGTTGATAGTTTTCCTCATTACATTATTTGGTAATGTTAAATTGTGTTTATTGACTTGCTCATGTTAGCTGGCATTTTCTGTTGGAACAGTGGTGCACTTTCAGTTTATTTAAAACCCTTTGTTTCAATCACGAACTAAACACGACCAAATAGTGGTGTAAGTCATCTAAAATCAGACGACAATCGATCCATATTTCTTTGCAAAAGAAGTAGCCCAACCTCTAAAATGACTCCATCATTAGCACCCCGGGGCATGTTAAGCTTCATGCCTGGGTATTTTTCACTTGCTCACTGTGCTATTCTGGAATCTCTCTTAACATCAGCACTGTGCTGAGCGAAAAGGGACGATGAATGTACAAATAACTTTTAATTCACCCTCAGAATCTTTCTGAGAAAATGTTTGTGTCCAGTCGACACGGAAATCTGTTTCACATTTTATTCCACAATGGCTACATAGCTGCTCCACGTCAGAGTTGACTAAATTTAACTCTTCCCTTGACAGCTTTCAGAACTACAAATTAAGTTTTCTCGTACATTAATTGGGAAAATGTGCTGCATTGTCTTTGTTGCAAATCTAGTGGAGGATTGTTGGATGACTGTATGGGAATCGTGTCTGGTGGCTAATGCTGCATAAGGTCACAGGATGCAGGACATTTATAGATAGGAAGGGAAAAATGTGAGAGAACACAAAGAGACCTTGAGAGAGAAAACATTTAAAACTGCTTTCCACATGAAAGTGATGGCAGGGTCAAAAAAGAGTCTTGTCAGGTGGCGGGAAAGCACTGAAGGCTGATCTGTGATAAATCGGGTCAGCAGGTCTGAAGCTGTTTAGCAGACGATATTTATAGCGTTGCTGGTGTGTTTATTTTCAGTATTTTGTTCTTTAATGAGTCAGAGGGGAGCTGGAAAAAACCCAGCAGTCTGTACTGTAGCCACAGGTCCATATGGCTCATCATGACTTTACAGCGTCTGTTATTTAACACTTTATCCTGCTACATGTTAAGCTTAATGTATACCTCCTTCATGCCTCTACAATTCAAAGGGCAGAAGTCACTTCTTGTTTGGTAGATTTATCAATACAGTGGACATTTTTATAAAATCTCAGACTCAGTTTGACAAGTTAAACCCCACAATATGAAGAGATGGTACAATCAAGATGGAATGTGAGCTGCATTTTGTCAGTATGTTAAATCGCAAACACGCACGCATAGGTGTTCACATGCTTAAAAGCACCCACCCAGATGGGATATACAGTATATCCCTACAGCGTGTTCTGGTTCTGTCCTGGGGTCTCCTCCCAGTTGAATGTTCCCTCCACAGGGAGACATCCTGGAGGCATCCTGATCATATGCCCGAACCATGACTGACTCTCCTCAACAAGAAGGAACCCTGCCCTGGGGTCTTCTCAAAAATGGATGTTTCCTCCACAGGGAGACATCCTGGAGGCATCCTGATCAAATGCTTGGACAACCTCAATTGACTCTCCTCATCAAGAAGGAGCAGTCCCTATAGGCTGAGCCCAGCTATCCTGCAAAAAAATCATTTTGGCCACTCGTATCTGCTATCTAATTCTGTTTCTAACCAAAACTTGTGACCATAGGTGTGGGTTGAAACTTAAATCAACTTGTAAATGGAGAGCTCAGCCTGAAGTGCTAGAGTGCTAGACAAGTGGGAATTTTAACCTGATTGCAAAGCTGAGACGCTGAATGAAAAGTCCGGGGATCACCAAAATCATGACCCTGTCTCCGGTTCACCGCTTT
Organism: Dicentrarchus labrax; assembly: GCF_905237075.1. Taxonomy (NCBI): domain Eukaryota; kingdom Metazoa; phylum Chordata; class Actinopteri; family Moronidae; genus Dicentrarchus; species Dicentrarchus labrax. Next base: position 26,368,373 of record NW_026136705.1, on the reverse strand, counting down.
TCCTTCCTTGGACAACTTTTGATAGGTACTGACCAGTGCAGACCCGGAACACCCCACAGGAGTTGCAGTTTTGGAGATGCTCTGACCCAGTCATCTAGCCATCACAATTTGGCCCTTGTCAAAGTCGCTCAAATCCTCACACTGCCCATTTTTCCTTCTTCTAACACATCAACTCTGAGGACAAAATGTTCACTTGCTGCCTAATATATCCCACCCACTGACAGGTGCCATGATAACCAGATAATGAGTGTCATTCACTTCACCAGTCAGTGGTAAGAATGTTATGGCTGATCGATGCATCTCAACAATTACTGGTCTAACATTGCTCTTAATGACTGTGGTCCCCAGAGGATGAATCCTAATGTTTTTGGTCACTTCCTCACTTTTCCTGTAGTCCTGCCATCAGATCAAAACTCCCATCTCTTCCCAAGGAACATCAAAATGTAATGGCCTGTTTGCATTTTTGACTCCAGGAGCATTCTGCAAATGCCAACCTTGAGGCCAGGATGTCAACATTGCACGTAAGATATCTCTGTAAGAGGCAGATTGCCAGGAAATGTTCCATTTTTACATTCATGCTCCCAAGGCGATGAAAAGTTTGGATTTTAATGATCCCATGGTATTACCTCAAAAGACAAATATTAACAAAAAAAGTAAATATTCCATCTGTTTCATATTGTGGAGCACTGGGGGTCATTAGTGTTTGTCCTGTTTAATATATTTCACCTTTATTCCCTTCACTGATGTTCTGTCAGTGAAGAGAACATGCCCCACTTTCTGGAAAATTACCCCAGCACACATCTATCATCAGCTCGTCACACCTAGCGCACAGAGGGGAGCATCAATGACACTGATAATTGCTGTCAAGAACACAGTTTATAAGTACATAGGTGTTGTGCGGTGTGTAATCAGCTTCTGTCAGTGTAAAGCTACATCTCTCCTGTGAATAGACTGGGCAGGTTGATAATTGGAACAATTGTTCCAAACAGTGCTTGTTGTAATGAGCTGGGACGGATCCAGCATGGAAACATAAAGGTGTGAACAATGCTCTAAGTAGAGTTTGGTGTTAGAGTAGAATTGTCCGTCTTTACTTCACAACTGGAGCAGGAGGAGAAAGGAGGGGGATCCAGCACAACTACTGATGGCACACCATTTGTGTTTTGCTTCATTAATTATTAGTAAATGCTTTTGCTTCACAGCTGTCATTTTTAATGGCAAGAGAGCAGAAATACAAAGAAAGAGTTGTTTTTAAGTCTTTAGAGGAGAGGTCTGTCAGACAAAGTCACAGTATGAGATTTCAGCAGGTCAGACTTTGAGATTGGAATGTTTTTGCTCCCAAGTCCAAATAAGTCATGTCTCACAGCTGTCAGGTCCACGGCATGTCCAAGACAAAGGCACTTGTTTTGGCAATTTGAAAATGACCAAAATACATGTTTTAGCCTTATATTGCCTAGTCAAACTGTAACATAAAACACATAAAACAACAGCTCTCTCTTGAAATCAGCAGAAAACTTGTTTGTATTAGCTTTCTCTTTCTGTCTCCTTCCCCTTAAAACAGATTTCCCTGGTCAGTCCTGCACGCAAGCTGGCCTCTCGTGCAATAGTCAACCTTATTTTGGGTGGGGGAGAGAAACAACCATCTGCCACGAAGGGCTGGGAGTCTGCCGGTTTTCAATCCAACCAAGGAGTGCACCAGGTGATTCATTTTTCCTCTCCGGTTGATGGAGTGCCAATCTGTGAAATAACCTGCTGCACTCTTTGGCTGGAATGAAAACCTGCAGACTCTTGGCCCCCTGTGGCCTGTTCCTGCCCCTATTCAGATGAAACTGCTCACACAAACACGGATGATTTATTTATTTTTTCTAGAAAAATGGCAGTTTTGGGTTACTGGGCACTTTACTGGAATTTTTAAAAGGAAGCGTTTTTAGTCTGGTCACTGTTGCAAAGTCGATGCAAATCATTGATAAGGGTAGATTGAGATGGGGCTAAAATCACCAACATAGTTTGTTTATTAAGTCATAAAATCTAATTAAAATATCTGACAAACCAACTTCAGTGACGAGAGTTATGTTAACTTATCAAGACAGATGTGCTTGTAGATAAATAGTCAGTCTATCAATATTTAAAGTTCAGCATCTATCACTGTAGCTTCATCATGGAATTTGCATAATAGTGTCAGTTATAACACACTTATATTGTCAGCGTAAACTACTCCAAAACTCATTTTCTGAAGTTCCTGCAAATGCATCTGACAATTACTTTGTTTTGTTTACCTTCACAATAACAAGCAGTAAAGTGTAGTAATAGTCGTGCTGCAATACATAAGTGCAGTTATGACTGTGAAGACTCACTTGGAGGAACCCTTATGAAATACAGTGATGTCAGAATCTTCTTGGTCCAATATAAAACTCTGTAAACATATGAATGTCACACCTGTGGTAATGTTTATCTTGCCACAATTCTCGGCCCCTAAACTGTATCCCTCCCTAGACAAACACACACACACAGGACTCACTTTTGATGGCGGATGTCAGGGACGGAGCGGTTGAGGGAGATCCGGTCGCTGACATAAATGTTAAAGCCGTTCTCCCTGTAGGCCTGGTCGACCCGGTCAGCGTCTGTCAGAGGGAACGGCTTCCCCTGTTCACCGTTACCTGCATCATACACACAGATTTCACTATCAAAACATGTACAAGACATCAGTGTATCAGTTTCACCACACTGTATCTCTTCAGCAGACACGCATATTGTAAAGCAATTAAAAGTTCTCCACTTTCATTAAGATAAGATAATGGGCAAAATCAAAGTTTAAACAGAAATGTATAATCCATGCAATAAACCCACCAAAGCTTTCTTATGGCTGTTCTTACTGAGGGAAGTTTTAAGGCCTTTTAATGCAAATGTAAATGGAAAATAGGGCCAATTTCATCACTGAAAAAAGAAAGAATATAAGAGCAAAATATGACATGTCAAGTTTACATGGACTCCTCATCAGAAGAAACCTTTAAAAAAATATTTTAAAATGTAAAATCTAACAGAATTTAAGACAATTTAAGTTCTTAAATATAGAAAACACACTTTAGACATATTAAGACAGAACTTAAGAACTATTTTCCCCAATGGAAAAGTGATACTTTAAATGAATTTAACAACCAAAACAAAGAAAGAACCATTACACTGAACATAAAAAGTCTACGAAGTAAAAATCAGATAGTATAAGAAAATAGAGAATAAAGAATACGAGAAATAAAATAAAACATAGCTGAAGAACACTACATAATGTCCAGTTGTGGGTTTAAGCTGAGATTTTATGACTAAATAAAACATTTGTTTTTCAACCATGGTCTGTATAAATGAAGTAAAGTCAATCAAAGTTTAATAATAATAAAAGATATTCAGAGCAAGAAACCTGCTGATGAAACACAATGAAATAAATATGAACTCTTATGGCTGAACTGCTTAAGACAGTTTCATATTTTTCTAACTTCATATTGTGCAGATTTATTACAGGGGAATCAGGGACTTTGGGATACCCAGAGAACAAAAAACAACCCTCATCATTCACACACATACATGTTTCATCAAGCTGAAATTATCCACTTTCCCTCCTAAAGGTAACAAGTGTGGAAAATAACTTTTAGCTTTTAACATCTCATTTCAGTAAGAAAACCCATTTTCGAATAATTTACACTGTTTGTATAGAAGCTGATTTCCCTGAACAGAAAATAAAACCGAGTTGGTGATTATTGTAGCACATATAAACTGTATTTATGACAGCAGAAGCTGCGTTCAAAGCACAGATTTACATTGCTGCTGCAGCACTGGAGAGCAATAAGACCCAGAGAGGGAACGGGAGAAGAGCAGTAACTCTGGATGTGTGTGAATCTTTCTTCAGTATATGACATTTTTCTGCGTAACTATGAAGTTTGTGTACATGATAAATATGTCATGCGGCTCTCATCTATTTTTGACAGAATATCTATGAGGAGGTTTGGACCTACCAGATCGAGATGAATCTCTTTTGATCGCTTCATAATCGTGCCAGTCTTTTCTCCGCACGCCGTCACGTCCCACCTGAGCATCCTTTCCCACCCGGTTAACCCCCTGTAGACACATACAAACACATTGGAAGACTGTCAGGAATGCTGTCATACACACAAACACCTGCATATAGCCCGCATTGCATTGCACACCATTTTTAAATACACCACAGGTGTTCAGATTTTAATGGAGCAGTTGGGTTTTAAATCATTTCAGTGCACTATGAAAGTACAATTGCAAATACTTGTTGGAGATCCAGCAAACAATTCATCACATCCCCCAGCTTGTTGAATTTACCTTGGTATTTTGTTATTGTCAAGTAATAATGCAATAACAGGTTTAAAAACCCTTCCTTGTAATATATGTACAGACATTATGACATTTGAGAGTTCAGAGGTATGGCCAAATTCAAATGACCCCTTTCTCATAGAACAGCTGAATGAATTAGATGGGTTTGGCAGGTGACTTTCAAATCTCAAATGCCTGATAGACCTTAAAAGTACCAGCAAAAAACCCTTTTCAAAAAGGTCCCTGCTTGTTACACCTTGCGATCATAATGATCGTCTCAGGCAGCTAATTGTGATTCATTATTGCTGTCAAACTTCTGTGGCTTTGCAAGGTAATGTTAATAGTGTATAATTAATTCAAGAAACATTTTTCCCATTACCAAGATTTCTTTGGATGCCCACCAAAATAATATTGTGGCAATGACTATTTATCAATCTCATAAATATGTCTGGAAGGGCAGTTAGAACTACAGACTGACTGAAAAGCTGGAATGGTTTATTTGCACAATCATGTACTATTAGTTGGAGATTTGATTAGCTAGACATTAGGTTGTGATTGCAACTTGATTTTGAAGCTGAACATAAACTGATGTGTTTTGACTTCCCCCACCAGCCCACAATCCTTCTCCCCAAAGCTTCTAAGGTTTGGCCACCTCATATGAACCCTCAACTTGTAGGAAACACTGAGAAAGGGTAAGCACTGGTGTAAAATATACACGATTTATGAGCTCAAGAATGCAAAACCACAGGTGCGCACCTTTAAGAACTGTTAAACAGTTATACAACAGGGCAGCACACACAATAAGATTTTTTTTCCCCCTGTACGCTGTCAGTATCAGTGTCAGCGAAGAGATTTCTCTAGAGCATCCGACTCTCACTATCCAACAGCGTTCTGCTGAGAGTTTATCCACAGAAAGTGTGCTCTTCTATTTCATGCTTGACGACCCTGTGAGGAGAATATCAATGCTATGACGCACGACTCCGCGGAGGCCTTATATACACAACCACACACATACAGACAGATACACTGCGGCTCAGCATACAAAGGCAGAGGCGGTTTCTTCTTCCACTTAGTCATTCTACACACTGAGTGACTTTTGGTGACTCTGCACCGTGAATTACAGGATCACAGCACAATGGAGAAATAATTAGCTCGATGGGAGGAGGCAATTAGTGAAACACTTTAAATACAAATGGCACCACTGACTGCATGAAATACTGTGAATTATTAATCAGATTGCTGGCTTAGAGGACTATGCCACTGAATACCAATAACAAACTAATGTACAGTATACAAACACGCAGATTTGGCTTCAGGAGAATTGGTATGTGTGAGTCTCTTTGTACTGTTGTATTTTAATCTTTTTGAGGCTCAAGTTTTAGACCAGGCCAGTGAGGACATTGGAAAGTAAGGACATTTTCTTAAGCCGAACCATTGTAATCAAGCATGTGTCATCAACAAAGGGTGTTGCACAATGCACCATCGCCTGTGGAATATGACACGTCCACCTTGGGGGAGACATTTATATTTTTTATTGTTTTGGTCTTATGATGTCGTTTTGTATTCATTTGACAAAATACCGTCATTTGACGGTCATATAGAGCCAGACAGCAACACAGATTGAACCAAAAAAAAAAAACCTTAGCTTTCCAAATAAAGTCTCCATCTTATCCAACTTACAAACACATCTTGTTCTGCACCGTAGCTTATTCAACACACAACCAAACACACATTCACCGGAGGGCTGTGCACTGCTAACATCATCATTAAACAGCATGTAAACATACCTGCAAATGTCACTTTGGTACGGTTAGATGCTGGTGTGGGCCTTACTCTTCAATACCACTAACAACACGCTGTCTGCCTGTGTCACGTAGGCTTAAATTCAAGTTTCTCTGTCCGGCAATCTCGCCTGCCTGCCAGCTGCTGTCAATCAAACACAGATGCCGACACACCCCTCCAGGAACCTTTTTACTTTCCTTTTGAAAACTATTAACAATACATATAATTTTCACAATAAGATATGAGCAAGACACTGAATCTCAAAGTGCTGCTCACAAGCATGTAGGAAAAAGTTACTCTAACCTGGCCAAATAATTTCAGCTTCAGTTAAATTCAATTTTATTTGTATAGCGCCAATTCATAACAAACACTATCTCAGGACGCTTTTCAAATAGAGTAGGTCTAGACCGTACTCCCTATGAAATTATTTACAGAGACCCAACAAGAGACCCAAGCACTTGGCGACGGCGCCAAGAAAAAAACGTCCTTTAAGAGGCATTAACCTCGGAGAGACGCCGGCTCTAGGTGGGTGGCCGTCTGCCTTGACCAGTTGGGGTTAGAGAGAGAGAGAGGGAGAGATGGGTAGAGGGGTAAAGACAGAAGGACAGAGACACGTTGAAAGTGAAATGTAATGTTGAAAGACAGTGTCACTTGCTCTACCATCTGATGAGAAACTGCCACTGCTGATATTGGCCAATTGTATCTTCCATTTTAGCTGCTTATTACATTTTTAAAAAGCACACTTCACTACCACGTGATTTACCACACATATGGTAGGTTTCACAGACAGACTGCATTGGTTTAAATATTTAAACAATATTTAAGAATCTGAATTTGATCACACTTAAAATCCATTCTCTACTGAATACTTTCGTAACTTCAAATACTATTAAATTTAAAAAAAATGTCTCAATTCGCGTAATACCTATAATTTATATATTCTTTCATTTAATTATTCAAAACCCAATTTTATATTCACCTTTACGTTATTTCCTTTGCATCATTCTTCTACGCAGCATCTAACTGTCTACTAGGTCAACATGACACACAGGAAACCTTGAATGCGTTTCAACCTGTCTTTGTGATGAATGTATAACCTATTATTCCATCCCGACTGGCCCCTGCTTAGGCACAGAGATGCTATAGGAGCCTAATAGAAAAATCCATTCAGCTCTCCCTATTCCTGCTTCTTCTCTCCCTTCTCCTCACCTCTCTCCTTCACCCCCTCTACCACTCTTCTTCTCCTCTTTCTGTCACAGGCAGACGCCCTCAGTGTGTCACACAAGGACCTGACAAGCAGCAAGAGTCCGTCTGTGCAAATTTATACTAAAAAGAAGCAAGATTGTGCCGCCCCATTTCCTCCTGATTAAAATTTCAGCGCACGTCGCCATGATATTCCTCTGGGGCTTTTCTTGCTGCTCAACGAGACCTTGAAAAACAAGACAAGGAGAGAGGAAAACTTTTCAGCTAATGTGTGCACATGTTTAGTTTTGTGGAAGCAGAACGTGGGCGGGAGAAAGTAATTGAGACAGACAGTAAAAGAGGATGAGTATGAAAAAGACAGAATAATCTTGAGGAACAGATGGGGAATGCGATCACATGTGTGTAATGAAAGTGGGGTGAGACAAGTAAAAGGACTCTGTGATGGAGAGCCTTATATTCACAACACACTCTCCCTTAATAGGCACTTGCGACATTCTGGATGTTTTCTGGCTGAAAGACTGCAGTAAAAGCTCAATATAAACTCAGATAACCAGGGAGTGCTGCAGCTTAGTTATGAGAATAGATGAGACTGATGGAAACGGAAATTAGTTTTGCAGGTATTTGGTGAAAACTACAATTTTGACCATTTGATAGCACTGGATGAAAAGTCAGGGGATCACCAAAGCTATTACAATTCATCAAACATGTGGGGAAAATCAATGTATGTACCACATTTTATGGCAATCCATCCAATAGCTGTCTAGATATTCAGTGTGGGCTAAAGTATGGGCTGACCAACCGACCAACCAGCAGGCTGACATTACCATCCTTAGCGTGGAGAAAAACTATACTATAGAGTACACCCGGGGCTCACCTTATTCCTTAACAAGACTAAGAGTCTGCAGCCATGACAGTCATTTTATAAGCTGTACTTTGCACAGCAATGCTTTGAGCTAAATGCTAATACCAGCATGCTAACATGTTGTTTATGACAATGCTAACATGCGGCTGTTAAGCAGGTATACATTTTATCATGTTCACCGTCTTAATTTAACGTGTTAGCCCTAAACACAGCCCAAAGTACAGCCAACCTTAAGATTGTGTTCGAGGAAGATTCAAGGGATTACCAAAGTGATTATACTTGATTCTGAAGAGGACATGAATGTGTACCAAATTTAACAGAAATCCCTCCAATAGTTGCCGAGGGACCCGGAATGTATGGACAAAATGCCATGGCAATCCATCTAATAGTTTTGGAGATACAAATGAAGGACAAGTGCACTTAAACCAACTCAAAAAGGCCTGTCTGGTGACCTCTTTAATAAATGAGTAACGTTCTGATGCCAAATGCGTATTCATCAAGATCCAGAAGTAGTGGCAGACTGACAGACATTGCCATCCATAGAGG